>NC_077230.1:366530606-366835606 GCF_027887165.1 Monodelphis domestica | reverse complement strand
GACAAGGAGGGGATCAAATCAGTCAATACTTAAAGAAATTAATTCAGACTATTTCCTGGAAGGTCAAATACTGAAGCTGAAGCAGAAATACTTTGGCCACATAATGAGAGGGCAGAACTCTTCGGAAAAGATCCTGATGCTGGGGAAGTTTGAAGGCAAAAGGAGAAGGCAGCGGAGGATGAGATGGATAGACGATGCCATGGAAACAACAAACATGAGCTTGGACAGACTTTCAGAAATAGTGGAAGATAGAAAGGGCCTGGCGTGCTATGGCTGATGGGGTCACAAAGAGTCAGATGGGATTGAACATCAACATGGTGAAGGAGTAGGCTTGTTCTGCCTTGCCCCAAAGGCAAAATGAGTAACAAAGGGTAGGTTGAGAGAGGGAGGCATGAGAGGGGGTGAAAGTTCTGAGAGGCAGTTTCCAGATTTTTATACAAGAAAAACAACTTCCTAACAACTGGAGTTGTCCAAAAGTGGAGCCAAGAGTCAGAGATCTTCAAGTGGATGCAATTTTTTTCTTCTAAATTTTACAAAATGGAATAAAGCATGTCCTTATACAAAGAAAAATAAGATTATACATTAATGAAATTACAAATCTCTCATATGTTTAGCTTACTTTTCTTCATATCCACATCATAAATCCCATCCACACCCTCCCTGAGCCACAGAAGGTATTGTCCTGGGGAGACATGTTCATATAATTTAAGTCCTTCATGTTTCAAGTGGATGCATTTAATTCAAGTGAATGCAGTAGGCATTTATAAAGGCTCTCTATTCTGTGTCTTTAGAGATACGAAGACAAAAAAGGAAGCATTGCCTGCCCTCCGGGAGCTTACGCTCCAGAAGGGAACACAGATAAACAAATGGACTATATATACAAAGTGAGGATATAGTAACTGAAGGACAATGTTGACAGAATGTTACTTAGTGAAGGAATTCAGAAAGGCCCAAAGAATGGAGAACAGAGCTAAAAACTCGAAAAGATCTGGGGATTCCAAACCCTTGAAGCATGGCGGCTTTAACTGTTATTAAAGTGTTGTTACATGGTGTTTGATTCTTTGTGGCCCCATGGACTACACACATGCCAAATTCTTCTACCTTCTAAGTAAATGAGATCATCTCCTGAGAGAACAAGTGACCTAGGAAGTTGGAATCAGTCTGTTAGTCCATCAATAAACATTCATTAAGCACCTACTATGTGCCAGATACAATGCTTTGGATACAAAAGGCAGTCCCCACCCTGGAGAGACTCATGAGCTAATGGGACAGAGAGTGTGCACCAATAAGCTGTTTACTGGCTGGCAGAGAGAGAACAGCTGTGGGAAATATGGTCAGATTCATCAGGAAAAAATAAAAGAACTTTCCATTCTGCACTGAGAGCCCAGTCAGGATTAGGTCATGACACTTGGTGGACTTCTTGGACAGAACTGCATGCCTTCCTCTGGCTGGGTTAATCAGCGGGAGAGAGGGGATAGAGAAGGCAGATAATGGGAGTAACTCAGGATCAAGGTCAAGCATCAACAGTTTTAAGACGAGATCAGAACATTCCCAAGAAGAGAACAAGTTGAATTGGCTAGTTGTAGGGACAAAACAAGATGGTGTCATGGACAGAGTGTCAGGAAGATTCATTTTCCTGAGTTCAAATCTGGTCTCAGATACCTACTAGTTGTGTGACCCTGGGCAAGCCATTTCACCCTGTTTGCCTCAGTTTCCTCATCTGTGAAATGAGATAGAAAAGGAAAGAACAGATCATTTCATTATCTTTGCCAAGAAATGGGGTTACAAAGCATTGAACAAGACTGAAAAAAAATACAAAAGGACTAAGAAGAGAGTGTGAGTTTTTAAATTAATAATAAATAACTAAATATTTTACAAAGTTTTATTAATAATAACTAAAGCAAAAGAACTACCTGACTTAAGCCTGGTCCCAGGTCCAAGAGGGTGTGGGAGGAGCATACATCCACTTAAATACCAATAATGTGATCTTGCCAACATGGGAACGTAGGAGAGATTATAGGGAATTTTGGGAAATACTCAGGACTTCTGGGGAATGAAGTCATCAAAGGTTCAAAATCTCCATTTATACAAGAGCAAAGGAAGGCAGAAGGAATTACAGGGACTGATGGAGTGACTGGAGGTCATAAGGAAAACAAAACATAAATTTAAGAGAAATTAAGCCGAAAAAGGGAGGGAAATTTTGAAATTCGAGAGTAGAACCATGATGAGTGATGGAGAGATCTCAGGTACTAGATTTGTGGGTGCTTTCCTTCTCCAGCTTATTTTACAGGTGAAGAAACTGAGGCAAACAGGGCAAAGTGACTTACTTGGGGTCACAGAGCTAGTAAGTGTCTGAAGCCAGATTTGAACTTGGGAAGGGGAGTCCTCCTGACTCCAGGCCCAGTGCTCTATCCCTGTGCCACCTCACTTCCCTCCTTTGGGCTCTGTAGGGTTTTACCCACATGTTCTTTGGCTTTATTCATTTACCGCCTTAGTCAGAACAGTGTCCTGAATGATTGGGGGAGGGCCAGGCATGCCCCTTCAGCTGCCAGGGAAGGCTCTATCTTATCAGGCCAAATTTTTCCATTCTGAGAAACCGAATGTCCTGTCTCAGTGCTTCCCCAGCATCCCTAGAGAAAGGTGAGAGGGAGGCCATCCTCCCACGGCTTGAAGGGACAGAGGGAACCCCAGAGCGGGATGCCCAGGGAAGAGACCTGGCTGGAGACTGGAGATATGTTGGGGGGAAGATTTCTCCTCATCCAAGAGGACAGAATATTAGAGGAAGGTCCTGGGGGTTGGGGGTGCTTCTAGGAGACCAGGGGCTGGCCTGAGAAATACCCCCTCCCTGAACCCCGAACCTACAAAGCAGGAACCCACAGTGCCCACCACTGCTTGTGTCTGGGACTTGTACTCAACCTCACACGTGGCCGTGCCTACACATGCAGTCTAGACTCCCTCGCAGTTGCACACACACATGATCCATCTAGTCCTGTCCAGGCTCCCACCAGGACTGACCCTCTGGCCTGATCTCCCCCACACCAGCTCACACGTGGCCCATTGGCTCTCCAAAGACTCCCCTGGCCTGTCTGCCCTCCGAGTGTCAGCCCTGCTCCCCACGGCCAGCTCTTGGGCCCCCCAGATCCTCTTCCCTCCTCTCAGGGTCCCCTGCTCCTCCTTAGTCACCCAGAGACCCCCCTCCTCCCCTGCTGGGCCAGGGCAGCCCCGCTGACCCCACTTCCCAGGCTGGGGATCCAGCCAGGAGATTTGGGAGCCGCCAAGGGGGTCAGTTCTCCAGGAGGTAAATGATAGCCGCAGCCCCCCCCCCCCCCACACACACACACATTCCAGCTGCCGTGGCTTTTCACAGCTCCAGCCCTGCAGTGACATTTCCCAGGGCACGGAGGCTGGAGGCCTGCCCTAGAAGAAGGGGGCCCTGGGGAGTGGCTCCCACCCAGAGGAGGTCAAGTTCCATTCCTGGCCTTGACCCTCTGGCCGTGCAGAGTACTGGGAAAAGCCCTGGTCCTGGGAGTCTGGAGGGGGCTGGGCTTGTCTTCTGATGGGGACACCCACCATCTCTGGCCTCAGACCTCTCCATGGCAAAGGGGGGACAGACAGGGCCCCTGTGGGGTGATGGGGAAAAAGCCCTCTGTGACCCCCGAGCACCACGTGTGGTGCAATCAGCAGCTCCCCGATGTCATTCTCATCTCTTTTGACAGAGTTTACACAAGTGGGAGGGAATCAACATTGATTAAGTATCTTTTGCATACGGGGCACTGTGCTAAGTGCTTTACAATTATTATCCCAGAGAGGTGCTCTTATTATCCCCATTTTACTGTTGGAGAAACTGAGTCACAGGGTGGTAAAGTGACTTGCCCAGGGTCACACAGCTGGTAAGTGTCCAAGGCTGGATTTAAACTCAGGTCTTCTAGATTCCAGACTCAGTGCTCTATCCTTTATGCCATCTCAGATAGAGATGATCCCGGGACACGTCAGTATTCTGTTATTATCTTTTTACATTGAATAAACCTGCTACTTAGTATTAATAAAATTATTAATAATATATTATAAATGTTCTATTTATTATTTCTAAAAGTAGCAATAGCATGATATTATAAATTATACTTCAGTACAAACATGCCATTTATTATTAATAAAAGTGTTCATGAAATGATATAAATTATAGTATAAATGTGCTATTTATTATTAATAATGTCAGTAGCATTATATTATAACAGTGTAAATGTGCTACTTGTTATTAACAAGAGTATTAATAGCATGTTATAAATTATATAATAGCATAAATATGCTAATTTTGTTAATAAAATTATGGATAGTATTCTATTAATGGTATTAATAAAAATACTATTTATCATGAATAAATAGGGACAGCTAGTAGTGCACTGGGCAGAGCATGGACTTAAGGGTCAGGAAGACCTGAGTTCAAACTCTTCCTCAGATACCTAGTGGCTGAGTGGTCCTGGGCAAGTAACTTCATCTTTGCCTGCCTCAATTTCTTAATCTGCCAAATGGGAATAACAATATCATCTGCCTTCCAGAGTTGTGTTAAGAATTAAATGAGAGACTTGACTTCCGGTTAAGATGGCGGCTTAGAGAAAGCTGAAGTTCAGATCTCCGGAAAACCCTTCCCAACCGATCTCAAACTAGAAGCTCCTAAGGCGCCGAAATTCAAAACGATCAACAGCACAGACCCTGGGAACCCTCCTCCTGGACCTGGACCCGGTTCAAAAGGTACGGCTCCCCTTAAAAGCCAGAACCCGAGATCACTCGGACCTCAGGGGTAGGAGCGCAGAGTCCAAGGCTCCCGGAAGCGGCAGCCGGGCCGGGCTCAGAGAGCAGGGTCTGAGGAACAACAACCCTCAGGGTCTTCTACCCAAGTCCCAGTCCGGGTGAAAGTTACTGCCTGGGGCTTCCGCTGCAGAGAGCCGGTTGGTCCGGGTGAAAGTTACTGCCTGGGGCCTCCGCTGCAAAGAGCTTGTCGGTCCGGGTGAAAGTTACTGCCTGGGGCTTCCGCTGCAGAGAGCCGGGTTGGTCCGGGTGAAAGTTACTGCCTGGGGCCTCCGCTGCAAAGAGCTTGTCGGTCCGGGTGAAAGTTACTGCCTGGGGCCTCCGCTGCAGAGAGCTGGTCAAAACAACAGCAACCCTCAGGGTGGGCAAGACAACCTCACGGGCTGGATCCTGCTATCCAAGTCTCAGTGAAAGTCTGTGCTCTCGGAGCTTGGGGAAGCGGCAGCCCATCCCCCCGCAGGCCGACGAAACAGCCTCACGGCCAGCGATTCTGAAGGCAACTTCCGGAAATCGAGCCAGGGGGAGAGTGTGGCCTCGTGGTCCAACCCTTCCATTCCAGTTCCAGTGAGGCATATTCAGTTTAACCCAGGGAATGCTCATAGAACCAACATCTGCCCAGGACTAAAGCCTCTGATCACCAGACAAAGACAAGAAAAGCCAATCCTCCACGTTCAGAGATGACAAACTCCACAGAAGCACCGAAGCCCCAAAATACCAAGAAAAATAAGAAGAAAGGGGCGACTCTGGACACATTCTATGGAGCCAAAATACAAAATACAGAGCAGATAGAAGAAGATATACAAGAAAATTCTCCAAAATCTTCCAAAGGAAATAGAAACTCTCCACAAACCCATGAAGAATTTGAATCAGAAAGGACCAAAAAGATGGAAGCCCTCTGGGAGGAAAAGTGGGAAATGATGCAAAAGAAATTCACGCATCTACAAAACCAGTTTGACCAAACTGTAAAAGAAAACCAGGCTTTAAAGCAAGAACTAATAAAGCAAAGCCAAAACACCAAGAAATTAGAAGAGAACATAAAATATCTCACCGACAAGGTGATAGATCTGGAAAACAGGGGGAGAAGAGAAAATTTAAGAATAATTGGACTCCCAGAAAAGCCAGAAATAAACACCAAACTGGACATGGTGATACAAGATATAATCAAAGAAAATTGCCCAGAGATTCTAGAACAAGGGGGCAATACATCCACTGACAGAGCTCACAGAACACCTTCTACACTAAACCCCCAAAAGACAACTCCCAGGAATGTAATTGCCAAATTCCAAAGCTATCAAACAAAAGAAAAAATCCTACAGGAAGCCAGAAAAAGACAATTTAGATATAAAGGAATGCCAATCAGGGTCACCCAAGACCTTGCAAGTTCTACTCTGAATGATCGTAAGGCATGGAACATGATCTTCAGAAAGGCCAGAGAGCTGGGTCTCCAACCAAGAATCAGCTACCCAGCAAAACTGACTATATACTTCCAAGGGAAAGTATGGGCATTCAACAAAATAGAAGACTTCCAACTTTTTGCAAAGAAAAGACCAGAGCTCTGTGGAAAGTTTGATACCGAAAATCAAAGAGCAAGGAATACCTGAAAAGGTAAATATTAAGGAAAGGGGAAAAATGTTATCTTCTTTTACTCAAACTCTCTTCTATAAGAATTAAATGAGATCATAATTGTAAATTGCCTTGCTCTGTAAACCAAGACTTAAGGAGGTTAAAGTGACTCGCCTACAGTCACATAGCCAGGAAGTGGTAGGGCCAGAATTTGAAACCAGATCATCAAGTTCCCATGGCAAGGTTTTTCCAGGTAACTGATGAGAAGTAAGCACTGAAGTTCTAAACCAATTTTACAAACATTTATTAAGTACCTCCTATGTGCCAGGCATATGCTGGTGCTAGGAAGACACAAATGAAAAAATTGCACCATTTTTGTCCTCTAGGGGCAGCTGGGTGGGGGGCAACTGGGGGCACAGTAGATAGAGCACCAGGCCTGGAGTCTGAAAGATCTGAGTTCAAATCCAGTCCCAGACAATTACTAGCTTGTGACCCTGGGTAAGTCCCTGCCCCCGTATGCCTCGGTTTCCTCATCTGTTGAAATGAGTTAGAGAAGGAAATGGCAAACCATTCCAGTATCTCTGCCAAGAAAACTCCAAATGGGGTCATGAAGAGTCAGACACAGCTGAGTCGCCTTTAAGAAGTTCACGTTACACTGGACAGATCAGCTTGCTAATAGATAAGTAATTTGGACTGACTGTGATTTCACTGGCGCTTCCAGGGAAGTCCAGGTGGGGATATTCCCTCTGCCATTGCAGATGACTACCTGCTGTATAATTTAGCGCCCTAGCAAGTTGCCTGGGGGCACTATGAGATAAATAAGGATAATTATGCTGATTACACAGCACTTGAAGGCTTGTGAAATACTTGACATATATTATCCCAGGTGAGCCTCATAGCAATCCTGTGAGGTAGCTACTATGATGACCCCCCACTTTACAGACAAAGAAACTGAGGCTGAGAGAATACACAGTCAGTACGTGTCGGAGGCAGGACTCCTAGCTCTCCATCTCACAAAGTCATGCTGCAATTTGAGGCAAGTGAGAGCTCTAATAACTTTGGTGATTGGGAAAGGACCCTGTACACAGGGATTTTTTAAAAAACCTTTACCTTCTATCTTAGACTCAATATTGTGTGTTGGTTCCAAGGCAGAAGAGCAGTAAGGGCTGGGCAATGGGGGTTAAGTGACTTGCCCAGGGTCACACAGCTGGGAAGTGTCTGAGGCCAGATTTTTTGAACCCAGAACTTCTTATCTCCAGGTGACCTAGCTGCCCCCAAGAGATCTGAAGGAAATTTAAGCATTTTAAGAGATGGAAAAGTGGGAGGTGATAGCATTGGAGGTGTCAGAGACAGTCTGTGCAAAGACACCAAGGAAGGAGGAGATGGAATATTCAATGCCAGGGTTGGAGCATGGGTGAAAAGGATCAATGATATAAGTCTGGAAAGGTAGATGGGAGCTATATCATCGAGGGCTTTATATGTCAGATTGAGGCATTCTACAAGCAATAGGGATCCCTGGACGGTTCTTGAGTCAAAGAATGACTTGGTAGGAGCTATGTTTCAGGAAGATAATTTTTACCTCCTGAGTCCATCCTTAACCAGGCAGGTGTCCTTGGAGTTAATCCTACAATGTCTGCCCAACATGAATAAACCCTTAAGAGAGTAGGATTGGGAGCTGGGAAGACCTCTGATATAATCTAGTCTAACCCCACCATTTTCCTGATAAGGAAACTGAGATCCAAGGAGGTAAATGACTTCTCTAAAGTAATAAGTAACACTAACAGGCCAGGGTTTGAAACACTATGTCATCTGACTAATAAATCAATCATGGTAGACATCCACAACACCCCAAGAAAGAGTCTGGTATTGAACCAGGAGAACATTGTACACAGAGATTGATACACTGTGGTACAATCAAATGTAATGGACTTCTCCGTTAGTGGCAATGCAGTGATCCTGAACAACCCAGAGGGATATAGGAGAAAGAACACTATCCACATTCAGAGGGAAAACTGTGGGAGTAAGAACACAGAAGAAAAACAACTGCTCGCTTACATGGGTCAGTGGGGATATGATTGGGGATGTAGATTCTAAGTGAACATCCTAGTGTAAACATCAACATGGAAATGGGTTCTGATCAAGGACACAAGTAATACCCAATGAAATTGCGCTCGGCTGTGGGAAGGGTGGATGAAGGAGAGGGAGGGAAATAATGTGATTATTGTAACCAAGGAATAATGTTCTAAATTGACTAAATAAATTCTTTTTTTTTTAAGTCTGCTATTGTAGGAGGGCAAATCCACTTGCTGTCAGGATGCCTGAATTGAAATCCTGCCTAACTACTTGACTACCTGTGTCCAGTGGTTTTTCCTTCCAGCTCTAAAAATTCCATGATCTGGGGGCAGTTGGGTAGCTCAGTGGATTAAGAGACAGACCCAGAGATGGTAGGTCCTGGGTTCAAATCTGGACTCAGACACTTCCTAGCTGTGTGACCCTGGGCAAGTAACAACCCCCATTGCCTAACCCTTACTGCTCTTCTGCCTTGAAGCCAATACACAGTATTGACTCTGAGAAGGAAGGTAAGGGATTAAAAAGAAATCCCATGATCTCCAAGCAAACTCAGACTCTCTCCTTATTGAGGCATGGGTCAGCCACTTGTTGGCTCAGTCCAAGACTGTCTCACCATTCCTGGAGCCTGAGCCATACACCCAGCCAATCCCAGCCTACAGTGGGGGAGCAAAGAAGGTTGTAGACCCAGGAAAGTCGCAGCCAGGGACTGATCCCAGATGTCCTGCCTTGGAACCTAGGAAGGCTGGGTAAGAAACATTGCTATAAGCTCTGGACTCTACGGCCATGGCCACGCAGGAACCTTCCCGTCAGCTGCTGGAGTGTTGAAATGAAGTTCAGGAACAGACTCGGGGGCCTCTTTCTCTCCCAGCTCCTTTGGGGAGCAGTGTTTGGGCAGAGGGGACTATTTTTCATTTTGTCTTTGTATTCCCAGCACCTGTCCTAGGGACTGGGACCCAGGAGTGGCTTAAAAATGTTTATTGGATTAGATTCAGTCGAGCCTTCACTCATGCAGCAAACATTTAAGCCTCTACATGAGCTGTCTGCCTTCAGAAAACTTATATTCATTGGGATAACTTTCATTGTTTTGTTTTTTAAACCCTTACCTTCCATCTCAGAGTCAATACTGTGTATTGGTTCCAAGGCAGAAGAGAGGTAAGGGCTAGGCAATGGGGGGTTAAGTGACTTGCCCAGGATCACCTAGCTAGGAAGTGTCTGAGACCAGATTGGAACCCAGGGTCTCTTTCATCGTTTGTTTTTTAAAATCACAGTATTGGGAGATTTAGAGCCAAAAGCAAGTGTGCAGATAAATGTTTAACAACTAGCTCTTTTGCGTATGTCACACGATTAAATTTAATCTTTATTGTGAACATTTTCTCCATCACTTTCCAAAGTCTAGCTAATTAACAAAACTGGAAATCAGTTTGGTGTTGGTCATTTGCTTCTATTGTGTCCAACTCTTCATGACCCCAACTGGGATTTTCTTGGCAAAGTTACTGGGGTTTGCTGTTTCCCTCTCCAAAATCAATTTGTAGCATTTGCTAATCATCTCCAAGATGCTAAATGCTACACTGAAAATGTAATTGAAACAATATAGAATAACATTCCAAAAAAAGAAAGAAAGAAAGATTTTATCACAGCTCAGGGTCAGGTTCATGTACCAGCTGGCACTGGAACACCCCCAATTAATTGAGTTCTACCAACAGTGACCACGTCATACTGCTCATCTTTTTTGATTGGGTTCAGGGAAGGAATAAGCATTTATTAAGGGCCTTCTGTGTGCTAGACACTGTGCTAAGCACTTGACAAATAATATTTCATGTGATTTTCACAAAAACCCAGAGGTAGGTGCTGTTATCATCCCCACTTACAGTCAAGGAAACTGAGGCAGACAGTAATGAAGTGACTTGCCCAGGATCAAGCAACCACTACATTTTTGAACTCAGATCCCTCATTACAAGAAACATCAGAAATCTTCCAATTGTAGATAAAGGAACAAGGAGTCTTTGATTTAGAGATGGAAAAGACATTGAAGATGATTTAATCCATTTACAAGAGAGGAAACTGAGCCCTGAGGAGGGGAAATGACTTGTCCAAGGTCACAGAGTCAGTGAGTTATAGAACCAGGATGTAATTCCAAGTCCACAGTTCTTTCCGTCCCCCACAACACTGGTGAAATTACATATGGTCCCTGCTCTCACCAAGCTCAGCCCATTACTGCCTGTGTGACCCTGGGTAAGTCTCAGTGAGCCAGGAAATTCTCTAAGTCTATTGGTTTGTAGAGAAGGTACCAAGATGCCTTAGTAAAAGGAGGTCCTCATTAATGAAATCAAAGATTGATTACAATTTCTTTTTAAAAGACCTGGGGGGTAATTATGCAAAATATATATTCATATTGTTGTAAGAAAATACTCATACAAAACCAATAAATAAACTAAATAAAAAGGGGGGGGGGGGACAGGTAAGTGGTTCAGTGCATAGAAAGCCAGGCCTGCAGATGGGAGATCCTGGGTTCAAATTTGACCTCAGCACTTCCTAGCTGTGTGACCCTGGGTGAGTCACTGTTGCCTAGCCCTTGCAGCTCTTCTACCTTGGAACCAACACACAGTTCCAAGACAGAAAGTAAGGGTTAAAAAAAAAAGCCCCAGACATAAATGATGTGCCACATACCAAGGGCTGAGGGAGGTCTTGGGTGCAAGGGGTGCAGAGGGAGGATTGGGGAAGGTTTCCTAGGTAAGGGGCATTTGAACTGCTCTTTAAGGGGTGCACAGGAATTCAGAAGCCATCAAGGAGTGGGGGTGAGGAAGGGCATTCCACCAAAGAAATGAGCGACTTCAAAGGCAAGGAGGCTGGAGAAGAGCAGGGCACGCACGTTTGGAGGAGGGAGAGCTGTCAAACAGGAGTCTGGCTTGGCCAGAGAATGGAGCGTCCCAGGAATAATGTAAAAACCCTTCAGGCTCAGCAGCCAAATGAACCCTCCTCGTGAATCCTAACCGTAGACAGTTATCAGCAATATGGTTCCCAAGAGCCTGCCCCAACCACTTCCAGTTGATAAGGCTGCAGGGCCTGGGAGACAGCAGAGCTGTCTGACCCAAGGGGGGAGTCAGACGGGGTCACTCAGGCAGAGACGGCCTGTGGGTTCTGGGAACTGGTGCCTGGGTCCTGGGAGGTCTGAGGCTTGGGCTGCCCATAGGAGGAGGAGGGGGAGATGGAATTCGTGTGAATGCAGGGCCCAGGGGGAGGAAGCAGGAGCTTATTCTAGGATCATGGGATCGGTAGAGCTGGAAGGCCCTCAGAGGTCAGCTAATCCATCCTGATTTTGCAGCTGAGGCCCAGGGACGAGACACGCAGAGTGGATCTGCTCCAAGAGGGACCTCCAGCTGATTCCAGCTTGGGTCACTGGCTCTGACCAGCTTGGGCATCCTTCCACCCCAGCATTCTGGTGTCTTTATGGGAAAGGGGGGCACGGAGGGTGGGAAAGGCTTGCTGACCGCACACTTCTCTCTCTGTTCCAGAAACTAGAAGACTGAGCCACCCAATCCAGGCCAAAGCCTCTGCCCTGCCTTCCCGAGGTCCCCTCCCCACACCTTTCCCTCCCCGGCCCCAATTGATTAAGCCGTATCAATGGCCTTCCTGGAACAGTCCTTCGCTGACCCCCACGGCCCTAGAATAAGCCGGCTTGCACGGACAACCCGGGTGCCTTGATGTGCACAGACATGTGTGAGAGGCAGGCGTGTGCAGGGGCTGGAGGGGGGAAGAGCTGCTGTTGATTTTTCCCTGAAACAACCCAGGCTTTATCAGCCCCATCTCTTTCCCACGGTTTTCTGTTGCCAGTGAGGTCACTGGTCCCTTTAAACTGCAGCAGGGACCAATCAGGGAGCCCGGGGGAGGGCTGTAGGGGCTGGGGGGGGGGGGGGGGGGAGACGGGCCGGAGGAGCCCTTCACACGGACGTCTGTTCCCTTTACAGGAAGATTCAGGATCCCCCCCCCCCCAATCTCCCCAGCAGCAGAAGAGAGGGAGGGAGAGAGAGTGAGAGAGGGAGGGAGGGGAAGTAGGGGAGACAGGAGGGAGGGGGAGAGAGCCAGGGTCCAATCCATCACTCTTGGTAGATGCCTTATTAACCCATTAAACGGGGAGGTTACCGGAGGGAAGGAGGGGGGACGGTCTGGAAACTGGAAAGGGCGTCTGAGCGTGAGACAGAGGAGAGGGTTGGGACAGAGGGGGGGCTAGTGGAGACACAGCGGAGTGTGTGGGAGGGAAGGAGGCTGGGAAGAGACTTCACCAAAGCCACAGGGGACCAGCCGGGTGGGCTGGGAGGGGAAAAAGTTCCTCCGCTCTTCAAGGAAGGGGACCTGACTTTGTCCTCTCCATCCGCCTCCTCCCTCTTCCAGGCAACCTAAGTAAGCCGGAGAGCTAGGGGTGGGGGCCTCCTTCACCTTAGAGAGGCTGGGAGGAGCAGCTCAGGTCCGCACTCATTCACACCTCCTCGAGCGGCAGATTTGTGGCTGCTGGCCATGAAGAGGCTGGGAGAAGAGAGCCCGTCCGACACCGAGTCTGATGGGACCATAGATGTGGGCAAAGAGGAATACAGGTAAGAGAGCCGCCCCGGGCCCTGGGATGGGAGTGGGCAAGGGAGCAGCCCTAAGAAGAGACTGTCAAGTCTTTATTTAAGGGTACCTTGCTATTTCCAAGTCTTAAAACCATTATTGAGAGACCAGCGACGCTCTCCCCTTTAAGAATAAGTGGCTCTCAGCACCTGTGGCATAGACCAGTGTGGGGCCCACCCCACTAGGTTTTAGATCTGGAGCCCCACCACCATTTTACGGATGAGGAAACAGCCCGGGAGAGAAGAGGTGACTCACAAAATAGTCACCTGGAGAGGACCTTTAGAGATCTATTCCAACTCTTTCCCTCATTTTACAGAAGGGGAAATTGAGTCACAGAGAAGGGAAAGGGACTTAACCAAAGTTAGTCAGTGGCAGAACCTGGGCTAATTTTTTGCAGGAGACTAACCTGAGGTTTCTGCCATTTACTCCTCATTGCCTTTCTGTTGGTGTACTTGTGGACTTTGCTGCAAGACCCCCTAGTCTTACTGTGTTTCCTGGGGGCATCTAGTCCTGTGAGCTCTAAGCCAGCCCTTGGATAGCCTGGCTTCCGAAGAAGAGGCAGCTTTACCCAGAGGGGGAGCCAACTGGTGAAAGAGGCAGAATGTAAGGGGCTGGGCTAGAAATCCCATCTTCATACTGGGCTAGGGATGCAGGACCCATGGTGGCCTATTCTCACTTTTATCCTTATTAAGTAACCTTGGACATGGCCCTGAAATTCTTCTTGCCTCCTGTTTTCTTGTATAATGGTGGTTTCTCCCCACCTCCTAATTAATAAGAAATATATTCTCCTATTAAATTCTTGAAAGAAACACACTAGCAATTAAATGGAAGGGTTTAGGAGACACAGAAATAGATCCCAGATAAAATTTTAAATCTCTCCCTGTCTCTCTCTCTCTCTCTGGTTATGGCTCCCTGGCACTGTCTGGCCATCTCTGTCTTGTCTCTCCTTCTATCTCCTCTCTCCTCTTTCTCTGTCTATATGTTTCTGTCAGTGTCTCTAGCGATGTGTCTCTGTCTGTCTTTCTCTCATTTATCTACCTACTTATCTATTCCTGAAGTGGAAATGGAGTCTATATAGGATTGGGGCATCTTAATTATCTCTTCAATGAAGTTGGAATATGGTCCTAGTTTTTTTTCATCATAAAGGAAGAAGTTCCAGTTTTTCCCTTGCTTATTTTCAAAATTTGATAAATGTTCTTCCTTAGAAGTGATAAAATTAGGGGCAGCTAGGTGGCACAGTGGATAGAGCACCAGACTGGAAGGACCTGGGTTCAAATGTAGTCTCAGATAGTCCATGGCTGTGTGATCCTGGGCAGGTCACTTAACCTTGTTTTCCTAGCCCTTACTTGCCCTTCTGTCTTGGAGTTATGACTAAGATTTTTTTTAAAGGATTTTTTTTAAAAAGGGTGATAGACCCTTTGTAAAAAGTATTCCCCTCTGGGTCCTATGAAAAGACTTTTATGGACTCAGGATGACTGAACTAGAAGGAACCTCGGAATATAGAATATTGTCAAATTCTGTGTTTCAACAAAGAACTTAAAATATCAGAGCTATAAAGCACTCTAGAATATCAGGTCTAGAAAGGACTTTAGAACATAAACTATCAGAGCTGGAGAGAACCTTAGAATACAGAATGGTAGAACATAGGATACAACATGACATAAAAATCTCAAATTTTAGAACAGAAAAGTGCTTATCCTCAATATCTGAGTCTGGAATCCTGGGCTGTTTGGTTTTTTTGTGTTTTTTTTTTAACCCTTACCTTCTAATACTAGTATTAGCATTGGAATCAACACTAAATATTGGTTCCAAGGCAGAAGAGTGACAATAGGAGTTAAGTGACTTGCTCAGGATGACACATCTAGGTAATATCTGAGATCATAGAATATTGTTCTTTTATTTTGTTTTTGTTTTTTTAAACCCTTATTTTTTGTCTTAGAATTAATACTATGTATTGGTCCCAAGGCAGAGGAGTGGTAAGGGCTAGGCAATGGGGATTAAGTGACTTGCCCAGGGTCACACAGCTGGGAAGTGTCTGAGGTCACATTTGAACCTAGGACCTCCCATCTCTAGGCCTGGCTCTCAATCCACTGAGTCACCCAACTGCCTCCTAGAATACTGTTTTAAAGATGGCTATGTCCCCAGAATTCACCTAATCATGGGATGATTTAAAGCTGGAAAGGTCCTTGGACATTATCAGGTCCAGCTCCTCATTTTATGGATGAAGAAACTATAAGCTGTCCCACTGAGGGGAAGGAATTTGCCCCAACACAGTTCATTAGTGACAATCAGGCTTGGGGTTCATGTTCCCTGGTTCTCAAGCCCAGGAATCTTTCCACCCTCTCATCCCACTTCCCCAGTTTCATTGTTGGAGATAATTTCTGTCAAAAAAACTTCATGCAATTTGCTTGAGGTACTAATTGACATCCAGTCAATTCTCAGTCTTTCCCATGAGGATTATCACATTGTAGATTAGTCACGGCAAAGCCCAGGTGGGCTCCCCAGTCCCCTGAGAAAACTTCCAGGTCACTGCCATTGCTGTCAGCTGGCATGTTCTCATCAGGGTATACAGACATTCAACCTGAGATGTGTGTGGCCAGAAAGGGAAATCTGACATCTGGTGCCAACTGCCCGATATGCTTAGGCTCATAGACAATCAGAGCTGGAAGGGATCGGTACATAGCATGTTAAAGCCAGAAAGGACATGGAAAATATCAGAGTTCGAAGAAGCCTTAGAAGGGAACAGAAAATATCAGATTTGGGAAGGACCTTAAGGCATGGAATGTCAGAGCTGGAAGGAACCCTAGAACAGGATATGCCAGAGTTGGGAAGGACCTTAGAACAGAAAATACCAGAACTGGGAAGGACCTTAAAGCATGGAATGTCAGAGCTGGAAGGAACCTTAGAACAGAAAATGTCAGAGCTGGAAGGAACCCTAGAACAGGATATGCCAGAGTTGGGAAGGGACCTTAGAACAGAAAATACCAGAGCTGGGAAAGACCTTAAAGCATGGAATGTCAGAGCTGGAAGGAACCATAGAATAGGATATGCCAGAATTGGGAAGAACCTTAGAAAAGAAAATAGTAGAGCTGGAAGGGACCTTAGAATACAGGAGACAGAGCAGAAAGACTCCTTGGAACAAAAAATACTTAGAACAAAGAACATGATAGCTGGAAGGACCCTTTGATACCTGATAACCTCCAGGGGACCCTCAAGTACTGCATCTCCAGCCGATAGCCTGATGCTTTCCCTGTAGCTTTCTAACCTAAGGGGATATCTATTCAAGTATTAACAGCTGATGTATGTATGGTGCTTTTAGGTTCGCAGAGTGCCTTGTATACTCCATCCCATTCGTGGCTAATCGCAGCTCTGAGCAGCAGGTGCTCTGGAATTCTCTGACCATTTTACAGATGAGGAGACAGAGGCTAAGGTGAAGGTGACTTACTCAGAGCTGGGAGCAAATATTCCATATGGGATACAAACCCAGATCTTGTAGATCACAAGTCCAGAGTTCTGTACCACATGAGGCAAAATGCCAGCCTTCCTTCTATCAGAGAGGAACCAGGAGTTGTTTTCTGGGACTAGCAATGCTGTCTTTTGAGCAGGGGGAAAGAGGCAGCAGCTCCATCACTTGCTGTGATGTAATGCAACCAGTTCTCCATTATCTGTACTGAATATAGTGGAGAGACCCTCATGGACTGTCAGGATTTAATGTTGGAAAGCAGAATATCATAGCCGAGAAAGAGGAGGAGGAAAAATGAGGAGGAGGGGGCAGGTTCATCTTTCCACTTTTTTTAATATAATAAATTCATTTTGGGGGGCAGCTGGGTAGCTCAGTGGATTGAGAGCCAGGCCTAGAGATGGGAGGTCCTGGGTTCAAATCTGGTCTCAGACACTTCCCAGCTGTGTGACCCTGGGCAAGTCACTTAATCCCCATTGCTAGCCCTTACCACTTTTCTGCCTTGGAACCAATATTCAATATTGATTCTAAGATGGAAGGTAAGGGGTTAAAAAGAGATAGAGGGGGCAGCTGGGTAGCTCAGTGGATTGAGAGCCAAGCCTAGAGATGGGAAGTCCCAGGTTCAAATCTGGCCTCCAACACTTCCCAGCTGTGTGACCCTGGGCAAGTCACTTGACCCCTGTTGGCTAGCCCTTACTGTTCTTCTGCCTTGGAACCAATACACAGCATTGTATTCCAAGATGGAAGGTCAGGGTTAAAAAAAAAAGGTTCATTTTTCAAAAGTTCATATTTAGATTCAAATACTGTACAGATATCTTAAAGTACCATATGACAATAGCTAATATTTCTAGGGCAAAGCACTTTACAAATGATAACTGATTTGATTTGATCCTTACACACTCACATAATAATGCTATTATACCCATTTTGCAGATCAGAAAACAGAGGCAGATAGAAATTAATTGACTTGTCTGGGGCCACATAGCTACTAAGTGTCTGAGGCTGGATTTGAACTCAGGTCTTCCTTGATTCCAGGTCTAGTACTCTATCCACTGGGACACTTAGCTATGCCTATTATGTATACTTTGTAAATGGCAATCATTATTACTCCTACTATTACTGCTGCTACCACTATTACTACTACAACTACTACCACTACCACCAGCACTGCTACTACCAGAGGCACCAATTGTCCTACCTTTTGTCTTGCTACTTAGGACTTCTATGACTAGAAGAGAGTGAGACTGATGACGTTGTGCAACTCTGCCTCACTTAAATCTAGTTTATGGGGGCAATTGAGGCAGCACAGTGGATAGAGGACTGGGTCTAGAGTTGATAAGGACCTGTGTTCAAATCTGGACTCATTCACTTTCCAGCTGGGTGACCCTAAGCTAGTCATTTCACTCGCTTTGCCTAGTCTTTACCTCTTTTCTGTCTTAGAATTGATACTAAAACAGAAGGTAATGGTTTTTAAAAATCCAATTCATGCACAAGTCAAGACATCACCCTGTGATGTCATTGATCCTCCTCCAAAATGAAGGACAAACCTCAGTAACAACAATATTTCTGAGCTTTGTGACCCTGAGAGAGTCACTTTCTTGTCCGTCCTCATTTTCATTTAATAAGACTCCCAATAAACATCTGTCTAACTTCCACTTGAATACCTCCAGTGACAAGGAATTCATTATCAGCTATCCCATTTGGCACAATTAAAAGGCTGGTCATTAATAAATTAATTGGTGAAATTAAGGAATCTATAACAACTCCCCCCCCAATCAAATGTTCTTAATGGAGGAATCTATGATCTTAAAAAAAAATTATTTAGCAGTGAGGTGGCTCAGTGGATAGAGAGACAGGCCTGGCATCCAGAGGTCCTGGGTTCAAATATGGCCTCAGACATTTCCTAGCTGTATAACTCTAAGCAAGTCACTTATTTCCTCTTCCTTACCACTCTTCTGCCATGGAATAGTTACTTAGTATTGATTCTAAGACAGAAGGTAAGGGTTAAAAAAATTTGAGATAACTATGTTTCACTATCATTGGTTTCCTTCTTAATCCAGTTTTTGCATTTAAAAACATTATTCTGAGAACCCCATAAGTTTCACCTGATTGCCCAATAGGAGTCCAGGGTGCAAAGCAAGCTGAGAACCTCTGGTTCGGATGAGTTCTTAGGTCTCTTCCCATTTTAAATCTTATGAACATTTATATTCTCAGTGCCTACAAAAGCTAATGAGCTCAGAGAAGCAGCCTCAAAATGCAAAGGACACTGGCCTGGGAGTCATAAGAGAGATCTGGGTTTGAATCTCAGCTTTACCCCTTACTTACTAGCTGCATGATCATGGACCAGTCTTTAGAACTCTAGATCTCAGCTTCCTTATAAGTGAAATGGGGATAATTATATAGGTCCTCCTTTCTCACAGACTAGATGTGAGAAAAGTACTTTGGAAATTGGAAAGGATTATTAATATCCCAGCAATTATCATTATTAGCATTGTCATTGAGAGGCTTTGTCATTCAGAAGGGGCTGTTTTATAGTCCACGAACACTGTGACTTAATTCACATATCCTTTATGGATCTCTGATTAAAACCAGAATGAAACTTAAAAGGTTGTTTAGTTCCTTTTACAGGTCAAGAAATGGATGTTCAGAGACATGAAGAAAGAAAGAAAGAAAGAAAGAAAGAAAGAAAGAAAGAAAGAAAGAAAGAAAGAAAGAAAGAAAGAAAGAAAGAAAGAAAGAAAGAAAGAAAGAAAGAAAGAAAGAAAGAAAGAAAGAAAGAAAGAAAGAAAGAAAGAAAGGAAGGAAGGAAGGAAGGAAGGAAGGAAGGAAGGAAGGAAGGAAGGAAGGAAGGAAGGAAGGAAGGAAGGAAGGAAGGAAGGAAGGAAGGAAGGAAGGAAGGAAGGAAGGAAGGAAGGAAGGAAGGAAGGAAGGAAGGAAGGAAGGAAGGAAGGAAGGAAGGAGAGGAAACTGAAGTTTTAGAGAGAGAATAAGTTTTGCCACTTCTACACAGTAAATTGGTGAACTGTGACATCCAAGACCTCAAGGTTCTTCCCTTCCAAGCCAGTAGTGTTTTTTCTCTCCATGCCACCTAGTCCCCTTTCTTTGCTGGTCAGATGAAAGTTGTGGATTTCTTACTCAATCAGCTTTTCCAGAAGGATTCTGAGCGCAAACCAGCTCTTCCAGGGACCAGAGGAAGAAGCATTCCTCAGTGGACTGCATCAGAGAACTTTGGCAATAAAAGGGCTAAATGTTTTCATCATCATTGCCCAGGATTACTCTTGGGGAAAAGGGGAGAGAAGAGTCCTGAGCCAGAAAAAAAAAAATCTCCCTTCCCTCATGCCAAGGATGAAGAATTTGTGGGTCTGGGGGGTGGGGGGAGACATTCCATGGAAATCCTACCAGTTCTCTCATGCCATGCTGAGAAAGTCAGAGTTTGTGAACTTGGGTTTTTTTTTTTTCACTATATAAGTTTTGATAACTGTATTTCAGTAAAATTGGCTTCCCTTGTTATCATCTAGATTTTATTTTGTCCATTTAAAAATATTATCCTTAGAAGGATCCAAGGGCTTCACCAGATGGCCAAAGGGAGACCCCAGAAAAGATTCAGATCTCCTATTGTAGAGGGACCCAACAACCGTTTCTTTTGTCCTTACATCTCTACTTATGCTTAAAGAGTGCTTTCTGGGGGAAGCTCAGTGGCCCACTAGAGAGCCAGGTGTGAAGATGGGAAGCCCTGGATTCAAATCTGACCTCAGACCCTTCCCAGCTGTGTGACTGAGCAAGTCTCTTAACCCCCGTTGCCTAGTCCTTGCAGCTCTTCTGCCTTGGAACCAATCAATACACAGTACTGATTCTAAGATGGAAGATAAGGGTTAAAAAAAAAACAAGACAGAGGAGCAGTGATAATCATGGTGCCCCAGCTGAAGTGAAGCTCATTTGCAGAACCCCAGGAACTCAAAATTAGAAGAGCACTTCGGCCCAGCCTATGTTATTCAATTTTTTTAGTTGTATCCAACTCTCTGTGACCCCATCTGGGTTTTTTTTTTTTTGGCAGATACTAGAGAGGTTTGCTCTTTTCCTCTCCAGCTCATTTAACAGATGAGGAAACTGAGGCACACAGGGTTAAGTGACTTGCTCAGGGTCACACAGCTGGTAAGTGTCCTAGGCCACATTTGATCTCAGGAACTCCCCACTCTGGGCCCAGTGCTCCTCTATTCACTGGCTGCCTCACTGGCCTAGGTCAAACCCATCCATGAAGCAAGAGCCTTCCTTTTCTGCCTTGGCTTTGGTCAGCCCAAGTGTCACTGCAGGGGCTGGCCACTGAGGAAGCAGAATCTAATCAGGGGCACCGGCCACTGTGCATGATGTCCAGGGCACGAGGATGGAGGGAGAAGCTGGCGGTACATGAATTCATCTCCTGGGTTACATTCCCAAACTCACCCACTTCCATTCCCCTGCTCATTCCAGAAACCCTTTGCCAAAAACTTTATTGGCTCCTCACAGCCATCAACAACTGATAACCTCCATGAGCCTCAGTTTTCTCATCTGTCAAATGGAGATCATGATAACCTAAACCTCCCAGGGCTCCCAGAGATAATGTATATAAAGCCCCTTGCAAACTTTAAAGAGCTCTGGAAACACCAGCTCACATTAGCACAACAGCAGTGTTGCTCCCTATTTCTAGAACGTTTCAAAGGTTCCTTACAGCAACCTGATTACTGTTTTGATCCCTATTTTATAGATGAGGAATCTAAGACTCAGAGAGGAGTATGACTTGTTGGTGATCACTTTGCTAATGGATGTAAGAATCAGGATTGAAACCCAGGTCTCCTGACACTAGAAGTCCAGTTCCCTTTCTACCTTTGTAAGCTGCCTTTTTAATAAGCATAAAAAAGGATTATAATAATTATTTATTGTTGTTTTGGAACAACAATTCCAATTTATTTCATGATGTCCGATTTCCAAAGTATATTCCTTACAACAACCCTGAGAGAGTGAACATTATTACCTCCATTTTACAGATGAGGAAATTGAGATCCAGATCTTTGGACACCAAGACCAGCTTGCTTTCTACTGTACCACAGTGCTTGCTTCTTCCCTTCCTTCTTGCTTTCCTTCCTTCCTTCCATTTTCTTTCTATCTTTTTCTTTCTTTTCTTTTCTCTTTCTCTCTCTCCACCTCCCTTCCTTCCCTCTCTCTCCCTTCCTTCCTTCCTTCCTTCCTTCCTTCCTTCCTTCCTTCCTTCCTTCCTTCCTTCCTTCCTTCCTTCCTTTCTCTCTCCCTTTCTTTCTTCTCTTTTCTTTTCCTTCCTTTTAAAATTTAATCTTTTTTAGTGAACAAAAATAAATTTTTTCTCCCTCCCACTTCTCTACCATTTTGGCGGGAGGGTAGAAGAAAAGAAAAACAAACCCCTCATAATAAATATATGTAGTCAAGCAAAATAAGTTCCCACAATGATTTTGTCCAAAAATAAATGTTTCATTGTGCCCACCTAGACTATCACCCTCTGTCAGGAGATGGGTAACATGTTTCATCACTGAATGTCGAGAATCAGCATTGGGCGATGAGTTAGAGTTCTTAAAACCTTTCAAAAATGTTTATCTTTATAGTGTTATTATGCAAACTGGTTCCTGATTCTGCTCATTTCAATCTGTATCAATTCATAAATGTTTTCTCAGGTTTTTCTGAAACCAGCTCTTTCCTAATGTCTTCCAGCACCAGGAGAAGCCATTCCCACCTCTCCTTTCTCAAGGAGACGCCCGGATGCTTGGAAGCCCAGGCTCTCTGCCACAGCTCTGGATTTAAACACACACATACACACACACTCTCTCAAGACACACACACACAGATGCACGCACGCACACACATACACAAAGACAAAAACACACATAGACAAATAGACACACACAGACATACAGACAGAGACAGACAGACATGGAGACAAAGACACACATAGACAAACAAATACAGACACGTAGACACACAGACACAGAGACAAACAGACACACACAGAGACAAACACACAGACAGACTCATACAGACACAGAGACAAACACACACAGACACACACAGAGACAAACACACACAGAGACACACAGACACACACAGACAGACATGGAGACAGACACACATAGACAAAGACACACACAGACACAGAGACAAACACACACAAACAGACACACACAGAGACAAACACACACAGACACAGACAGACATGGAGACAAGGACACACATAGACAAGCAGACAAACACACACAGACAGACACAAACAGACACAGAGACAAAGACACACATAAACAGACACAGAGACAAACACCCACCCACAGGCACACCCAAACTCACACTCATACCCCTCCCTTCCCTACCCCCCTCCTCCTGGGACTCTGGCTGGATTTGGGGAAAAGAGGCACTGGAGAGCCCATGGGCACTCAGGGGCAGGTGGGGGGGAGGACACAGTTGGGGCTGCTTTGAGGTAACTGAAACCCCGAGAGCTGCTGGGAGGAGGAGAAGCCAGATGAGCGGCTGTCCCCCACAGCCCTCAGCCTGCAGGGGCTTCACCACGATGGCAGCAGCCCTTTCGAGGGGGCCCCTCTTCAGGAACCTGGGCTGGGAGCTCCCCTCGCTCACATTTGTGTCTTCTTTCTCCAGCCAGATCTCCAGGGCTCACTCCCCCACCACTACATCCCAGATGCAAGCCAGGAAAAAGAGGAGAGGGGTGAGTGGTCTCTGCACCTTCTCCTAGGGTCTGCTGTGGTCCCTGGGGAACCCTGGATCCCTCTGTAGGCATTTGGTAGCTCATTACCTGCTTTACAGGGCAGGAAACCAGGTTCTTAATCACAGGAAGCTCTAGAGGGAGGGGGCTTTAATTAGAGGAAATGAAGAGGTTGCCTTCATTAGAGCTTCTCTTTACCCTGACGGTAAGATGCTTGAAGGCAATATTATTTCATTTTGTCTTTGCCTCTTAACACCTAACACAATGGGTGGCACACAGCAGGCACTTAATAAATGCTTCTTGATTGATCGATTAATTACCTAAAGATTCTTTTAGCCACTATGCCAAGGATCCTAGACCTCTGACACAGGCAAGCCAGACTGAACAAGAAAGGACTCAGGAGGACACTAACATACAGGAGGTGTTTAATAGATGCCCAGTGATTGATTGATTGAATCATAGGATTTAGAGCCTAAATGATGGTGACAATAACTGGTGTCCTTCACATAGCTGATTTGTTTGATTCCCTTTCCAAGATGCATAGTTTTTACCACTGCAGAATATATAATGGACCAGCTAAAACCAAGTCACTTAGACTCATTTTACCCATGCGTAAAATGAGACTGATATACTTGATGTCAGGGGTTTAGACCTAAGGATACTTTTGTTGTTTAGTCGTTTTCATTCCTGCCCTGCTCTTTGCAACCCTATTTGGAGTTTTCTTGGTTGAGATACTGGAGTGGTTTGCCATGCTCTTCTCCAGCTCATTTTACAGATGAAGAAACTGAGGCAAGTAGGGTAAAGTGACTTGTCCAGGATCATACAGCTAATAAATATCTGAGGTCAGATCAGAACTCAGGAAGATGAGTCTGGGCCATTTAGCTGCCCAAATAAAATAAAGACATGATAAATGGGAGGCCCCTTTCAAGGAAAGGATGGAATGTGAAGAACTGGGAAAGACTTCTCACACAAGGTGGGACATTAGCTGAGGCTAGAAGGAAGCCAAAGAAGCAAGCAGGCTTCCCCCTTGAACCACTCCTCCTCAAGGCTGGAGAAGACTTCCCTCCCTAATCAATAGCTTAACCTGATCAATAGCTTAACCACTTGCCAAGGCACCAGGTTGGTTGGGCAGTAACTTCACAGGTGAAAAGGGGAAGAAGAGCATTCTAAGCACAAGGAGATGGAGGCATGGAGAGGAGAGAGCACAGTGCATGTTTGAGGACCACGATAAGTCCATTCTGGTTGGAGTATAAAGTATATAAAGAAGGGTAAAACAAGGCAAAGCCAGAACAGAAAAGGAGGTTGGGCACAGCCTATTTACATTCTTATTCAAGGAATTTGAACTTTACTTAGAGATGGTATAAATGAGGCCCAAAGAATTTATGAGACTCTTTGAGATCCCACAGATGAAAAATTCTGCCTCAGGGTGACTGAGTTTGGGGAGGGCAGCTTAGAGCAAGGCTTGCTGTGTGCCTGATGTGGTTGGCTCCTCCCTAGATCATTGAGAAAAGACGTCGGGACCGCATCAACAGCAGCTTGTCTGAGCTTCGTCGGCTGGTCCCTACAGCCTTTGAGAAGCAGGTAAGGGTGTCCCTGAAGGATGGAGGGTTGTGCGTCTGCTGGAGGAAGAATGGGAATTTTGGATGTCTCCTGGAAGGAGAGTGGGAAGGTTGGGTGTCTGATGGATGGAGAATAGGAGGGTTGGGTGTCTGCTGGAGGGAGAGTGGGAAGGTTTCTAGTTTGATGGGGGGGATGTTGAGGGTCTGCTGTATGGGAGAGTAGGAGGGTTGGGTGTCTGTTGGTGGGAGAGAGAGAATGTTGGGTATTTCACGGAGGCAGAATGGAAATGTTGAATGTCTCCTGGAAGGAGAGTGGGAAGACTGAGTGTCTGCTGGATGGAGAGTAGGAGGGTTGGGTGTCTGCTGGAGGGAGAGTGGGAAGATTGAGCGTTTGATGGGGGGATGTTGAATGTCTGCTGGATGGGAGAGTAGGAGGGTTGGGTGTCTACTGGTAAGAGAGAGAGAATGTTAGGTATTTCATGGAGGCAGAATGGGAATGTTGAGTGTCTGTTGGGGAGGGAGCGGGAGAGGAAACTGGTTTCTCATTGAGGTAGGAGAACACAGTGCCATTTTTAGGTGTCAAAAAGGAGTCCAGTTTGGTGGAATTCTCCTGTGTGATTGTCCATTTAGTCTGGGTTCATTTCCTAATTCAAAAGTTGGGAAGTTCAGGCTATTGTAGAGGGTGATGGAGAAGGTGCTAACTTAATCTAATTCATGACCAGTCTCCTTCCCCCTAATGTCAGCAGGTTGCCAGATTCTGCTTCCTAAAACAAGTTACTCCCCTCCTCAAAAACCTTCAATGACTTCCAGTGTCATAGTCAAAATTTAGACATAGCCTCTGAGCCTTAGTTTCCTCATCTTTTAAAAGTATATGTGGAGGGAAATAGCTTCACCTGCAACACAGTTGTTTCCTAACAAAATCCAAGTTGGAAGTCACCCAGGCCAATTTCCAGCCGGATATCCAAAACCCTTCTGCTGCATTCCCCCAAAGGAGCTACCCATCCTGTCCATGAATGTTTCTAACAAGGGGGACAGCAGGCAATCTATTACTTTGTTGTATAGCTTCAAAGGTTAGGAATGTCTGCCTTATATAGAGTCCAAAGGTGCCTCTTTCTGACTTCCACCCAAGCCACCTAGTTCTGCCCTTCAGGGCCAAACAGAACAAAGCCCATCCCTCTTCTACATGACAGCCTTCAAGACACTCGATTATCTTGTCTCCTTGCCCACCTCCCCTCTTTTTCTTTTCTCAGGCTAACTATCCCTACTTCCTGCCTTCAAACCATTGCCCTTAATTCAGCACAATTTTGAGTCTCTTTCCCATCCAGGTTTAAAACATGGCCCCAGAACAGAACATTCCAAATGTGGTCTGAGTAGATCACAGGATGACGCACCTTCGTCCTCCTCTCTAGTAACATAATCTAAGATTGTGTGAACATTTGGGACTGCCATGTCCTCATGGGTTCGATGGAGCCCGAAGTCCACTAAAACCCCCCAGATCCTTTTTGGATGTGATACTATTTTTTTTTTAATTTAGAATATTTTTCCATGGTTCCATGATTCATGATCCCTCCCCCTTCTCTGCTCCTCCTCCCTCTGGAAGCTGACAAGCAGTTCTACTGGGCATTGTTGGATGAGATGCTCTTTAGATGTGTCTCCCCAATATTGTACTTTGGAGTTTGGCTTTTTGACTAAGTGCAGGGCTTTACTATTAAACTTTTGTTGTGTTAGATTTGCCCTTTATTCTCATTTGTTGGCATCTTTGGGGTTCCTGACCTAATTATCTAGCTTCGTGTCACCTGTAGATTTGATAAGCATGGCACAGTGTGTGGTCATTTTTCGGTCCTGTACAACTCTTCCTGAACCCCTTTTGGGGTTTCCTTGTCAAAACCAACCCGAGTCCTTGATGCCATCCCCTCCCATCCCTTCTAATAGATTACTTTTCTCTCTAATCTTTCATTTCTCCTTATCTGATGCCTATGAACATATTCAAATCTCTTCCAGTCTTAAAAAGCTCTCACTTGGAATTTTAGCATCCCTTCCTTCCTTCAAGATATTATCCTATGACTCCTGCCTTGTACAGCCAAACTCCTAGAAAAGCTAACCTGCTAACCTCTTCTCACTTTTCCCTAAATCCTCTACAGTCTGGTTTCCAAGTTTGTCATTCAACAAATTGTTCTTTCCAAAGTTACTAATGGTCTCTCTCTTTTTTAAACCTTTACCTTCTGTCTCAGAATCAATACTGTGTATTGGTTCCAAGGCAGAAGAGCAGTAAGGGCTAGGCAATGGGGGTTAAGTGACTTGTCCAGGGTCACACAGCTGGGAAGTGTCTGAGGTCAAATTTGAACACAGGATTTTCCATCTCTAGACCTGGCTCTCAATCCACTAAGCTACTTAGCTGCCCCTAATGATCTCTTAGATGCCAATCCCAGTGCCTTTTTCTCAATCCTAATCCTCGTTGACCTCTGCAACCTCTGACATTGCTGATCACCCTCTCCTCTTGGACACTCTCTCTTGTCCTTCTGAGAAAAAAATCTTCAGGAGGATGCTTCTATTGTCCAGACACACACTCACATGCACTTTCCCAAGTTAATGTAAGCTCTGAGGGCAATGACTGTTTTAACTCTTATTTTCATGCTGGCATGACTTGCCTGGCAATGAAGGATACTTAACGATTAATTGTCCTCTCTAGATCTCCAGGTACCAGCAGCCCAGTATCAGGCTTCTCTGATTAGAGTTCCTCTCCCACGTCTGAAGGCCTGAACTCCACCTTCGTCCTTTCTCTCTTCCTCACAGGGCTCCTCCAAGCTAGAGAAAGCAGAAATCCTACAGATGACAGTGGACCATCTGAAAATGCTCCGGGCCACTGGAGGGTCTGGTAAGCGAAGCCCTTCTCTCCACCGGCTGACCTGGGGAGAACCCACGGCCAAACTCTGTACCTCCTTCCCTGTTTCATCTTGCTGACATTTCTTCCCCCTTCCATTAAATGAAGGGCCATTAAAAGAAGGTTCCCCCTTCTTGACCTCTCCGCAGCCTTTGACAGTATTGATTATCCTCTCCTCAGATATTCTCTCTTGTCCTCTGAGGCTTTATGGTGTCTTGAAAAGAGCACTCTGAGCTTAGAACATGGTTAAATCCCAAATTCAAATCCCAGTTTTTCTTTCTTTTCTTTCTTTCTTTTTCCTTCTTCCTTCCTTCCTTCCTTCCTTTCTTCCTTCCTTCCTTCATTTCTTTCTTTGTTTTTCTTTCTTTCTGTCTTTCTTTCTTTCTTTCTTTCTTTCTTTCTTTCTTTCTTTCTTTCTTTCTTTCTTTCTTTCTTTCTTTCTTTCTTTCTTTTTCTTTCTTTCTTTCCTTCTTTCCTTCCTTCCTTCCTTTCTTTCTTCTTTCTTTCTTTCTTCCTTCCTTTGTCCTTTCTTTCTTTTTCTTTCCTTCTTTCTTTCTCTTTTCTTTACTTTCCTTCCTTCCTTCCTTTTTTCTTTTTTCCTACCTTTCTTCATTTTTCCTTCCCTTCTTTCTTCCTTCCTTTTTTCTTTTCTTTCTTTCATTAATTTTTTCTTCCTTACTTCCTCTCTTTATCTCTTACCTTCTATCTTAGAATCAATACTGTATATTGGTTCCAAAGCAGAAGAGCAAGTCAGAACTAGGAAATGGGGTTAAGTGACTTGCCCAGGGTCACACAGCTAAGAAGTCTTTGAGGCCAAATTTGAACCCTGGACCTCCTCATCTCTTAGCCTGCTCTCAATCCACTGAACCATTTAGCTACCCCCTACTTCTGCAACTTTCTACCTGTGTGACCCAAGGAAACTCTTTGAGGCTCAGTTTCCTCACTTGTAAAATCAAGAAGTTGGGCTAAATGATGTCTAAAGTTCTTTCCAGATCTAAACTCTATCTCCACCCACTGCCACTTCTACTTCCACTGTTCCAGGGGAGCATGATATTGCTTCAGCGGCTGACTGGTGTCTTACTCAGCTGTCTAGCTTTCCCTACTATCTTTAAATTATAATTTAGTCTTTGAACTTAAAAAAAATATTTGGTGGGGGCAGCTACAGGGAATTGAGAGCTGGGTCTAGACATGGAAGGTCCTGTCAAATGCTTTCTAAATCTTTAAGCACCAAATAAAGGTGATTGTTCAAATCTGGCCTCAGACACTTCCTAGCTGTGTGACCCTGGGCAAGTCACTCAACTCCCATTGCCTAGCTCTTACTGCCCTTCTGCCTTGTTACCAATACACAGTATTGATTCTAAGATGGAAGGTAAGGGCTTACTTTTTTTTTTTGAGTGGTATATTTTAATAGAATTGGTTTCTTTTTATCATCCTATGAATTTTATTGCATGCTTTTAAAATTTGTGATTATGAGAAAGGGTTCGAAGGCATGGCACACAAAAAGGCTGAGCCCGTGTCCCCGGGCCTTGCTGAGTTATCTCTGATATGCTGGTTCACTCACTCACTCCATCAATGACCATTTTATTGTAAAAAAAAAGGGGGGGGTCTTCTTGAGATAATAATAGATGGCTTTGGCTCCCTGGTTGCGATGTCACACCAGTGAGGGGTTGGAGGATCAAGTGATCAGGAACAGGGGTTGAAGTAGAATCTAGGAGAGGGAATGGCAGTTCCCCTCTCTGTCCTTCTCAAGGGAGAATTAGCAGCCTCTATCACTTGCACCTCCTTTGGGGTAAAGGCTGAGAGGATGAGAAGTCTGTCTCCCCAGGCAGCCCCTCTAGAGGAAGGTTTCTAGATTTCTCCCCTCTAGAGGAAGGTTTCTAGATTTCCTTCCCCAAAGGAGCTACGTGGCCGTCCTTGTCTGGCCTTACTACAGAGGGACAGACAGGTCTCTAGCTTGAGGCTGTGCCCAGTTACTTAAGCGCCTTCCTTTTGTGAATTAGACCAAACTGAATCTGATAGCTACTTAAGGGATTTATTAACCAGGAAAGGTAAATGGGTTGAGGGGAGAGGGGAGAGGTAGCCCTGACAGAGTATCTATGCAGTCGTCGGTTCCAGGGGCCCCTTTCCCAACTGAATGCCCTTTCTAGAGTCTAATACTAGTATATCCCAAAGGAATCATCTAGAAACAGTTCTGAGAGGCGAGGAGGACCCAGGAGGGCTGGGCTCTGGTTTGAGAGTCCTAGCCGTTTGCAGCAGGTGGAGGAAACAGTAGGATTTCTAGAGAGAAAACAGCTACTGGATTAAGACAAGAACCAGGGTCTTCACTGATGGCTTCAGATCTTCAGCCACCCAGAAACAGGACCTTTCAGCTCCTGGTCACCAGGTAGAACACCAAGGGGCTCTTCAGTATCCCCTCAGCCCATCGTTCTTCTCCCATAAGCCCTTGCTCTTCCAACGGTCACTCCAGTCCTGTCAGTCAACCGTAGAATTCCAAAAACCCTCCTTGCTCCACCCTAACATTATGTAACTTACAGTAAGCACCCACTGTGTGCCAGGTGCTGAGCTAAGCCCTGCCCTTGTGGAGCTTACAGACCAAGGGGGAGACACCATGCCAACACATCCAGAGTGGGCTGTGTACAGGCTAAAGAGGAGAGCAGGAACAGAGGGAAGGCTTCCCGGAGAAGGTGCATTTTTGGTGGCATTAGAGGAAGCCAGAGAAGACAGAGTTAGAGTAGAGGAGGGAGATGCTCCAGATGGGCTTGGGAGCTAAGAGATGGAGGGTCCTATCCACATGACAGCCAAGAGGTCAGCCACTGAACTAAAGGGTGCTTGGGGGGATTTAGGTGGAAGGAGATTGGAAAGGGAGCAGGGGGCTAGCTTATGAAGGACTTTGAATGACAAGGGGAAGATTGTGTATTTGATCCAGAAGGCAATAGGGAGTCACAGGAGCTACAGGGGTAGAGGAGTGGCACCATCAGACCTGAACTTTAGGAAAATCATGTTAGTGGTTGAATAGAGAATGGACTGGAGTGGGAAGGGATGGGCATAGGCAGAGCCAATGGGCTATTGCATGGGGAGATGAGTTTAAAGATAGCAACAGCTTAATGCATGTCTCCCCAAACTCCCTACCCCCACAAGCCTTAGAGATGTTGATGACAAAGTCAGAGGACCAGCTCTCTTGGTAGAAATCTTGGGTGCTGTGGCAGAACAATGGGCATGGTAGCTTTATGTCCAAGAACACCGCATGGTTCTGTGTCCAGGATGCTAGAAGTCCTGGCTCAGCTACCATGACCTGTAGAACTTATCAGGGGCAGCCAGGGGACTCCATGGAGAGAGAGCTGGGCCCAGAGATGGAAGGTCCAGGGTTTAAACCCAGCTTCAGACACTTCCTGGCTATGTAGCCCTGGGCAAGTCACTGGATCCACTGGAGAAGAAAACAGCAAACTACTCCAGGATCTTTACCAAGAAAGCCTCATGGGCAGGATGGTCCCCCAGGGTCACAGAGCCCTCGGTCCTCTTGGCTGCCTTTTCCCTGAATTAAGATGTCTCTAGCTCCCAGATGCCTCCTCTGGAGCTGTTTGCAATGTTTTGCTGTGGAAGAGCCCTTGGGTGAAGGAAAGGAAGGAGCTTGAAAAATGTCTTCCTGCCCCCCCATGGGAGCCCATGGAGTCCTGTCACACTCCAGCTCTTCTGGCTTGCACAATGACCCTGATTTCTACGCCAGACCCTAGCCCCTTGCCTCAGGGAGAACAGAATCATAGGCCTATGAAGCTAAAGCTAAAAGGGACTTTTCTTCCTTTGAAATGAAGAAAAGCCACTCTGACTTTGGGAAGAATTCACTAATGAACCATCAACTCAATAATGCCTTTTGCATTATTAATAGTTATTGTTGGTACCAATTTAGTACTTTATGGCTGCTAAATGCTTTCCAGCTGGTTTCCAATTAAATCCTCCCAACGACCCTACTAAGGGAGGAGGAAGGATGAGACAGATATTTCCATACCCATTTTACAGATGAGGAAGCAGAAGGAAATGACTAGTAAATGGTAGGATTGGGATTTAGACTCAGGACTCTTGGCTCCAAGTTGAATGTGTTGTCTGTCCATTTCTTATATGCTCAGGCTTAGAAGTGACTTCATGTGGACATTTCATTTCAAGGAAGCAAAGCTGTGGGGAAATATAGAAAAGCAAAGATATCATCCTTGCCCTCCAACAGCTTATATTTTAAAAGTGAAGACAGCCCTTAAAAGGGAGCTGAAAAGCAGGAGAGTGAAGGGAGAGATTCCCCAATGGACTAACCAGCCTGGGCAAATGTATGTATGTGGGAGAAGGAAGGTTGAGATCAGGGACATAGCTCCTAGTTGGAATCGATGAAAGGAGGTGGTGAAGTCTGGAGTATGGAAGACAGCTTGTCTAGGATCCTCCTCAAAAACAGATTCTGAAAGAACCTCACCAATGGGAGAAGAGGAATGTGGGGTCCAAGGGAGAAGCTGAAATATGGCGGCCAAGTCTGGAGAGTGAAATGTGATGTCACTGGGCCCTTACTCAAAATGGGGGTTATTGGAAGAACTTATCCATGGGAGAAAGAAGCCACACTACACTCAGTTCATCCAATAGGAATTCTCTCAGCTTTATTGAATACTAAAGTTGTTCTTGGTGCAAAGTCATGTAAATGTCAGTTAAGGAGAATGGTGACTTCTCCCTTTCTCTTCTCTCCCAGCTACTAAGGTAGGTTTGGATGGGATTATAGACTTGGGAGACACTTTGGAGAGCATCCAATAGTCCAGCCTCTCTCTCTCCTCCTGAACCCCACTCCTGTCTGACAGATGCAACTTCACTTCAACAAATATTTTAATTAGAGCTGGGAGATATCTTAAAGATCATTTTAACCAATCCCTTGCCTCTGGTATTTTACAGATTAGTAAATTGAGACACAGGTAGCAGAATAGCTCTTTTAGAACAGCTTCCAGAGGCAGATCAAATGTCGTGTGATGATATAATGTAAAAAAGACACTGGACTTGGAGTCAATGGATCTGAGTTTGAATCTTAGCTCTGCTGCTGTCTGGTGTGATTAATAGGAGGAGGAATAAGAATTTAGAAAATATAAAAAATGTTAAGAATTTAAGAATGGCATCTAGAGGGTACAACCAATATAACACTGAGCCTACAGTCAGGAAGACTCATTGTTGTGAGTTCAAATCAGGCCACAGATGCATCCTAGCTGTGTGACCCCGGACAAGTCATTTAACCCTGTTTGCCTCAGTTTCCTTGTCTGTAAAAGCAGCTCGAGAAGGAAATGGCAAGCCACTCTAATATCTTAGCCAAGAAAACTCCAAATGGGGTGAGATATGACTGAAAAACAAGTGAACAAAAACATAGCACTTTAAGATTTGCAGAATTCTCTATAAATATAATAATTTATTATTAATATTAACAACAGTAGCTGATGAAGAACTGATAAAGACTTTGGGTGTGGAACTGGTCATATTATTAGATTTAGCTAGCGTTTTGGTTAATTTTGCTGAATTGATTTTCCTTTTAAATAAAACCCTAACTTTCTACCTTGGAATCAATACTAAGTTTTGATTCCAAGGCAGAAGAATGGTAAGGGCTAAGCAATTGGAGTTAAGTGACTTGCCTAGGGTCACAGCTAGGGAGTATCCAAGGCCAAATTTGAACCCTGAACTTTTTTTTCTTTCATTTTGAGTCATTGTTACCAAAGATGCTTTATCGATAAGGAAATAGGAAAGGGGTATCTCCAGTAATAAATGGGATAGGAGCAGCTAGGTGGCTCAGCAGATAAAAAACCAGGCCTTGAGATGGAAGGCCCTGGGTTCAAATTTGGCCTCAGACACTTCTTAGTTGTACGACCCATAACAAATCATTTAAACTCAATTGCCCAGCCCTTATCACTTTTCTGCCTTAGAACCAATACTTTGTATCAATTCTAAGACAGAAGGCAAGGGAAAGGAAGGAAGGAAGAAAGAAAGAAAGAAAGAAAGAAAGAAAGAAAGAAAGAAAGAAAGAAAGAAAGAAAGAAAGAAAGAAAGAAAGAAAGAAAGAAAGAAAGAAAGAAAGAAAGAAAGAAAGAAAGAAAGAGAGAGAGAGAGAGAGAGAGAGAGAGAGAGAGAGAGAGAGAGAGAGAGAGAGAGGAGGGGGGGAGAGGGGGAGAGAGGTGGGGGGGGGGAGAGAGAGAGGTGGGGGGAGAGGGAGAGAGGGAAAGAGAAAAAGAAGTATAAAGGTTAAATTTTGGGTTGAGACTGAATATAAAATTAGTTGGTCACCAGGGATTTAATTTTTTAAAAACCTCAATGAAGCACTCAAGTCAGAATGGAATTTTATGGTGATTTATTTACTATAGGAGGAAGAAATTAAGAAAGAGAGAAAGAGAGAAAGGGATTTTAAACTGCTCCCACTCAGGCTGAGCCAGGCAGGAGTTCAAGACCTTGGCCAAGGAGGCCTCCCCAGAAGGCCAAGTGATAGGGGAGTCAGCCTTATCATTCACCATGTGACCGTCTCAAGGAAGCTGTCTGAGGGAGTTCCTCCAGGCTCAATTTCCAGGGTCAACTGGTGCCCAACCCTTCCCACAGGAAGTGACAAGAACTCCAAAGTCAGTTCTCTATGTCACTTCCTGAGTCTCACATTTGCCAATGGTGGCTCAAGCTTGGCTTAGGACAGCCCAGGGGACAGTCACTTGTTTCTGATTTGTCACTTGCTAGCACATGCCAGTGTAGTGTGGGTGTATACATTCCTGGGTGCTAGACTAGACAAAATGGAGAAAATCAAAAATTCACAGAAGTGAGGGAGGGGATATAAAAATTACAAGTGCCAATAAAAAAATTAGAGAAATATTTTTAAAAACTGATATTTATATAGTAACATAAGGTTTGCAAAGCTTATTTCATCCTTGAAACCACATACCACAGCCATTATTATTTCCATTTTATTGGTAGGAAAATTGAGACTTGGAGGTATTAAGTGATCTGCCTATGGTCAAGTTGGGTCAATGGCAGAATTTGAACCCAAGTCTTTTCTGATTTTAAGTAGAACAGTCTTTCTACTATATACCATAACTCCACTAAGCCTCAGTTTCTCAATCTACAAAATGAAGAGGTTGAATTTCATTTTCCAAGAAGGCTTACAAGAGTTGTGGGCAAGTGCTGGGCAGTGGAGTCAGACCAGCTTTGGAGCTCTTAATCATGTGATCATCCTCTTTATTAGCTCTTTTGCTCTCCTGCTCTCCATCCCTCCTAGCTTTGTGCTTTCTGAAAATGGGGATCCAAGAGCCTCAAGTTCTTGGATGGAATGGGATTGTGTACATAAAGGGAGGTATAAATCTTGTACTTTGTTCATATTTGTTTTTATTATTAAAGAGGCAGCACAGTAGAAGTATACCACTGTGGTTCTTTCTGGATGCCCCAAAGAGCCTTTCAGGATTCTTTTTATAATATAATTTAATATTTTAAGTTAACAATTTAATTCATTTTCATTTAAGACATTTAAATTTCTAATATGGTAAATATTGATAGATATTAACTTAAATAAACAAAAACTCTACGGAATTTTGGTGAACCTCAGTCTAGTTCTCAACTCTGCAACCAACTAGCTATATGCCCTTGGGCAAGTCATTTAAACCTGTCCTTCCCAGCTTTGTCTTCTGTAGACTAGCCAAACATGCCTTCTGTGACTTCATCCAAGTTACTGATAAAAATGTTCAATAGCACAGAACCAAGGACAGATGCCTGGGGCACTCCATTAGAGAAATTTCCTTTAAAAAAATTAAATTATCATAAACAATACTAAAAATCAGTATAGCTAATTCAACATGCCTTACAACCATTCACATTTTTTTTTTAATGAGGCTACTTAACTTCCCTTTTGACTGTGGAAAAGTCTAAAGGGAAGGGACCAAAGTTCCTGGACCTTAGTTTCTTTTTCTCTCTCTTTTTAAAAATTATTTTTAAGTATTTTTCCATGATTCATATTCTCTCCCTCCCCTCTTCTCTCCCCACTCCTGGAGGTGACAGGAAATTCCACTGGTTTTTACATATATTATCACTCATTACCTATTTCTATATTATTCATTTTTATAATAATCTTTTAAAACCAAAACCCCAAATCCTATACCTATATAAACAAGTGATAAATCACATGTTTTTCTTCTGCATTTCTGCTCCCACAGTTCTTTCTCTAGTTGCCACCGCTAGTGTTTCTAGTACAATGTTAAATAATAGAGGTGATAATGGGCATCCTTGTTTCACTCCTGATCTTATTGGGAAGGCTTCTAACTTAACCTCATTGTAGATGATGCTTGCTGATGGTTTTAAATAAATATTACTTCTTATTTTGTGGGAGAACCCTTTTATTCCTCTCCTTTCTTATGTTTTCAATAGGAATGGATTATATTTTTGTCAAAGGCTTTTCTTGCATCTATTGAAATGATCATGTGATTTCTGTTAGTTTGGTTGTTGATATGATCAATTATGCAGATGGTTTTCCCAATATTGAACCAGCCTTGCATCCCTGGTCATAGTAAATAATTCTTGTGATAACTTGCTGGAGTCTTTTTGCTACTATTTTATTTAAATTTTTTGCATCTGTGTTCATTAAGGAGATTGGTCCACAGTTTTCTTTCTCTGTTTTTGGTCTGCCTGTCTTAGGTATCAGTACCATATTTATATCATTAAAAGAAGTTGGTAAGATACCTTCCTTTGCTTATTTTGTCAAATGGTTTGTATAGTATTGGGATTAATTGTTCTTTAAATGTTTGATAGAATTCACTTGTGAATCCATCTGGCCCTGGAAATTTTTTCCGGGGGAGGTCATTGATGGTTTGTTCAATTTCTTTTTCTGAGACAGGATTATTTAAGTATTCTATTTGCTCTTTTGTTAATCTTGGCAATTTATATTTTTGCAAATATTCATCCATTTCACCTAGGTTGTCAGATTTATGGTCATATAATTGGGCAAAATAGCTCCTAATACTCAGTTTCTTTATCTGTGATAGAAGAGATTTAGACTTGAAAACCACTAACTTCAACTAGGGCAGTGAGGTGGCCCAGGGAATAGAGTGCCTGGTCCACAATCAGAAAGTCTTCTCTTCTTGAGTTGAAATCCAGCCTCAGACACTTACTGTATGATCCTCAGTTTCCTCATCTGTCAAATAATCCAGAGAAGGACATGGTAAATCACTCCAATAACTGCCAAGAGAACCCCAGATGGGGTCATGAAAAGTCAGAAATGACTGAATAACAAAGAGATCCCTTCTAGTTCAAAAACTATGATTCTAGGAGAGTCTCAGAGTTTCAGCTGCAGCTGTAAATCATGATGATTATGTTCCTGCTGATGATAAGAGAATTTAAGCTTGTGGTAAGCATATTCTGTCTTCCCAGACAGAGCTATTTTTATCCTGGATAGTGGGAAGGTGGGTTTCATTCTGACATGTTTCTAGACCTTTGAAAACTTAGCAGACATTTGCAACGGAGTCATCCCCCTCGCAGCCAGGTCCCTCCCTGGGCTCTTCGACAATTGTAGTGAGTAGGATTCCTTGGCGCCCAGCAGGCTCTGATGTTTCCTGTGTCCTTTGCCCCTCAGGACTCTTTGATGCCCGTGCCCTGGCAGTGGACTACAGAAGCATTGGCTTTCGAGAGTGCCTCACTGAAGTTGGCAGATACCTTGGGATCCTGGAGGGCCAGAGCAGTACCGAGCCCATCCGGCTTCGCCTCCTCTCTCATCTGCACAACTACATTGCTGAGATGGTGCCCTCGTCAGGGGCTGCCACATTCCTGCCTTGCCCAGCTTGGCCATGGGCATTCCCCCACGGCAACTCGGCAGCCTCGAGCCAACTTCCAGTGCCCCAGCAAGGGCCCAGCCCAGGACTGGCACTCGTAACTGCCTCTTCTCTGGCGTATTCCATCCCCATGCTCCGAACCACCCCTCTCCACCGAATCTCTGGCACCATCCTGCCTTCCCGGAAGAGCTTCCTGAGCCGTCGGGTGCCCACAGGCCCCCCTCGGGCCCGCCCTGCAGGGAGGCCGGCTAGCCCAGCTCTGGTCCCTGTGGGGAGTGGCGCAGCTTCCAGAAACAGCCACATTGCTGCAGTCCTGCTCTCCTCCCCCTCATGCTCTCCCTCCCCTGCAGTTCCCATTCCTCCTCCCTACACATCGCCCACTGCGCTGAGTCCATCTGTTCAGGGGCCCGCAGGCAGTCTTGGCACTGCCAGACTCTGCCACTCCTGGACTACCGAGGTTGGGGCTTTCTGAGGTGATTCCCCACCAGATTCCTGGCACATGCACAGCTTGCCATTCCCTGGGACCATGGCTGGAGCAGGCCTGGATGGCACCATGATTGATGGAAAGGGCTCCTTCTTCCATCCCCATCCTGCCTCTCTCCTCCTCCCTGCTTCTCGAAGTAGCCTCTCCAGTTCCGGTCTTCATGTCCTCCTTCCTGCCTCCAGGCTCCATCCAGCTCCCCTTCTCCCTTTGTTTTATTAATAATTATAAAACTGGCTGTCTGGTGTATCAGAATTAGCCTTGGACCCAAAGCCAGAGAATTTGGCTTCCTCTCTTGCCTCTCCTCTTTCATGACTGGGTGAACCTGAGGAAACTCCTTCTGGCTGGACCTTCGATGGAGCCGCATCAGAATGGAGGGGTTGGACCAGATCTTCTCATCCTACATCTTCACTTCCAGCCAGCGTTCCCCCATGCAGATGTATTTCATCATGTAATTGACAAGTAGGGCATTGTGGTGCCCCCTCTAGGTGGTGTTGACAGGTGAGATCGCCTGGGTGCCATGGAATCTGGCTCCTTGGGCTTTCATAAAGAGTCCTCATCTGGACCCTGATCACCTACCACTAAGTCTTGATTCCTTGACTTTGATTCCTCCTCTGTGGCTACCCTTTATTAAACCCCAGCCTCCCCTTTAGAGGAATTCCCTTGAGTGACATGGCTCTTAGAGCAAGACTCTCCATCTAGGTGATTCAGTGACAGCTAGTTGACAAGGTCCATAGGGCACCGGACTTGGAATCTGGAAGATCTAAGTTCAAATCCTACCCCCAGACACTAGTTGTGACCCTGGGCAAATCCCTTAATCTCTCAGTGCCTCAGTTTCCTCATCTGTAAAATGGAAGTAATAATAGTCCCTATTTTCCAGGTTTGCTATGAGGATCAAATGAGTTAACATAGAAAAAAATGCTCTGTGAATGATGTGTGTATTAATACTAGTTACTATTCTTCCCGGAGTTGGTCATCCATTTCTGTGTGTCCATGACAAAGTCAACCCGTTGTATGGCCCTTCCTAGCAGAAATCCTCATCTGGGATCAATCACAGTGGAGGGGGATGAAAGAGAGAAGCGGGGAATGTTTTGAGAGAACAGAACATTGCATCCCAGGCCAGCTGGCCCTTCTGGGAAGTCAAGCCCAGAAGGAATAAATGACTTTTAAGCAGTAGTTTCTTGGGAACCTGGTTCCAGAACAAGCAGCTGGAGCACAATGTCTGACCTCCCAGTGAAAAGTGTGAATAAATATGAGGAAACACCACAAAAAGAGCCATTGGGCAAGATTACACTTCTGCCTTTGACCCACTTTACTCCAGATGAATTGGAAAAACAAGATCACAGGATCGAGTTTTTATCCCTTATTCCCACTAAATAAAGAGCTGAAATCACAGAATCAGAAGCATCATTAGAGCAGTGTTTTGATAAATGTTTAACAACCCACTTGGGGTAAGGGGGGAAGTATGTCCAATATACTTTGAAGCTTAATCTGCATTATTAATATTTCTTCTGTCTTATGTCTGGGCAATCAACAAAATAGATCAAGCCTCGATTTGTAACATTTGCCAATTTCCAAGGTTTAAATGCTCACCATGATCACTTAACAATCAGCTCCAAGGTATAAATGCTCACCATGATCATTTAACAATCAGCTCTCTCCAGGAGGTTCCTGGCTCTGGCACATTCTTTCATTAGAGGCCATCTAAGGGATTTGCACCCAAGCAGGAGTCCTGGGGATCATAAACTCAGAGACTTCAGGGCTGAAAGGGATCTTAGCATACATCTTGTCCAACTCTCTCTTATAGAAGAGGGCGCTGAGCCTCAGAGAGACAGTAACCCGCTCAAGTCACACAAATAATAGCCAGAGCCAGAATTCCAACTCAGCTCCTTCAGTTCCAAATCTGTGCTATTCAGTGGGCCACACAGCCTTCTTTCTCCCACCTCCTCCACACGGTCTCATCCAGCCTTGTGATAATTTCTCCTGACTGGGAGCTCCCTCCCTTAGCTCTAGGGAGCTCATTCTACTTTGGGATGGCTCTAATCAGCCAATGAGTTTTCCTTTCATTGAACCTACACCAAGAACTTAGTTGCAGGGTCAGCCACATAGTAGGTGCTTTTTCAATGTGGGTCAGATGGCATTTGCCTCTCTAAAGCTTCTCCCTGTTACTCCTGTTTCTGCTTTCTGGGACTAAACAAAAGTCTAGTGCCTCCTTTTTTTTTTTTAAACCCAGACCTTCTGTCTTAGAATCCATACTAAGTATTGGTTCCAAGGCTTTAGAAAAGCAGTAAGGACTTGGACAACTGAGGTTAAGTGACTTGCCCAGGATCACATAGCTAAGAAGTGTCTGAGGTCAGATTTGAACCCAGGACTTCTTGGCTCTATCCACTGAGTCACCCAGATGGTATCACGTGATAGTCTTTCCACTACTTGAGGACCACTCTCCTGGCCGGCCCTGAGCCTTCTCTAGGCTCAACATTCCCAGGTCTTTCAATAGAATTTGGCATAGTCCAAGCCTTCATTTCCCCACTCTCTCTCCCTGCTTAAGTCAAAACTGTTTCTCATGCCTTAGGGACAAAGACTAACCCTTGGGGCAGCCGGGTAGCCCAGTGGACAGAGCACCAGACCTAGAGAGGAGATGACCTGTGTTCTCATATGGCCTCAACTACTTACTAGCTGTGTGACCCTGAGCAAGTCACTTAACACTCTTAGCTTCAGTTTCCTTACCTGTTAAATGAGCTAGGGAAGGAAATGGCAAACCATTCCAGTATCTCCACCAAGAAAACCCCAATGGGGTGATAGAGAGTCAGACACAACTGAACAACAACACGTGTTTAGTCCTTCCTCGAAGAGAGAGACTTGCCTTTTTGGAGGAAGAAATGGCAAACCACTCCAGTATCTCTGCCAAGAGAACTCCCAATGGACTCCCAAAGGGTCAGCCGTGCCCTAACAGCAACAACATGCTCTATATGCTCTTTCTGAACCAAACTAATCTTCGTCATATTTGAATTTTTAAGAATTGAGTCACTTTTTTTTTTAACAAGAATGAATGGATTCCAACCATGGACCACTTGCTGAGTGTCAGGTAGCCCTGGGGATGGGACAGGCTGAATTTAGGACAGTAAAGATAGATGAAGTCCATAGTCTTACCACAACTGGGAAGATAAGGCAGAGGAACTGGAGAGGAGGAAGGCAGCAGCAACTACCAATCACTACCCTCTTATCCTCCTTTGATATTACCTGTAACCTGCCTAAAAAGGCAGAGCTCACCCAGGCTTCCAGGCTGGACCACAGGGCCGATTGCTCTTATGATGGTAAGCAAGGCCTCTGTGTGGTGAAAGGGTGCCATTTGGGGGGAGTCTCACTACAGTTTGCCCTGTCTACCTTATGTGTTCTCCTGGGTCTCTGGGAAGACTTTCATTTAATAAGCCATAATGTAAGCTGCCAAAGGTCTTTAAATATGGCATAATCCAAAGGGATTAAGCAGTGATGCTTCTGTCATAAGGTCTACATCTTCCTGACCCCTTGTATTCTCTTAGATATCCCTGTGCCAGAGGCTATACAATCCTGGATGCCCACTTAACATCCTATTCAATCCATTTTAGTGCCCTGGAAAAGATTCTAGGGTCTCAAAGTCTAGGCCAATGATGGTGAACCTGTGGCACAGGTGCCAAAGATGACATGCCCGTCACTCTGTGGGCACAGGCTACCCTCCTCCAACTCAGTTTGTTACTAGAAAGGCAATGGGACTCCCCTCTCCCTCTCCACCATGCCTGGTGGCATTTTTCCCATCCCCCATCCCTCTTCCCAGAAGCCCAATGGAAGTGCACAGGGAGGAAGATGGGTGGCTCAGAGGCGGCAGAGCTGGAGGGGAGAAGAGAACTCAGGTTACTCCCCTCCCCCTCTCTATACTCACTGAGGACATTGCTCATTTCACCCACCCCTCCACCCAGCAGCCCAATGGGAGCACTTCCTCCCTCTCCTGTGTGGGGTAAAGGGGAGTCAAGAAGAGGGGAAGTACCTGCACTGAGGGGGGAGGGGGACAGTATGTACCCTCTGGGGGAAAGTATCTGGGTTCAAATCTGGCCTCAGATACTTCTTAGCTGTGTAACTTTGGACAAATCACTTAATCCAAATTGCCTAATCCTTGCCATTCTTCTGTCTTAGAATTGATATGTGGGGGGCAGCTGGGCAGCTCAGTGGATTGAGAGTCAGGCCTAGAGACAAAAGGTCCTAGGTTCAAATCTGAACTCAGACACTTCCTAGCTGTGTGACCCTGGGCAAGTCACTTGACCCCCATTGCCTACCCTTACCACTCTTCTGCCTTGGAGCCAATACACAGTATTGACTCCAAGACAGAAGGTAAGGGTTTTATAAAATAAAAAAAAAAAGAATTGATATTGTAAGGACTGAAATTCTCTGGAGGCTCTATTTCTTAATTTAAAAAATAATTTATTAATAGACCACTCAGGATAAACTAAATTAGCCAATGAACTCCCTTCATAGTCCAAACGTACTGTGAAGATGGGATTAACTCTACTTTTTATTTTAACCTTTACAGTACACCAAAGAAAGCACAGCTGGGCAATAGCACATGGGGGTGAGTAGGCCCAGGCCAAAGCTAGGCAGCTGGAGAAGAGAATAAGAACAAGGACAGAAGAGGGGAGATAAGTGAAAAGGAAGATGAGTGAGAGGCAGACCAATATATGTCTCTCATAACGTCATCACTCAGCCCCTCCCCTGGAGATACTTGATTGGTTAAGAGTCAACAAGAAGGCAGATTTAGAGACTTCAAGCCCCTCCTTTGTTATGTCATCACAGGAAGAGGCGGGTCTTAAGGATGCCAAGAAGCCACCAAGGGGCTGGATTGCTGCGGTCCAAAATGGCTGCCTAGAGCTTGTAGATATCATTCCCTAATCTCCCAAATTGGGTCAAGTAAGCTTCCAGCTTGGGCCCCAAATGCTGTGATTCTTTTCAAGGATCCAACTCAGTTTCTTAGCCTGGGGGGAGAAACTGTTTCAGCCTTAAATCAAACTGTTTTTCAGAGGAAGTCAAAGAAAAAATCATTTCCCAATTGAATATTAATTTCCACAATGCTAAGTTAGAAAATGAAGGTTAAAAAAAAGAAAAAAAAGTGAATGCCTGATCTCCGAAATCCTAGAGAGGTCTTCATAGGCAACTCAGGCCTCCAGACACCAACTCTGTCTCTCTCTTCATGACACCACGGCTTCTGGCCTATGCATGCACTCTGAATTACACACTCCCTCCATTTCCCCAGACCTGCCCTTTTGTTATAGTTCAGTTGTTTTTCAGTCCGATCTGACCCTTCCTAACCCTATCCTATTTGTGCAGTTTTTTGAGCAAAGATACTGGAGTGGTTTGCCATTTCCTTCCCCAGGACATTTTACAGATGAGGAAATTGAGGCAGAGTTTAGTGACTTGTCCAGGGTCACACAGATAATTAATGTCTGAGGCTGGATTTGAACTCAGAAAGATGAGTCTTCCTGATTCCATGCCCAATGCTTTATCCATTGTGCTATCTAGCTGCCCCACCACCCCTGCCTTTCTACATGTTGGTTATTTTGTCATTCCTTAGGAAGTGATGGAGACAATAATTTCATTACTCCTTAAATGTCTGGTAAGGAATTAGATTGTATTTAAACTGACTAACCCACAGCAGTTGGATCCCCATAACCCTATGATATTCTGACTGAATAGACCATGCTGGAGGTGACTGCTTTTAGAGGCTGCCCAGGGAGCCGCTGCCTAGGAATTCTAGTAAAGAGATATTTTTCATATACGGCAAATTACCGCCTATTTCCTGGGATCAAAACAAAAGATATTTTCCATCTCCGACACATTAGCCCTCCATCCACCCCCGCCTCTGTCCTGGTCCCAAGATACCCTGAGCGCCCACCCTAGGAACGTAATCAGCTCTTCCCAAGGCTGATTTGAGTGATGAATCGCCCTCCCTGCCTCCTCCCCACCATGTCATTTAATGCTGAGAATACCTTGTCCGCCTGTAATTAAATCAACCATAAATGAGCCAAATAAGAATGCACCCGAAGGTTTATCTAATTTCTTTGGTGACTTGTGACTGTGCTTCAGGATTCTTACAGACATGTTGATTGTTTCTGTCCATGTGACTCAGAGCCCCTTCCCAGTGGTCTTGGAGAGGAGGGTCAGGTCTGAGTCAGTTTGCCTGAGTGAAGGACAGAGCTGGGATTTGAACCCAGGGCTTCTGGGTTCCGTTCTCCATCTCCCTTCTCCCATACTTTGCTCACTTCTGGCTCTCCTGCGATGCTCCTGCTTTGATCTGATTGGACATGCCCTGAGTGCTCCAAGGCTATGCCAACCAAACCAAAGCTCAGGCAGACCCTGCCGGGAGCAGCCTGATGAAGGAGTGAGGACCAGGCTGGCTCATGCTGGACGAGAAAAGCTCATCAGGAAGGCGGTCGATGGCTGATCTTAATGTTTTCATTCCCAGAAACTCAGGAGTGCCCCTCTCTAAAGGGTTTGGGGCTGCCCACATCTATATGCCCACAGTCATGGTCCCTTGAAGTATCCAGACCTGTCAGTTCCTTCCTTTGGGAAGGCCCTCTCTATGGTATCTTTTAAAAGTTCATTTCTGGAGGGCAGCTAGATTGGCTCAGTGGGCAGAGAGCCAGGTTCACATCTGGCTTCAGACCCTTCCTGGCTGGGTGACCCTGGGCAAGTCACTTAATCACAACTCCCTAGCTCTTATCATTCTTCTCTCTTGGAAATGATACTTAGTATTGATTCCAAGACAGAAAGTTTTTTAAAAAAATACTTAATTTCTAACCTAGGACAAAGTGAAATTCTCCAGAGAGCTCCCACTGTGGTAGAATGAGACTAATTCTTTCAGAGGAGACTACAACAAATGTAATGAAAAACAGCATAGAAAGAGGGCAGAGAGTCCTGGACTTGTAGTCAGAAGCCTGGGGATACAAGGAGAATAAAGAAGAGTATAGCTCATGAATGGGAGAATAGATTTCTGAATAGCCTAGATGGAGTTATAAATAATGAGGAAGATAAAGTAAACATACTCTCCTAAGGAAAGGACTCCACCAATATGGAACCAGGCTCAAAGGGCCACTGAACTAGGCACACCCTTTGACCCAGCAATACCTCTACTGGGTCTGTATCCCAAAGAGATCAGAGAAAAGGAAAAGGACCCACCTGGACCAAAATGCTTTTAGCAGCTCTTTTTGACATGGCAAAGGATGGGAAACTGGGAGGTTGTCCATTGTTTGGGGATTGGGTGAATGAGATGTGGTAGATGGTTGTAAGGGAACACAATGGTGCCATAAGGAACAAGGGACAGGATGAATTTAGAAAAGTCTAAAAAGACTTCTATGAATTGATGCAAAGCAAAGTGGGCAGAACCAGGAGAATGTTGTACATTGTAACAGAAATATTGTTCGATGATCAACTGGGAAAGACTAGGAGACTCATGAGGAAAATGCTCTCCACAGCCAAAGGTGGAACTCGTGGAGTCTGAGTGCAGATCAGAGCACGCCATCTTCCACCATATAGCCTTCATGAGATTTCCATTATAAGTGTGATATGCGACTTCTATCATGACATGAGCAATATGGAAATATGTATTACATGAAAGTATGGGTATCAGACTATTCACTGCCTGGGGTGGTGGGGGTGGTGGGAGGGGAGAAAATATAAATTCTAAAATGTCAAAAAAATTGCCTAAAATTGTTTCTATGTGTAACTGAAAAAAAAATTTAATGGAAAAATAAATAAAAGTAAATAAAAATAAATAAGGAAAGGGCTCCACAAAGAATCATGGGTTATTGAAGAAGGAAGGGTAGAAGAGAACATTTTTGAGCCACACTCTTATTGAGAGAGAAAAGGGAAGGCTCAAAAGAGAGGTGAAAAAAATAACTGAAAGAAAATGAAATGAACAGTTTAAATATATACAAAGAAAAGGAGGATAAAGGAGAAACTGGAAGAGAAGGGGGAAGGAGAAAGAGAAAATGAGGAAAAAGAAGAAAAAATGAGGAAAATGAAGAATAGGAGAAGAAAGAACAAAGGAAATGAAGTTAAGAAGGAGTAAGTCCAGGCCTTGACACTTAGTTCTCTGGTTATGGAGCCTTAGATGAATGACTTAACCTGAACCTCAATTTCCTTATCTGTATAATGGGGATAATAATCCCTCTACCTTTCATGTGAATTTGCTGTTAGGAAAGTGCTTTGTAGACCTTAAAGTGAGATGCAAAGGTATGCTAGTAGGCTGTAGGAACAGCCAGAAATGAGACTAAGGAACCAGTGCTCCCAGCAGGACCAATAGAACTCAATTCTCCTTGTTATCCTTGAATTCCTTTCATGGTGGCATCATTTTGTCATGCCTGATGGAAAAAGAAAATGGGTGAGCCATTTCACGACTCAATAGCCTCACCAAAAGAGAGGAGGAAGTTTGCTGACTAATTGGGATAACATTTCAAGGTACTGTGAAAGGACTCAGTGAGCCGAAGCTACCTTCTTCCTTCTTTTTTATTTAACCCTTATCTTCTGTCTTAGAATCCATTCTAGGTATTCCAAGACAGAAAAGCAATTATGGGGCTAGGCAATGGAGGTTAAGAGACTTGCCCAGAGCCACATAGCTAGGAAGTGTCTGTGGCCAAATTTGAATCCCAAGCCCTCCAATTCCAGGTCTGGCTCTCTTATCCACTGAGCTCTCTAGCTGCTTCCTATTTTTTTTTGTCCTTTCTTTTAAATTCTTGCCTTAGAATGGATACAAGTATCTGTTCCAAAGCAGAAGTGAGGTAAGGGCTAAGTAATTGGAGTTAAATGACTTGCCCAGGGTCACACAGCTAGGAAGTGTCTAAGGCCAGATTTGAACCCAGGACCTTCCAATTCCAGGCCTGACTTTATCCACTGAGCCACATGGCTGCCCTATGTTCTTTCTAAGAGGCTATGTTCAGTAAGTAAACAGTCTAGTCGGTTGAAGAGTCTGTCTATTTGATAAATACATGTTCATTGACAATGAGACTGTGAGAAACCTGCAATCTATGACACCTCTCCAAAACAAAAGGAAAGAAAAGAAAAGACAAATAATTTGTTGGACCAATGAGTGTCTTTAAACCTCTATAATATGCATGCCTGTGCCCTTTGATAGAGAAAGAACTCAGTAGTAATGCATATGGAATACAATATGAGAAAAATAAAATTTGGTTAATAAGTAATGACCCTTAAAATTGTGTAACACCAAAAATTCTCCAATCTGCAAATAAAACAGCTGAGGCAGAGCTCTGAGCCAACAATAAAGGCACCTGGCTCTCAAGTCTGGTCTAAGACCCCAACTTGCACTAGTGCAGTGATGGTGAACCTTTTAGAAAGAAAGTGCCCAAATAGCAGCCCTCATGCTGCCTGTGAGACCCCACCTTACCCCAGACAGAGGAGGAAGGAAGCTCCCATTGGCTGGTGGGCAGAGGAGTAGAGGATGGGAGAAATGTCCTCAGGCACCTATGGAGAGGGGGAGGGGAGCAGCCCCTCTGGCATGCATGCCATAGGTTCACTAACATGGCTCTATAGTTTTATTTTTTTTAAAACCCTTACTTTTTGTCTTAGAATCAATACTAAGTCTTGGCTCCAAAGCAGAAGAGTAGCAGGGCTGGGAAATAGGAGTTAAGTGACTTGCCCAGGGTCACACAATTGGGAAGTGTCTGAGGCCAGATTTGAACCCAGGATTTCCTGTCTCTGGGCCTGGTTCTCAAATCTACTGAGCCACCCAGCTGCCCCCAGAGTATAGATTTTATACCTGTCCAGGTTCACAGCACAAATTTTAAGTTCTGTGTGTTCCAGACATCATATATATTTTCATTGGTGGATTGTGAGCCCCTAGAACACCCACTAGGCAGCAGGATAGACACATGGCAACCAGCCTTTTGTCCCCCATTCACAAGGCAACACTTTGACTACATACAGGGTAGGGTCTAAACTGGTCTAGACTAGGTTGCAAGGTCTGGGTCCAATCCCTGGTCTAGACCTTCCTAGGATGGGTCACAAAAAGGTATTAATAAAGGACTGAAGGGCTCTTCCTTTTTCTGGGGGACTTTCCACTGAAGCTGGAGAAATCTCTATCCTGCAGTAATTAAATGATCTAGTCTTAGGGTAGAAGCCTTTGTAGGAGAAGTTACAATTTAGCCTAAAAGGAAAGGATCTACTCAACTCTAAACTGAATCTGATTATTCCTAATTATATTGTGTTAAGAATTGTTGATTATCCCTAATTGCCAAAATACATATTAATGTTTGTTAATAGAAAAGGAATGTCCAAGAAATAATCACTACCCCTATGGAATTACATTAAACTAGATAATACTGATTTTAACATAAGGATAAAATCATGGATTGGTAACTCCAGTCAAATCATTTCTCACAATTGTTAAGCTCAACTGTTCCATCTTTTTAAGAGCCTTGAAGGGTTAACTATAGGATTATATAGTGGGAGGGACCCATAACTTGTCCCTTAAGACCTTTTCCTGGACAGCTTTATCTCATAGAATGCAAAGCCCTAAAAGGCTCATAGATTAGAGCTAGAGGAAATCCTAGAGGTGATCTGGGTCCAACCCTCTCCCTTTACAGATGAGAAAACAGAAGCCAAGAGAGAATTCACTTGCCCAAAGCCATTTAAGTAGTGAGGGACAGAAATGAGATTTGAACCCAGCTCTTCTGACTTTGAATCTAACTCTTTCCACTATACTCTCACTACTTTCTCATTTGAAACTATTCACTCTTCAGAACCAAGTTCAATATGATGACTACTATTGTAATAATATTTTATAGAGTATTTTAGAATTACAAAGAATTTTTTATTCATTTTCATAAAAGAATAATCTTGTAAAACCAAAACCCCAAATCATATACCCAAATAAACAAGTGATAAATCATATGTTTTCACTTACATTTCTACTTCTACAGTTCTTTCTCTGGAGGTGAATAGCATTCTTTGTCATAAGTCCCTCAGCATTGTCCTGGATCACTGAAGTGCTGCTAGTAGCAAAGTATCACACTTGATTGTTCCACAATATTTCAGTATATGTTATGTTATCAGTGTATAATGTTCTCCTGGTTCTGCTTATTTCATTTTGCATCAGTTCACCCAGGTCTTTCCAGCTCTTTGTGAAATCATTCTCCTCATCACAGAATAGGAATTATCTCCATTTTGCAAATGAGGAAACTGAAACTCAGGAAAAGCTTGGCATTTACTAATTAACACTCTCTGATGTTGAGTAAAGAACATAATCACTGGGATAGGTGGAAGATTGTTAGTGAACAGGGTCAGGTAAGTGGCCAGGAGAATCCCCTTAATGGTTAAATAAGGAAATCAAGATTAAAGTACATGGGACAATTTTAAATTAGACTCTCATAATCATAGTTTTCTAACTAATGTTGTTGTTGTTGTTGTTGGTTGTCTCTCGAACCAAGGATGACGATTGTCTTTGTGCGTTTTTGTGCACAAAGACACCTGTGCATGAAGATTTAAGTGGAAAAGTCAATGCACAGAGACAGTCCCACTTTCTCGGCGTTGGAAGCCTGGGTCCAGTGGCACAAAAAGTCGTTACACCTAGAGACTTCTAACTAATGTGACCTAAAACATATAATATTGGAGTTAATATGCTATGGCAGAAAGAATATGAAGTGGAGTTAAAAGAACTAGATTTAAATCCCAGCTGATCCTGGGCAAATCTCTTCCTTGCTCCAGGGCTCAAGTTTACTCCTCTTACTTCCTGGCCATCTGACCCTGGACAAATCACTTAACCCCAGTTATCTAGCCTTACCTCTCTTCTGCCTTGGAACCAATATTTAGTATTTATTCGGAAGGTAAGGGTTTTTTTTTTTAAGGGTTTGGAAATAATGGATATGAATCTAATGAAAATTCATTGCACCAAAAGTACTGAGAAAAGACAAGGAAAACTTGTATGAACTGATGCAGAGTGAAGTGAGCAGAACATCAAGAAGATAATTTATAGAATGACAATGTTGTTTTTAAAAAAAAGTTTTGAAAGATCTTAGAATTCTGATCACTTCAGTGACAAACCACAATTGGAGGGTACCAGTGATGAAGCATGCTCCCTAATTCCTTTCAGAGGTAATGGACAGGTGATAGACTCAAGGGGCAGGATAATGTTGGGATTGGCAAGGAAGGATATTGGAATCCTACAATTGACTGACAGGAGCTGGAATGACAGTTTGAGCAGCAAGGGATTATGGGAGAGAACCATTGGCTGGGGGGGGTGGGGGGAGGCATTCTGAAGAGTGCTGCGTCTTCAGTCTTAGAACTGAAAGCTGACAAATTCAGTTTCTGAGTGGCTGAAGGAACCCCCCTGAAGCCACGAGAGAAGAGCCTGATTTCCTGCCCTTTAATCCTGAAGCTATTTCCTCTCAAAGAAATTCCTCTACTGTTTTCCTCCATCTGCTACAAAGGATCACAGTTCCTGAGGAGGTGCTGGCCAAGACTCTCTCAAAACCAGAGCCCAGCCCTCCTGGTTCCTCCTGATTTCTCCTTGCTTTCCCTGAACTGTTCAAGATTAATTCTTTTGATAGACTAACAATCTAGATTATAGAAAGAGCAGTCAGTTGGGAAAGGGGCAAAAGCATTTGTGGACATTGGCAAAGGCCTCTTGAACCAGTTGCTGCATGAACAACTTGTCAGGGTGACCTTTTCACCCACTTCCCCTCAACCCATTACCCTATCCTTCAATAAATCCTTTAGTCTAAAAATCAGATTTGGGTTTGGCCTATTTTCAATAACAGGAAGGGTAAACCCTTGGGGACCAGACTCAAAGCTTGAGTCCTGTCCCTTCCGTGGCACATCCAGACAAGGCCTACCACATATTTCTATTGAGGAAGGTAAATTGGCAATCTTCCTCCAAGGCTGCTGACAGGGGAGACTGACATCTCATCCCCTCAGCCTTTGCTCCCAAGGGGACTCAAGAGATATAGTCTGCTTGATATCTCTTGAGGAAGAAGAGAGAGAGGAAATCATCTTTCCCTCTCTCTAGAGTTTATCTCAAAATCTTGCTCCTGCTTACTCTAGGGAGGGAGAGGTCTTGCCATTCCCCTCACTCAACAGAGTTTGCCTTACCCCCTGTTTCCTGGTCACTTGGTCTTCTCAACTCCCTACTTGTATTCATCTTAACCAGTGAAACCAATCAACCAATCCTTTTTTAAAAAAGAAGAGTCCCCCTTCTTTTTTTTACAATAAGAAATGTAGTTTTGGACATAGACGAAGTGGGAATTTGGAATTTTTTTCTCTTTACACATTTTTGTTACAAGAGTTTTGTTTTTCTTTTCTCATTTGGGAAAAGGCAAGTGGAGAAGGGAAAGATGTAGCAATAATGTTATGAAGTGAAAAAAGAAAAAAGTCATTGAAGACAAAGAATCATTTTTTAATGCATGGAATAGAACAGAAGGAAGATCTGTAGGCAACAGACAGCAAGGATATCTTTGAAAGTTATACATTGAATGTATTATATGCTTTAAAAGAAACACAGACTTTACACAATGGAGATTTGCAGTTTCACTTATAATTCTTTTTTTATTCTATTTTGAATATGGAAATATTCATTTTAGTTGAAGTTTATTAAGTTCAACATTAAATATATGTACATACACAATGTGAGAGGTTAAATTTTGGGGGGGGCAGGAATTTGATCAAAAGCCAGTGCACAATTTATTAAACGCAAAACACTTAGTTTATTATTAGGAAATATGGATAGGAAATAGGAAGGATAAAAGTGAAAGTAATCTTATAATAATTTGTAACTATACCTCAGATCCCAATCCTAACTAAATTTCTCTACAAAACTCTATATCGATCTGTCTCAGAGGGCAGTATCTTCTGCTAAGCTGAAGCCCTTACCTATTCTTCTCTACTCTCTCTGTCTGATAATATAACCACTATCTCTCTACCTTATCTACCCAAGTTATTAATAATCAATAAGGCTATTAAGGCCTTAAATTGTTTTCTCTGACTCCAACAGTCCCCAGAGAGAACAAACCACACACACTCCTCAGGGTGTGGGGACTCAGAGACAAAAGCCCTTTCCAATGGTCTGCAATTTACAAAACACACTCAGCCACACCCTTCTAATTGTCACCAACTGACAACCTGCACAGCAGGGGGTCTCTTACTCAGAAATCCTATCTCCTTTTCCACTTTTATAGGAAAAGGGAGAAATTAATAAAAACTCTCTTAACAACACATACATATTTGTGTTATATTTGTTATATTTCTGTGACATTATTTTATGGAGTTATATATGACTGATGGCTAGGAAAATATTTATCAAAAGTAAAATTCTGAATTTAAAAAGTATATATATATATATACATATACAAAATAAAGAAGAGAACATTGGTTCCCTCCCAGCTCTAAGATCCTATGTTAAATCATCCAATATAACCTTTCACTTATCAAGACACAAGGAAACTGAGGCATAATAAGGGGAAGTGATGAGAACCAATAGTCAAACTGAAACTTTTTAAAAAATTTAAACCCTTACCTTCCATTTTAGAATCAATACTGTGTATTGGTTCTGAGGCAGAAGAGTGGTAAGGGCTAGGCAATGGGGGTCAAGTGACTTGCCCAGGGTCACACAGCTAGGAAGTATCTGAGGCCAAATTTGAACCCAGGACCTCCTGTCTCTCGGCCTGACTCTCAGTCCACTGAGCCACCCAGCTGCCCCCCAAACTGAAACTGCTGACTCTCTCTCTAATGTTATTTTCATTAGTGAATGCCCAAACGACACAAAATGCCATAGCATTTTTCTACTTTACCTTATGCATACACATATATCCAAGCAATGGAAATTTCATTTCTGCTTTATTGAAAAAAGGTCTTCCACTTTGTGAAATGATTTGAATCTTAAAAAATAAACTATGAACATTAGGACTGAAGATGAAATGATATATGTCATGTGCTAATTATTACTTTATAACATTATAATTACTATTAAAAAGTTTTAAAATGTTATATTAAAAGATTAGCAATGAACATCAACATGGTGATTATTTATAAGAAAATCAGTTCATTCCAGTGCATAGATTTTACAGTTCACAATTGCCCCCCGCCCCCCACGTTCTCTTCATTCTCATCAGTCATCCTCTCATCCTCATTTACTTTTTCTGGAATATGCTCATATTTTAACAAGGCTTTGGGTTACCTGGCCTTGTATTCGGTTCTAGGGGTCCCATTTTAGGAAGGACATTGACACATTACCCAGCATGCCCAGAGGATAACAATGGGACTGGGGACTGTATCACCTAAGGATCCAATGAAGGAACCAATGCCATTTAAGTTAAAGAGAAGTCTCTGATCATAGACTGAGTTTTTGAGGAGTTGTCACGTGGAAGAAGGTTTGGATTTGCTCTACGTGGTCCCAGAGGGCAGTAATGAGTAGAAACAAGAGACAGATTTCTGTTTGACAAACTAAAGCTGTGAGGGTTACCATAAGATTGAGCCAGGTGCTCCATGATCCCTCCCAGCTTGGTTACTTTGGCTGTACACGGAGTTAATATTTGACTTTCCTGAAGTTATGAGAACAGACTAGCTGATCTTTTGAGGCATTTCCAGATCTAACATCTATGCTTTCAGGATATTTTGTTCTCAGAAATTAAACAGTTTAGCTGAGGCCAGGAGAGGGAAGAAAACGGGTCAGATCCAAGAATTATCGAAGAGGAGCTGGAGGGCCGATGAGGTACATGAGGTCCTGTTGGTACAGCTATAAATGGCTGATCCAGCCATTCTAGAATACCCTGGAACCCAACAATACCACTAGCAGGTCCAAAGAGATCAAAGAAAGAGGAAAGGGGCCCGTATGTACAGAAGATATTTAGAGCAGCTCTTTATGTGGTGGCTGGCAAAGAATTGGAAACTGAAGAGGCGCCCATCGATTGGGACATGGTTGCACAAGTGATGCTTGTTCTAAGTTATGAACCTGAGAGATGCCAAGGTTGTGAATCTGAGATGGGAAAGATGGCGGCGTCCTTGACAGGAACAGCGGAGTTTAGAAAAGGGGGATCTTAGGGCGAAGATAATGAGTTCTGTTTTGGGCATTTTGGGTTTTAAGATGCCTACAAGGCATCCATTTGGAAACAATGTTATGGGACTAGAGCTCAGGATAAAGACAAAGGCTGAATATATATATATACACAAATATATATATATATTCTATCTCAAATTCAACATTTGCAAAACTCCTACTCACACCATTATTCTAAGGAAATAGATGGATAGATACAAACATGCACATATATAAATGTTTATATGTACATAAAAGATATATATCTACACATACATATATGTATATAAACATGTAGATCATCTGAATAGCTACAATAATCAAATCCATGAGTTTTAATGGGCTGAATTATTCCATCAAACCTGGTCTCTAATAAGGACAGAGGAGAAAAAAGAGAAGAGGGTCAAGGAATAGGGACTTGCAGTATAGCCACAGTTGCCAATGCTGACCCAGCAAAGGAGATGGAGGAGGAGAATCAAGAGGAAGTATTACCATGGAAACTCAGAGAGTATCCAGGAGAAAAAAAAGGAGTCAACAATGTCAAATGCTTCAGAAATGTTAAGGAGAATAAAGAGTGAGAAAAGGTCTGATGAAATCTTAGAAGAGAGAACAGAGAAGGAGAAGGGGCCTAAGACAGAGCCCCTGGCCACAGAGAGACTCCCCCAAACCAAAGATAAAACAGCCCCTTGGAATAAAAGTGTGATTCATGTCTGTCCCCTAGTGGTCAAAATAAAATGGGATGTTTTTCCCTAGGAAAGCTGCAAAGAATTACTCATTCTGTAAAGAGAGCAGCCTCTTGTTACATTTTCTTTTACAGATCTGTTCATGAATCTGAAAACTCAAGGCCAGGCTTTCAGAAAGCAGCCTCCAAGGGCCACGCACTTAAAATATTATTTTAAATTAAATGGTTTATTAGAAACGACAACAAAAATCAGCAGAAACCGTTATTCTTACTTCTTAACTATATTTACAGTGATTCATTTCAATACAATGATATGCCATGACGTCTTTTCATTTCTTATCTCTATATTCCCATGGAGACTCAATCCATTCTCTCTTTCTATTCTTTTTTTTTTCTTAAATCTTTCCTTCTGTCTTAGATTTGATACCATCAGTTTCAAGGCAGAAGAGGGGTAAGGCTAAGCAACTAGGATTAAGTGACTTGTCCAAGGTCACACAGCTAGGAAGTGTCTGAGGCCAAATTTAGAGCCAGATCCTCCTGACTCCAGGCCTGGTGATCTATCCACTGTGCTACCTAGCTGCCTCTTACCCATTCGTTTTTGTTTCCCATTTCTTTATAGAATGTGATCCTAGTCAAAGTAAATACCATTATTCTAGTTCTGTGTTTTTTGATAGGCATTATTTCTTGAAGTTTTTTTCTCCTAGATTTCTTTGTACTCTTTGTGCTTGTCCTCTTGTTTACTTTATGGCATACCTAACAACAGTTACAAAAATAATCATGCTCTTTGTCCTAACAATTTCATAGTTACAAATATGCTCTCTAAGTGTTATCAAGTTACAAAGAACCAAAACAGAGCTGTCTGTTCAGATATTTTTGTTATAAATGCAAAAAATTGGAAGTAATCCAAATAGTCAACAATAACCGTTTAACAGATCATGGTACATTGACGTAATGGAAGACTTCAGAGATTTCTTTCAGAATTTCTTTTTATGCTTCTCTCTTCACGTGGGGTTAAATATTCAAATGGTCATGGCATGACTGATGGCCTCTTTAGGCTGATCATGTGCCAGAGATGAAGGGTGACAGGTGGACAGCCAGAGGGCTCCAGGGCTATTTTCCCATGTCAGGAAGAAATTGAGGAAGGCTTCCAGAATGGTGGGTGAACCAACCCCCTGTGAACTGATGGTGCAGGACATGCCCATTTATGAGGTCATCCATCCATTTGAGTAGCTCTATAATGCCATCACTGTTTCCATTTTTTAAAAATCAACATTATATATGCTAAACAGATGACTGAGGCATCTACAAAAGGTTTCTTTGCCTCCTCTGACCAATCAGTCAATGTGAAAGCACTGGTGTGGGCTCATGAAGTATGGCTTGGTATGGATAGGGATCTGCAGACTACCTAGAATCTGAGGTAGCTGTCCCACGTGAGGCAGCTAGCTGGAGCAAAAAGGATAGAGTTCTGGGCCTGAAGTCAGGAAGATCTGAATTCAAATCTGGCCTCAGATACTTACTAGCTCTATGACCCTGGGCATGTCACTGAATCTCTGTTTGCCTCAGTTTCTGCATTTGTAAAATTAGATTCATAATAGTACCCACCTTGAAGAGTTGTGGTAAGATCAAATGAGATATTTGTAAGCACTTAGCAGGGTAACTGACACCTTGTAGGTGCTATATAAATGCCAGCCATTGTTGTTGTTGTTGTTGTTGTTGTTGTTACTATGGAGTCAAAGAGGCGAAGATGAGGAGGGGGCAGCCTTACACCAGGGGGAACAGTTTGCACAGGAGTCTTCTCTAGGCTTCAGCTGCCACTTCTGGGTAGAAAGTCCAGTTTGGATAAGACAGTCTTTCAGGTCCCTTTCAGCTCCAAAAGGAATCATCCATGAAGTAAATCTCGAATAAGATAATGCCTATAAAACACTTCTTCCCCTTACCTTATTCCCTTCTGTTTGGGTCCTGGGTGCTACTGTGAAAAAGCTATAATTTGCAGACTCTATTCCATACCTCCAGGGAGGTAACTCATGGAAAGAGCTCTTTACACTGTTTCCCAATAAAGGACAAGATAAACTCTTACTATGACTCAGAAACTTTCTGTAGACCATAAATTGCATCTCTGAAGGGTGGATGTCCTGTTGGCTCCTTCCCTCAGAGGGTGACCCTTCCTGACTGCCTTTCAGTGTGGGGTCTTCATCTTACTTGAGGATGGAGGGGTGAGACGGAGAAAAAGGAAAAGGAGTTATTTGCAACTTTCCATCCACTGACTAGAGTTTCCAAGGGGAGTTGTCCAAGAGCACTGGATGTCATCCAGGGAATCTTGTGAGTCAAACTGGCCAGGAGCCTTCACTTCAGGAACCAGGACTGGCTCTTGAGGTGGTGATCTGAAGGGAGTCAGTCCCTTCTGAAGGGAGGGCAAACCTGGTGAGAGAATCGAGGGTTTACTCTCTGCTGGCCTTCGCTTTTGCCCTGCAGGAAAGGAGAAGAAAGAATGAGCAAATTAGCCAAATGAAGTACATTTAAGATGAGAATTTTTTTTTTTAATTTTAGAACCCTTACCTTCCATCTTGGAGTCAGAAGAGTGGTAAGGGCTAGGCAATGGGGGTCAAGTGACTTGCCCAGGGTCACACAGCTGGGAAGTGTCTGAGGTCATAGTTGAACCCAAGACCTCCCGTCTCTAGGCCTGGCCCTCAATCCACTGAGCTACCCAGCTGCCCCCTAAGATGAGAATTTGAGGAGAGGAAGAAAGGCTTATTGACTCTAGGGTTTCAACTCACACCCAGTGAAAGGGAAAAGATGGGAAATGTTTCATGTTAGAGGGATTGTGGAAAGGACATGGATTGAATATACTTCTGGTAAAGCTATCAATGAGGGAAGTTAGGTGGCTGTATCTAGAGTTCAAATCTGACCACTGACATTTGCCAAATGAGTGACTCTGGACAATCCACTTAACCCTGTTTGCCTCAATTTCCCCACATGTCAAATGAGCTGGAGAAGAAAATGGCAAGCCATTCCAGTACCTTTGCCAAGAAAACCCCAAAAGAGATCACCAAGAGACTGAAAGGACTCATCAACAGCTTGGTCAAGTCATCCAGGAAAAATAAAAGGCAGAAAGGTCTCATATACATCCAAATCTTTATAGCAGCACTTTCTGTGGTATCAAAGAACTAGCAACAAAGTTGATGTCTGTGGATTGGGAAATGGCTAAGCAAATTGTGGTCCAAGAATACAATTTCTGGGCAATAAGAATTATGAAAGCTACAACATAGGAATACTTACATGAACTGGTGCAGAGAGAATTAAGCAAAATCAAGACTCTAACATATACAGCAACTACAACATCATAAATTGAAAGAACAGAGAAATGGAAACTGCTATGCAAGGATAATAGCCTGCATCGTGTTGCCCTCGAGGAAGAAACACAGGAATGCACATCCCTCCCTTCTTTGCCTCAGTTTAGTATGAAGGGAAGATGGGATGATGGGTTTGGAATACAGTGTAAGCTTTCAGATAGAGATGAAGTGTTGGTTAGTTTTACTGAGAAGCTTTTCTCCTCAATTTCCTTTTTTATTTTTTATTATGAGAAATTGTTTTCTGGCTGTGGAGAAGGTAAGCAAGTATTGGGAACTTAAGGTAACAAAAACAAAAATTCATTTTAAAAAATCAATGAAAAGAAAAAAAAGATAATCATAAGTTAATGTGATTTTTTTCCCCCTTTATTGTCTCTTTCTGTCAGTTCAGAACCTGTCAATGCCCACTAGGTTGTTTACTTCTTTCCCATCATCCCTAGCAGTTCTGCTATTTTGGCCAACCTTATTTTTAGCTGCTGCAGGCTAATCCCTCGCCAGCCCCACAGTATTGCAAGCTGGTGACTCAGCTATAGGGTCCCAGATGAAAATGGTGAGGATGGGACCCCAAACCAGCCATCTCAAATGGTAATCTTGTTGACAAGGGGGGAAATACCAGGGGCACCTCCCCGTCACAAGGATGGGGTTACCTATTTCTAGCTGATAGACTCAGCTGCCTGCCTTCTGGCATACCATCTATGACAGCCCTGAGCTGTTGCTAAGAAGACCAGGCTGGGGTACAGTCCAGACTCTCCACCTAGGGGCCTGGGGAATTTGGGCAGCCTTCCATATCCCAGAGTTCTCCAGTTCCTCAACTATAAAACAGACTCAATGATCCCTTCTAAAGGATCTAAGGAAATGAGAGAGGCCTCTAGTCCTCTGGCTATATGCTCTGAAGGAGATTTATGGAATCAATCAACAAACATTTCTTTTGTACCTGTTATGCACCAAACATTGTACTAGGCACCGGGAAGAAAAACACAGAGAGTTTACATTCTATTAAAGGGAGACAAATACAGAATAAATACAAGGTCGTCTAGGGCAAGGGTGCTAGAGAAGTTTGGAGGATCATGAAAGGTTTCAGAGAGAAGCTTGGGCTGGGTTTTGAAAAAAGTGATTCTACAAAGGGAGAAAAGGAGGGAGGGGCGGCCAATGCAAAGGGAAAGAGATGGGAGATGAAGGCTATGTTTAAGGAACATTGTTCCAAAATGAAGATAGTCTGGTTGGACCAAAACATGCAGGAAGGGGAGTAATATCTGAGGCCTGAAAGAGGTTGGAGCCAGGCTGTGAAGGGCTTTTAAAGTCAAAGGGATGTGTTTGTTACCTTCCATCTTAGAATCAAGATCAAGTATAGATTCCAAAGCAGGGGACTAGTAAGGGCTAGGCAAGGGAGGGTAAGTGACTTGCTCAGGGTCACACAATTTTTTAAAAAAGATATTTTATTTAACAATTACATGTAATGGCAATTTCCCACGTTTTCTGAAGTTAGGTGATCCAAACCATCTCCATTCCTCCTTTCCCTGCCCCTTCCTGGAAATAGAAAACAGTTTGATCTAGGTTATACATGTATTATCATGTAAAACACATTTCCATATTGTTCATTTTTGTAAGAGAATAAACACATAAAACCAATTCCCCCCCCCCCCCAAATAAGCTAAAGTGAGAAATCGTCCACTTTGATCTACAGCTCTTTCTTTGGAGGTACAGAGCATCCTCTGAGACATGCATATTCTTATGGTGGGTGTTTTGTCCAGGAGGCGATGGGAAGCTAGGAATTTGAGGAGTAGAGGAGTGATATGGTCAGATTAGTAGTTGAGAATAACATTTTTGGCAGCTATGTGGGGGATGGACTGGTGTGGGAAAAGTCTTGAGGCAGGGAGGGCAAGCAGAAGGCTGTTGCAATAATGTGGGGGAGAGGTGATGTTCCTAGCACACAGCCCTCATCTCCTCCCAGAGTGTTCCCCCTGGCTATCTGTCTGTCCCCACTGCCTGGAACATTCTCCCTCCTCATCTCCACCTCCTTGCATCCCTCAAAGCTCAGCTCAAAACCTGCTTTCTGCAAGAAGCCTTTCTCCTTAATGATCCCCCTTAATGCTCGTGCCTTGCCTCTGTGGATTATTCCCATTTGCTCTTGTTTACACAGAGCTGTTTGCATGTTACCTCCTATTAGAATGTGAGCTCTCAGAGCAGGGACTGATTTTTGTCCCTTTTGGGGTTAGCACTGAGCCTGGTACAAGTGGGCATTTATTAAATGCTTGCTTACTATCCAAATTAACAGAGAAAAAGGGTGAGCAGCAGGGAGAGGCTAAAAACTGGATACAGATGGAAAGACCCAGACCAGACAAGGCAGAATCTCTTAGGAGGTGGGGAGGTGGAGGGGCTGCCAGATGATGAAATCCGAGATCTACAGAAAATACTTTATCCATAAAGGCAGAGAGACAGGCCTGGTCAGTTTCAGCCCTGGTCAATTTCCTTCCTGGGAAATAGATGGAAGTAGAAGACTTTTTCCTCTCCTAACTTATTCAATTCCATATTTGTTGCACACACACATACCTAGTTTAGAAAATGTCCTAATGTAGTCAGCCTACTGAGGCTGCTAAGTGGCACGGGGCATTCAGCAATGAACTTGGCTTTCTGGGAGTTCCAATTCAATAAAGACACCCACTAGCTATGTGAACCTGGACAAGTCACTTAACTTCTGTCTCAGTTTCCTTATGTCAAAGTGGAGATGATGATGATCACCCCTATCTTCTAGGATCAGGATATAATATTTGTAAAGTGCTTTCTGAACACATGTTTAAATGCTACTTATTAATATTATAGAACACATACAAAAACTTGTAAAACAAAACTCCAACCATTGCTTTTTTGAAAGCTTTGTGTGCTATGTGTGGAGTACAAAGCCAGGCTCTGGGATTACAGGCACAAATGAAACAGTCCTTGCCTCCCAAGGAGTTTACATTCCACTGGGGTTTAGAGGGAGGAATAGCATGCCTTAAAAACATTTTTTTCTTGCCCTTACTTTCTGTCTTAGAATGGATACTATTAGTGCCAAGGCAGAAGAGTGGTAAGGGCTAGGTAATTGGGGTTAACTGACTTTTCCAGTGTCACAGTCAGAAAAATGTCTGAGACCAAGTTTGAACCCAAGACCACCCACCTCTAGGCCTGGCTTTCTATCCACTGAGTCACCTAGTTGTCACCCCCCAAATAAGTAAATTGAAAATCTATTAAGCCATTGAGTGGGAGAAAAAAACACTCATAAGGATGGGGGCTCGGGCAGTCCTGGAAAGCCACCCTGGAGGCAGTGACACTCACTCTGGGCCCAGAAGGGAGACAGATTCTTAGACACTATGGTGAGACAACTCCCAAGGACTCGATGAAAAATGTTATCCACCTCCAGAGAGAGCTTGGAGCACAGGCAAAGCATTTTTTTTTTTGCACTCAAATTCTCTAGCTTTTTCTTTCCCCAGCATGGCTAATGTAGAAATACTTGGCATGGGGTTATCAGACTGTATTCCTTGTTTTCTAGATAGGTGGGGAGAGGAGGAAAGAATTTAGAACGTTAAATAAAACATTTTAAATTAAGAATGAAAAAAAAGAGAAAGTGATAGGGAGAGAAAGCATTTCAGGAATGGGCCTTGACAGCTGTTGAAGAAAAACAATACTAACCCTGAACTATGTGGTTTAGGCTTAAGGCAGCCAGGAACAATTTGCGTTAATTGAACCTTCCCCTAAACTTTAACCTAATGGGGCCATTTCTAGGTTGGAAAAGGCAGTCCAGAATAGCCGGGTTCTCCAGGCCCTCAAAGGGAACTCAGGTGACATTTATAGGAACACAGAACCAGGAAAATCTATCTCAAAATGGAGCCAGGGTGGACATTCCAGAGCAGAGCAACCAAATCCCTGTCCCATTCCTTCTGGGCCACTCCCAGAGTTAAACAAAGAGGTCTCCTCCCTGCCATCTTGATCTTAATCCTGGGTCTCTGGAGAGAGCAGGTGGGTGGGGGCCGGCCTGAGGCCCCAGGATTTATCTCTTATCAAATCACTTTGGGGGCCAGGAGGAGGGAAGGGAAAGGCCAGGCAGAACTTGGAGTTAAATGTGATTAATTTATTTTTCTAAGAAAAGTTTTTTTGTTCTTTTGTTCCAATCTATTTCCCTCCTTTCCCAGAAGTCCCAGTAGGGCTTTGGAGAGAAATATTTTAATCCTCTTTCTGAATTCAAATCTGCCTCTTCTTAACTGTGTGACTCTGGGCAAGTCACTGCACCTGTTTGCCTCTGTTTCCTCATCTGTCAAATGAACTGGAGCAAAAAACAGCCAACCATTCCAGTATCTTTGCCAAGAAAAATTCAAATAGGATCATGAAGAGTTGGACACAACTGAAATGACTCAACAACAACAATTATTATTATTTTAAACCATTACCTTCCATCTTGGTTATTGGTTCCAAGGCAGAAGATTGGTAAGAGTTAGGCAATGGGGGTTAACTGACTTGCCCAGGGTCACATAGATGGGGTCTGAGGCCACATTTGAACCCAGGGTCTTTGGTCACTAGGCCTGACTCTCAACCCACAGAGCCATCTAGATGCTACCAATGATTTTGTAATATTTCTAGATAAATTCAGAAGACAGTTTTCCTCTATATTGCATATACAAAGGCAAGGAGGTAGGAGATAGGGTGTTATACACAGGGAAAAAAGGTTCATTTGTATTGAACAGTGTACACAAAATGGAGCCATTTTGAATGGGCCTAAAAAGATATGTTGAGCCAGATTATGTGGGAAATGTTGGTTTTTTCGATCTGGAGGTCACAAGGGGGTTGGGGGGGGGGGGCGTGCCACTTTGTTAGCTGTGCCGATGTAAGCTTGGGAGAAATCAGAGGGGAATGGAAGGAGGCCTGCATGAGGGGATGGAGAAAAGGGGAGGCTAGAGAGGCAGAAGCAGGGTGGGAGCTAAACTAAACTCTGCAGTCTGTGTTTCAACTGGAGTCTATCAGAAACAACTGATTAACATTCGGGCATTTCGGGAGATCCACCGGGATGGGGGGACAAGAAGGGACGGGGAGAGCCCCGGCCCAAGGAGTCTTTCCTCTTGGTGTCCTGCCTGCTCTAGACCCAGGGGAAGCCTTGCTGAGCCTGAGGCCAGGGCCCTGGGATGGGAACCCTTCAGGGCCAGCTCTCCCCTGCTCGGCCTAGGTAGACAGGCTGGCCCCTGACCTGGAACTGAGTATACAAAAGGCTCCTGAGAACAGAAATCTTTCTCCTTCCCATGCAGCTTGCTGGTGGAGAGGAAGAACCTCTGTGGACCCCCAGGCATGGGGAAAGGCAATACCGGGGTGCTAATAGGCCCCCAGATTGTTTCTGCTTCTTGAGTTTGTGGTTGTTCTGCATATGAGTAAGAATCTGAGACAGAACAGACCAGCTTCTAACCGGGAAAAGAGGTCCGGCCACTGCGGCCGGGCAGGGAAGCAAGGTCCAGTTCTGAGGAAGGCAGCCCTGGAGAGGCCAGGAAGGGGGAGAGCCAATGGTCCAACAGGAGGAAGTGGGAGGGGTTGGAAAGTTGGGGGGTGCAGAGAGGGGGGAAGGTCCCAGACATGGCCTTGGGGGGGATATTTTCATTATTGCAATCTTGCTTATTTTCAATAAACATCCCTTTGTTAAAGTGAAAGGGGAGCCCCAGATCAGAGTTCTAATAATAACAGTGAAGAGATACCTGGCCACTTGCTATTGGGCAGCACATACAGGCTGAGAGAGCAGTATTTTAGGAGAATCGCCCCCCCACCCCACCCCACCCCACTCTGAGGACCCACCTGCCAGTACAAGGAAGGGTTGGAGCAGCAGCTTCAGAACTTGGGCTGCCTATAACAATTTTTTCTTCTGAAATTAACAAACTATATTTCATATGTAAATATCAGTAGATAATATCATATATATTGTCACGTGGAATCTAGAGGCCCCCCCAAACTTGTAGCCCAGAAAGATTTAATGACCCCCAGTGTACTTAGCTTGAAGGTGAAAGCCCCAGGTTTGACCCGGAGGGAAAGTCCAACCTCAGAGTCTCAGAATGACAATAGACCTTAAAGGAGTTCAAGTGGGGATAGCTAATCCCTTCAGGTGTCAAATATCTCTTTTGTCCTAATGGTTTCTCCCTTTAGGCCAAACTCCTTTACCCAGGAGGCCCAGCCCTTTTGTGTCCACCGTAAAGCATCAGCCCCTCACTGTTATTCCTGTCTGGGACTCCTCATTTTCCTTTGTTACCCTTGTAAAGTCAATCCACTCATCCTACAACCCCACCTTCCCTAGAAAGGGATTTAAACTTCCCACTTTAAGGGCTCCTCAGAATTGTCCAATCTAGCTCAGTTGGCGTTTCCAGGGGTCACAGACCAGAGCAACTAGAGTTCAATCCTCCATGTGGAGGCCTAATCTAGCACTGAACCCTTATATTCCTAACTAAAGAACTATTTAATAGTTCTGTGTTTTTTCAAGTTAATATATATGCAACTGGCGTCCCATGCCCCATGTGCCACAAACTCTGCGCCTCGGTCTTTGGATTTCAAAGCCACATGAGGGTACATCAATAGAGGATAATGCACAAAGACAATCGTCATTCTCGGCTTCCAAGAGACTACTACTATATATGGAATAAATACCAAATAAAATTGAATAACTGAAAAAGAGGGTTTGTCCGTGAGTGGCTGTTATCATGGCCTCCTTTCTCTGGCCCTTCTCATTTCCAAAGTTCGAGGCTCTGGGCCCTATGAAAAATGCCAGACCTTCTTCTCTTGGGAGCTTAGCTATTATAAGGTGGGGAAAAGGAAAGATACAGACAAGTCTTCAGGAAGATTCCAAGGCCCGAAAGGAACTCATTCAGCCAAAAGGAGTTTGGGAAAGAGGCCCAGGGAGAATGTCTGTCCCCAGGAGAGAGTAAGAGGAATATTTGGGGGAGGAGCAACCATAGAGTGTTTTGAGGTGCCAGTAAGTCTTTGAGGTGGAGATGCCCAATAAGTAGTTGGAAATGGAAACCTACTATATAGTTCTGAAGTTTAAGGCTGGCCATATATAAGTGTGTAATTTAATTTTTTCAATTAACAAGTGTTTCTCTCCTCACCATTCAAGTGCCATCCCATTTGAGCAAAAAAAAAAAGAAAGAAATCTCTCATTACAATTATGCATAGGCAAGCAAAGGAAATTTCCCACATTGGCCTGACCATGTCCAATTCTTTATATTGAGTCCAAAACTTGTCAGGTGGTGGTGAGGAACATGTTTCTTTTTTTTTTCCTTTAAGACAGTCTTAAGAAAAAAGGACAAGGTCTAGGCAATGGCTCAAGGCCCTCGGCAAGGAATTGTCTGAAGTCACATTTGCATCCAGGTCCTCCTGACACCAGGCCTGGTGCTCTCTCTATTGTACCACCTAGCTGCCCCACTTCATGACTTTAATCACGCAAGGCCCCTTTGGTCTCTGGGGCTCAGTTTCCACATCTGCAAGATGAGAGGGTTGGACTTCACTTTTTGTCCAACTTCCTTCCACTTCTAAATCTTAGAGGATCCCCAGGTTTTCTGAGAGGAAAACCCTTTGTGAACCTTAAAATGTTACTGAAATAGCTTTGTAATAATGAAAAGTAAACTCCTTGAGGGTACTCGATTTCTTCCTTTTTGTAGCCCCAGAGCACAATACTTTCATTGTTCAGATCTCAAACACCTACTATGTGCCAGGCCATTTGCTAGACAGGGGATATAACCACAAAATGAATTCCTACTCAGTTCCTAGAAATTTATATTTAAGTGGGGGAGAAAAACAAGAGCATTAAAAAAAACATTTTCAGCAAAATTATAAAAATTATATATGGATATAAATTAAATACAAGCTAGCCTGGGAGAAAGGGCCCAAGCAGCTGTTGGAGGAATAGGGAAGACTTCTTACAGATGGTGTCTGAACTGCATTTTAAAAGGATGAGACAATGAGGGGCAAGTGGGGAAGGGCTGTGTTCCATGGAATGGAGTTTGGGCCTAGGGTTTGCTGGAGAGCCTAATTTTTAAATTTTCAGTGTGAGCATTTTACACTGAAGAAATTGGCCAGCACTACAAATTAGGGCATGATTTATTGTTTTATTGATTGTTTAGATTTTAGAAAGTGGTGGAGAAAATGTTAACAGATTAATCTCCAAGCATGTTGTGTGTTTTATCTGGGACTTCCACCAGCCCGATAGTACAAGGCTGAGGTATAGTCCTCCCAAGGGAGGCAGGGGATAGACTATCTAGAGGACTAGAGATGGTTTAGTTTGGCCTCTTGTCTTCCACAATAAAATATAAAAACTCCTTGAGGGCAGGGATTATGTTTTCCTTATTGCCATAGTGTGCCAGCTTCAAGTTCTCCTCAGTCTAATCCATTCTCCATTAACCCCTCCCCCCCCCTTTGATTTTCCTAAATTGAAAGTATGATCTCATATCATTCCCACACTCCATAAACTCCACCTCCATGGGCTCCCTGTTCCCTCCAAGATCAAACCCAAAATGCAGTTTGGCATTCCAAGTTCTTCAAAACCTAGATCCCTCCTAGACTCCCTGGTACATAGACCTCCATCCAGTCACACTGACCTCCTGCCTTAGGTTTAGACGGCTCTGGACTCATTCCCCATACCCAGACTCCTCTCCCTCCTCCACTCACAATGCTGACCTCTAACTTCCTTTAAGTCCCAACTAAAATCTCTCCTCCACCCCCTCTAAATTCCATCTCATCTTTTTTTTTTTAACCACTTATCTTCGGTCTTAAAAACAATACTGTGTATTGGTTCCGAGGCAACGGATTAAGTGACTGACTCAGGGTCACACAGCTGGGAAATGTCTGGGGTCAGATTTATCTTCTATAAAGCCTATATCTTATATATACAAATAGCGCCTTCCCCTCCCCCCATTAGATTGTAATCTCCTTGAGGGAGGAGAGTACCTTTCGCCTCTGGTAGTCCTCTCCCCTCCCATAATGCCTGGCACTCGTAAGCGACTGATAAATGTTTATCGATAATGGATTGTTTGGATTCCGTAGTTATCAATGGTTTGGAGGTTCTGAGTGTAGCCAATGAGCCTGAAGAATAGGGTGTGGAGGGGTCTCCCTCCACAAAGGGGTCTAGACTGCGCCCTTAGGGGCACTGGGAGGGAAAGTGATTTGGATAGGTTCCCGAAGGCCTTAAACCTAGGTCCGTCCTCACACCCAAGCCACCCTCTTAGCTGTAAAGGATAATGTTGACCCCATGGCTCGGTCTCTGCGGCAGTGCCAGGGCTTAATACATCAATGTTTGCCATTTCTTGTGCCAGTGGATACACAGTGGGTGCCCAGAAAACGTCGGTGCCACCAGTAGGCCCTTAATAAGTGAACGTTGACAAGGGCACACGGGAGAAGCTCTTAAATCGAGAGCTGCCAGCTTCACTCTAACCGTCGGCTTCCCAACCGTCTTCCAAGGGCCCCTCCCCCTCAACTGAGCCCGCGTGCTCCAACGCAGAAGCAGCAGCTGCAGCTGCGCGAAGGGTGCGGTGGGGGGAGGGGGCGTTACGGCGGGTGGGGGGAGGAGGGAGTGGGGGCAGAGGCAGCGGCGGGCGCGCGGGTCCTCCTGGACTTGGGGGGCGCTCTGGCCCACCGCGCGCGCCTCGGGTAGCCTCGCTCTCGCGTAGCTCTCTCTTGGTCTCGCGCTGCCTCTCGGTCGCACGCGCCCCCGGGGCCGCGTAGCGCCGCGCAGCGTTGCGCCGCGCCGCGCTGCGCTGCGCTGGGCTGGGCCGGGGCGGGCCGGACGGCGCCGCCCGGGGCGCGCCGTGCCCTTTGACCGGCGGCGCTCCCGGGGCGGGGGTATAAATGGGGCGCGGCGGCCTCGAGGCTGTCTCTCTCTCCGCTCCTGCCCCTTTGCTCTGTGCTCCCCGGCTTCCCACCCCCTAACCCCCCCCCCAAAAGACAAAAAAAAAAGAACCTAAAAAAACCTCAAGCTCCAAGTGAACAACGAAGAACGGACGCGCGGAGAGACCGTCCGCGGATCGGGGGCTTGGCTTGAGACCTCCCGGCGCCGAGAGAGACCTTTGCCCCGCTCCGCCTACTCGTCTGCGTGTCAGGCCCCCGCGTGTCTGTCTTCCGTCTCCGTGCTCGGTACCGCGTGTTCGTTCCGTCTCCCACGTGTTTGCCCCCTCCCCCCGTTTTCTCCCCTCTCCGGCTGGTCCCCCACGTGGCCCGCCTCGGCCTCCGTGTTCCTCCTCCCCCTGTTGCTCTCGCTCCTGTTCCCGGCCCCCACGTGTCCTTGAACCGTGTGCCGGTCGCCTCCCTCCCTCCTTGTGCTTTCCCTCCCCACGTCCGCGGCCGCCGCGCTCCCCCACGTGGCTTCTCCCCCGCGTGCCGCCGCGTTTGCTGCTTCCCTGCCGGCTTCCCTTGCTATTCCCCCACGGGGAAGGCGACAGCTACCACCGCCCGCCTGCGAGGCCTCGTTGAAGGGGGCTGTCGAGTTGGGGGACCACCCAAGAGGGAATAAGGCTCCTCTCTGGGGGTTCTAAATTGAAGCCGGAAGGCTGAACCGTGGGTTTCGGCCCCATTTTTGTCGTGCTTGTCTGTGTCGCTTGTGTTTCCCCTAACATGCGGCTGTGATTCTCCGGGCTTCGTCTCCACGTTTCCTTGAGGCTTCGCAACCTTTACTGGCTGGCTCAGACTTCTCTTTCCCCTTGTCTGTGGCTAGATTTTGGCCTCGGCCAAAATCGTAAAAGTCTTGTCTTTTTCTCCCCTTGCTTTGGTTCCAGAAAGAGTTCCTCCTGGCGGGGCTCGGGGTGTTGGGGGGTGGGGAGATGAACACTGCTGCCAGCAGTTACCCCATGGCCTCCCTATATGTCGGTGACTTGCACTCAGATGTCACCGAAGCCATGCTGTACGAGAAGTTCAGCCCTGCTGGACCCGTGCTGTCCATTCGGGTCTGCAGGGACATGATTACCAGGCGCTCCCTGGGATATGCCTATGTCAACTTTCAGCAACCAGCTGATGGTGAGTATGATAGGGATCGGGCTCCTCAGGCTGCACTTCGGGGGCTGGTTTGGGCTTCCGAGGACGCACTTGGGCCAGCAGTATTGCAAGTGTGCAGAGCATTTAAGGCTATTGACTCTTGTTAGGCCTGCATTTCTTAAGGGCTCGTATTTATTTCATGTTTTTTATAGTTGGCAAAACTTCCTTTAAACAATCCTACCAGGTAGGTAATATGAGTAACAGTATCATGTTACAGTGGAAGCTAATGAGGCTCAGATTTAAGTGACATGACAATGGCCACACAGCCAGTTTGCCCCTGAGCTGGGGCTCAAGTCACAGGCATCTTACTCCCAGGACTTTCTATTTTGCCAAGGTGCTTCTCCAAAAACAACTGAAATGATTCACAATTTGTTCAATAACTGGTAGGTGGCCTTAGTCTTTAATCCCATCCCTAGTGGTTACTCCTTAAGTAAGTCACTCTTGAGTTCCACTTTCTTGTGTTATGAATAGTTTTCCATTATTTGCATCCTGGTGGGGAAAGGAGTGGGATCCCATAAGCATTTCTGTAGCTATGTAAAAGCATTTTAAAAGTATTTCATTTGATTCTCACTGCTACAGTCCTGCAAGGTGGTAGTTCTTGAGGGTTCCCTCTAATTTCTAGGTGATATGACCTGTGAAAATTTTTGTTCTGAGGGCTGTAATAGCCAATTATACAAAGAAGGGAGGGCTGGACTTAGACGGTTCTCATCCATGTGCTGTTTAAACAAAGCTGAACTATCCCACATTGTCCTAAATAAAATCAGGAGCATTTAAAAGTATTAAGTAACCAGTAATTTTGAACCTCGGACCATTAGCTAACCCCGAGGGGGTAAGAGAAGGTGCAGCCATTTTGCTGATTAAAATCTCCATCTGCATCTTGAGTTGGCAACCCCCAGGCACAGAGCACATGTGTAACCAATTGAACACAATTAGTTTTTTGGTATAAATTTTGGGGAAGTGTGGTTCTTAACTGGTAGTTATGGCCAGTTGTTTTACCCAGTTAAGATAAAAATGACCAGTCCACAGATCAGTTGGAAAGTCTTAATAAGGCTTTCAAGAAAGAATTCCTTGGGTAGTGTCCACCTGAAGCACAAGACTGTTTTGTCTGCCCCCTGGGTATCTAGGAATGGGATGATTAATGCTAGAGCCTCTCCTAGGGAGAGGGAAAGCATATAATGTAGGTAACAGCACTGCTTTCAGGATCTATAGCTTAGTCACTCACTGGTTTATAGAAGTCTTAGTTGTGTGTGTGTGTGTGTGTGTGTGTGTTTCCTCTTAGAATCAATACTGTATTGGTTCTATGGCAGAAGAATAAGGGCTAGGCATTGGAGGTAAAGTGACGATTTGAATCTAGGACTTCCCATCTCTTGGCCTGGTTCCCCATAAACCTTAATTTTCCCAATCTAAACTTTCTTTGGGAATATTTAATCCCAACTAGTGGGCATCACATGAGAGAATGGCCACCAGAATTTTGTATAAACACTAGCTTTTGGACATGATGACCTACTTAACATTGTGTAAAAGTTCTGTTAGCAATGATACAAAACCAAAGTCGTTTAAGCAACTTTTTTAAAACTTGAGAATAAAACTAAATTCATATTGACTACTTTTGGCAACAGTAAAGGACACTCCCTAAGTTTTCAGTTACTGATATCCCATGTTAGCCAATTGGGAGTCTGAGGGCCTGAGAGAGCTGTTTATTCAAGGTCAGAGTAAGACAGTGGAAATAGAACCTAGGCTTTTGCCTTCACAGATAGGGCTCTAATCAGTAGAGAGAAGCAGCTTTTTGTGTGTGCACAGTGTGTTTTTGAACTTCCAGTATGAACACAAAAGATTGGGAGAAGCAGTACTAAGAGGTTAAATGGGGCCTTTTTAGGGGAAATAATAATGCTGTCTTTGGTACATGTGTTGGCTACAAGATTGTCACCTTTGAACAAAAGTACTGTTCAGTTGCAGATAACATAAGCTATTGGTTTGTGTCTTTGCCAAGGCATACTTTTGCAGGTCCTCTCCCTGCTAAAAATAAATGCTGCCCACTTTGAGTTGTCTTTAGAAGTGCCTTCTTGAAATTTAGGTTTTTTCAAAAGTCATTGATTCATATTGTTGAAATCGAACCCCGAGGTGTCAATTATATTAGTTGCCCACATTTATACTAAGATTTTAATTACTAAATAACAAATGTATAATAGCACTTCAGGACTATTTCTGCCTCCTCCTGCACACATTTTTATTCTCAGTTTTCTATTTGTTCCTAGCCCACTCTAGCATAAATGGAACCTGTGGGGGTTTCCAACATTGGGTAGAGAATGAAAGTTTCCTTAGCAGATGTCAGTAATTTTGGAGGAAAGGATAAGATCTTGTTTTTATATTAAACCTCAATGAATTGACAAATAAAACTTGCTGTTTTTAAAATAAAGTAAATCTTTTCCCCTTGTTTAATAACATGAGTAGAAATTGTCAATGTGGAATCTAGAAGTCCCCAGTTTATTTAGTTGGGAGGTAGAACCCCAGGTTTTGACCTTGTCACAGGAGAGTTTTCTATAAAGAATTAACTACTTCATTGACAGTACTTTAGGATTTGTTGAATGCTTTTCTATAGGATCTTGCTTGAGCTTTAAGGACAATCTGAGCATTCTATAGATGAGGGAGCAGGTTGAGGTTGAGGACCTTGCACAGGGTCATACAGCTAGGAACGCAGGATTTGAACTCAAAATTTGTTGACTCTCAGGCCATCTAGGTGGCTGGCTATTCTCAGGGAGTGAGCTTAATCCTGAAAAAGGTGTCAGGAATTTAAGGGGATCCTGAAGCATCTTTCCTCATCCATGTTGAGTTCCATAGTCTGATCTCATTCATGAAAGGGAAAACAAGCAGGACCTCGGGCTCAGACCTTTAGCTGGATAAGAATGCAAAGGACAGGGATTGTTTTGTGTCCTGGACCCTTTGACAGTTTGGAACTTGAGGGACTCCTTTTAGCAATTAGGTACTCCTTGCCCTATCCAAAACAGACTGAGTGTACCTTGTTTGTTTTTTTCATCACTAGCTGAAAGGGCCCTGGATACCATGAACTTTGATGTCATTAAAGGCAAACCAATCCGTATCATGTGGTCTCAACGGGATCCCTCCTTGAGGAAATCAGGAGTTGGGAATGTTTTCATTAAAAACCTGGATAAGTCCATAGACAACAAGGCACTTTATGACACCTTTTCAGCATTTGGGAACATCTTGTCCTGCAAGGTGAGTAGTGGTTATTTCCATGGCAAAATTGATGTTTATTTAAAGGGGGTGGAGGCATGTGTAATAAAAAAAAAATTGTAAAGCCAGCCAAAGGTAAAATGTACTTGATCAAAAGGCTGGAGAAACGCTACTCTTAAATCTCCAAAGTCTGGTTTCCATACAGTGTGTACCTGGAAGTGAGATCTGGGCTATTGTCCTCAGTCAGGTGACTTTTTAGAAGGGTAAAGCACTGTATTTAGTGGGCATTGGGTGTTCTTGGGAACTTTATGGTTAAAGCACTTCATGTATTTAGTGGGCACTCTAGGGAACCTTAAACCTAAAGGCAAGGAAATCCCAGACTGCCCGGAACACATCAAGATGATTGAACATTGGGGGTAGCTGGGTAGCTCAGTGGATTGAGAGCCAGGCCTAAACACAGGAGGTCCTAGGTTCAAATCTGAATCTGTCCTCAGACACTTCCCAGCTGTGTGACACTAGGCAAGTCACTTGACCCCCATTGCCTAGCCCTTACCACTTTTCTGCCTGGAAGGTAAGGGTTTTAAAAAAAAAATGATTGAACATTGGTTTTCATGGGTCCAGGCACTGCTAGCTCAAGTCTGGAAATTGCTCTTCTTTCCAAGCCTCCCTCCTACCATGGGCCTTCTCCCTAAAAACTTATTTACCTTTGGTTCTTCACTTTTATTTTTGTTTTGACAAATGACAAACATTTCCAGTTTTTGATTCCTCCTTCAGGATCATACATACTTTACCATTCCTACATAAGCTACACCTTTTTTGATATCTGGTCCTGTCTCCTCTCACCCCTAGCTACTACCCTAGCTCAGGTCCTCTTTCCCCTGTTGAAAAAGCTTTAGAATTTCTCTGCCTCTGACTTATCTCCTTCCTTCAAGTAGTCTCACATGGCCTACTCATATTCTGACAGAGCCCTGGGATAGTCCACTCTTAAATATATTCCCTCCAAGTCTCCTAATTGCTTTCTGGATGAAATTCAAGTTCTTCACTGATAAAGACACTTGGTTTGTTACGTAGCGCTTGTCTACATGTCTCCCCTCATCTTAATCAAGTTGCCTAACATCTGCCTTCATCCAACACTCCCACTCTTTCATGCTCTGGGTGCACCTCCATATCACTCTTGATTTTTGTCCTGGAGCTACAATTACCTTTTTATTGGAGGACTTAATGTTAAATTGAATTAAGGCAATAACTTATTTGGCTCCTGTATTTTATAGGTGGTGTGTGATGAAAATGGTTCTAAAGGCTACGCATTTGTGCACTTTGAGACCCAGGATGCTGCAGATAGGGCCATCGAGAAGATGAACGGCATGCTTCTCAACGACCGAAAAGTGTGAGTGTCACAGCCAGAAGCAACAACCATCGCATGAACCGTGGTGCATCTCAATATTAACAGGGACACACAAGGCTACTGGTGCTCTCGGCTCAAACCGTGGCCTCCTACCTCTCCACTACAGGGCTGGTGAGTCTCCCTGCCCAAGCTGTGGCCTGCACAAGGCGGGCTCCCTGCCCAAGCCTTAGCCTGCTACCTCTCCCTTACAGGGATCAGTGGGCCTCTCCTCTCCTGAAAATGAGAGATGACTAGTTGAGGGCCCTGAGCTTACTCTGAATCAGGTGAAATTTGGTATCTTTAGGACCATTTGGGTCACTTTAAAACAATGTATATTTAAAACGGGTTGTTTTTAATTAAAGATAACACCTTGTTCTGTAAGCTCAGGTGTCTTCACATTCTAGCTCTTGGCCCATTCATGGTAAGAGCTTTGGCCTAATTGCAATGAATCCACTTTAACCAAAACATAAATAAATCAAGTGTTCACCAGTCCCTGTATTGTAGGAGTTGGTCTTCTAAGCAAAGACCTCATTTTGTAGTGGTCATTTTTAGCTTGGAGACAATCTGGTAAAAGGAAAAAGATGGGTATGGGGGAAGGGAGGAAAGACAGGCACTTTGACAGCTCAAGGGAAAGTCTCAACTGGGATGTAACTTAGAACATCCATGTCATCTTTGCAAACATTGAAGGGCAACAAGTTAAACTGACAACTATGGGGCCAAGCATCCCACCCAAAAGGTTGTTTTCCACAGATTTAAGAAGTGTAAAAGTATGAACATTTTCTTAAAGTGTCATCGTGGTAATAATCTTGGCCTCTGGTGTTATGGTATAGTCGAATGAGCCAGGAAACTTGGTACAATATCCTTACTGTGATACTAATCTCACCCATACCATCAGATGAGCCACTTGCTGTTTGTGGACCTCTGTTTATGACATGAAAAAGAGAATATTAGGGGTCCTTAAAAGATTTCCTTTCTGTGATTAGGCACTTTGGTGAGATTGGGTGGCTGGTGGGAGCCAAGGACATGGTTAGTTGGTACCAACCCCTAAACCCAAAAGTTTGAGGTCCAGCAACAGACATGTTGTTCATTGGTGATTTTTTTTGAGCCTGGCTTTTTGTACTCCTTTGTGTATGAAAGTTGGTGGGGTGCTGAGGCTTGCCCCGTCATTGGATGACTTGTGCCAGCACACGTTGATTGGTACCTGGCGGTGGAGTGGCCCACTGAATTGAGTTCCTGCTTGCCACTGGCAAAATAATCATCTTTGTCCACTTTCCAGGTTTGTTGGTAGATTCAAGTCAAGGAAAGAACGGGAAGCAGAGCTGGGAGCCAAAGCTAAGGAATTCACCAATGTGTACATCAAAAACTTTGGTGATGATATGGATGATGGAAGACTGAAGGAGCTTTTCAGCAAATATGGTGAGTGTTATTGGGGTGCAGCAGACTGTCCTGGAATTCTCTTTGAGGAGGTTTTGAGGATAGGGACCAAATTCATTGGAAAGAGAAGGCCCACCAAAAACCTTTATCAAATCTTCTGTGCGTTTTTTGTAGAAACCTAAACATAACTCAAATAATGTCCTACAGTAGAAATTTAACAGTTCTGCTCATCTTGCCAGTCACTTCATAGAAGTCTTTCTTTGTATTGTTTCTTATGGTCCCATAACCACCACTACCTTACATAATTCTCATCACTTTCTATATTATGTTAAATTATAACCCACTCACTTTTTTGCACTCTTGCCTTTTTTCCCTTTTTCGTGGTATTTAAAATCCCAGTGATAGAATTCTACTTCTATGTTCTAAGAACATTTCTATTTTGTACCAATTTTACAGTCCCCCCCGACATTCCTTTGGCCTTGCCAAAATTTAAATTACATCAATTTTGCTTTTTTGCCAGTGCACTATCTGTAAAAACTTATTTCCACTTTGGAAAGTTGTATTAAAAGGATCGTGCTTTTTTTCCCCCCATGAATGCTTGATAGTGACTTTGTAATGATCATGTTGGTCTCACTGTCTGCAATTCTGATCTTTTAAAACAGGTAAAACTCTTAGTGTCAAAGTGATGACTGATCCTAGTGGAAAATCCAAAGGCTTTGGCTTTGTGAGTTTTGAGAAGCATGAAGATGCCAATAAGGTGAGATCACATGTAGGAACCTCTTAAAGGATAGAAGTGGAAAGGATTGTAAAAAGACACTAAAGCATTATTTTAGTCTTTAAAAAAGAAGTTAACAGACTAAATGATAGAATAAGCATGTTCTGATACTTATCTAAATTGGATCTGTCCCTGCCCCCATGGAATTCACATTATGGTTTAGGGATAAGACAGCACAGGTAATTCAAGTGCATTCTAATAGTGCATTAGAAAGGTGCCCACATAACACATAGGGTTAACCTAAGGAAGGGGGGCTGGCAGTCTGGTTTTAGGAATAGGCCTTTACCAACAGATCAGAGAGGTCTTCCTGTTTTGTCATTGTCAGTTTATCACAGAAAAGCTGTAAACTTTGATGTTAGCTCTGGATGTTTGCAGTAATTGGATTTGTAAGAAGAGACTTTTTGACTTAGCAGTTTTGTACCCAAAGCAGTGTTCATAGAACAGATCCATAATTAACTTTGAGTATAACTCAACTTGACTTTTCTTACCCAGGCAGTTGAAGAAATGAATGGAAAAGACATCAATGGAAAGATGGTATTTGTAGGCCGGGCACAGAAAAAAGTTGAACGCCAGGCTGAATTAAAACGGAAATTTGAGCAGCTAAAACAAGAGAGAATCAGCCGCTACCAGGTAGGAAAGGATCAGATTTAGCACCCTCTGGATAGTGACTTCCAAAAAAAAAAAAAAAGAAATTATTTGGGGACTGAGACTTAGAATGTACAATGTTAGGTTCCAGTATTCAGTTAATTATTGACTCTGTAATGGTCATACAATGTATTTTTCACATGAAAGGTATTTTGCATTTTCATGTTTTCATTTACATGTTTGTTAATCCATTAGTTATTGAGCAACCCACAGCCAAGCACTTCAGTCCTAAGATGCAAAAAGAAACCTGAAGGAACTTAAATAAAGAAAATATAAAAACAAGTACACAGCAAGCTGTATATGGGATAAATGGAAAATATTTAAGAGAGAAGGCATTGGAATTTAGGTAGGCTTTCCTATTAAAGGTGTGGCGTTTTAGTGAGGATTTGGAGAGAAGCCAGGGGAGGGTCAAAGTGTTCCAGTGATGGGGAGCAGTCACAGAAGAACCACTGCATATATTCTAGGTCTGGATAATAGACAATATCTCTCTTCTAGTGGTACAGATTGCAAGTTATTATCCATACTGTTTCTTTTAGGGGGTGAATCTCTATATTAAGAACTTGGATGACACCATTGATGATGAAAAATTAAGGAAGGAATTTTCTCCTTTTGGATCAATTACCAGTGCCAAGGTAGTGTTTCTTTTGATTTTTTTTTTTTTGTAGTTTTCAATTAGGAAGGCTAAATAGATGTCTTTGTGGAAACGAGGAAGGACATCTAGCCTAACTGAAAAGGAATCCTTTATTCTTTTTAAGGGATCATGAAACTTCCTTTATCCTCAGCATTAACCTCAAATAAACTGCTTGTCCTTAGGGATCAGAACAAGGACCCCATGGTAGAGGTTATAGAAAGGCAAGTCTGAGCTACTGATTGCAACAAGATATATCACTAAAGTCCTCTTTAACCTAAGATTCTATGTCCCAGAAGTCAATTGCTCGAGTTTTAGGGAGAGATGATTTTTTTTTTCCGTCTCTAAACCTTTACCCTCCAAGGCAGAAGAGTGATAAGGGCTATGCAATTGGGGTCTTCTAGGAAAGGTCTGAGGACCAATTTGAACCCAGATGTCTTCTTTATCCTGACAACTGCTTTTCAAATAACTTCTTGAACTGAAAGAAACTTAGGATTGTGATTTTCTATATAGCAAGACCTTTGCAACAAGAATGCTTTTGATTTCATTTTTGGAAATGGACCAATCTTTGGTTTCACTTTCACTTTCTGGAGGAATTTGTTCCATTCTGTCATGAAAGGGAATCATTTCATCTAGTCTCCACCTAAACATCTTCATATAGTCATCAGCAGTGCCTACTCTAGTATTCATTATATACTAGGTAGTGTTGCTCTTCCCCACTCCTGGTGGGGTGGGGATGTTAGTAGTGTTGGGTTTAGGGAGGAAAGACTGCTACAGATCCCTGACCCCGGCGAATCCCTCTACACCCCCATCTCGTCAGTGGCATCTCCCAATACAAAATTGGCTTGGGATGAACTGTTATGCCCTAGCCAAATGGCCCTTCAGGGGTTTTGACTTGTGAGAAATGCCTTGTGTTAGATAAGAAAAATCTACTGTAGGGATGCTAGCCAGTGTGCTCGACATAGCCAAGAAGCATCAGTGGTCTGGCACGAAGAAGCTGCACCTGCATCTTTCCCATTCTTGGCTGCTTTGTGCCTGTCTGGGGACAGGTGGTGCTACAGTACAAGCAGAGGAAATCCAGACAGGTTACCTTCTGTTTACTTTGGGGCTTGTCTCTACAACTCTGCCACACTTGGGACTTGCATTTATAGAAGTGCCAGCAGGTGTCAGTGTCATGTAGGCCTCTGAGGTCGAGGGGGGAAGAGAAAGTAATCTCCACTGGCACCCAGGCCTTCACATGACTAGTTTGAAAATATACAGAAATGTACAGAAAGGAGGAAGGAAAGGCAGCTAGATGACTGGATAGAGAACCAAAACTAGAGATAGATCCTGCCTTCAATTCTGGCCTTAGACATTCCCTAGCTGTATGACCTTGGACAAGTCACTTAATTCTAATTGCAAGCCCTTAACTCTGCTAACTAAAGGTTTAAAGAAAAAGTCATTGTATAGTAGGGGGCTATATCTGAGGGGGACATGTTGCAAGATCTAGTGACCATGGTTGAAACCTCAAACAACTGCTGACCCATATGTATGTGCTTGTTCCTCTGCTTGGTTCTCAGCAGCCTTAGAGCCCCCCAAACAAACAATAAAATCACATTAAGTGGGGGGAGTCCCCCATGCCTCCCAGGCTGAGGCCTTTAGCCCCCTATATAAAGAGGGGGAATGAGCTTTACTGTATTAGTGATTATTCACTTCATATACTAAAAATAAAGGTAGCTCTCAAATATTGTGGATATTAAAATCTCCATGATACACTGGATTGGAGTTGGTAGATCTATGCATTTGGACTTTTTGGAAAATGTCAAGAACATGAGTGCAGAAAATGGACCTGTTGGAGAGTGAGTGACAGCTGAATCAGGTTGGAGTCCTCCTGTCCTTTGGTAGAACTTAAAGCAGCAGCCTAGAATGACCCTTGGACATTTTAGAAGCATAGATATATTTGAATAGGGAGTTGGGGGGGGATGCAATTCTGATTAGACTAGCCAGTGAAGCTTTGAAGTTCATTAGTAGCAGGCAGATTTGGGGGGGTAATCTGCCTCGAGATCAGCCACAAGAGTCAAAAAAGTTGATATTGATTGGGCAGCCTTTGGAGCTTTCCTTTTTAATAGCCCCTTTGTCCACCCGCCTGTCCCATCCCTTATCTGCTCTTCCACTTTACACAATTGCAAATTGAAAGGTTTTTCTTGGCATGTCAAGCCTTATTGAGGTGAAAACATTGGCAGTAGGATACTGGGATGGGATCTCTACTTGCACATACAAGGAAATAGAAACATTACTGTGGGCCAGGACTGCTCCTTGAATAGAAGGCATGCTTTATTAGAAAGCAAAACACAGGAAGGAGGTTATGGGGAAAGGTAGAAGGGATGAATTCTTGGTTTGGTGGTCTTTAGGGACAGAAGAGGGGGAAACATCTTGTTTGATAATATGGTGTGAAAAGCTCTTGGGCTTGGTACCTGGAGAAGCTTCTGGGCTGTATTTCAGCTTCTCCTTAGGTCTTCTGTCTGCTGTGCTAACATGTCACTTTCATTTTAGGTGATGCTCGAGGATGGGCGAAGTAAAGGCTTTGGCTTTGTCTGCTTCTCTTCGCCTGATGAGGCAACCAAAGCAGTAACAGAAATGAATGGGCGCATTGTGGGCTCAAAGCCCTTGTATGTTGCACTTGCACAGAGGAAAGAAGAAAGGAAAGCTCACCTAACCAATCAGTATATGCAGCGTATTGCAGGAATGAGAGCCCTACCTGCCAACACTATCATCAATCAGTTTCAGCCAACTCCTGGGGGCTACTTCATGCCAGCAGTGCCCCAGGTATTTGTAGATCTGTGTTTATATAGCAAGGCACTTTCTGGAGGGTGGGTTGAAAGCCAAAATAGAGGATCCTATGGGGCTTGGAAAGACCGAAATATGAGCTTTGGCACGTCCTGCCAGGCTGAACCAAAACGAGGCTTGCCCATCTGCCAATAGGCATATCTTTTCTTCAAAACTGTCGTGATAATAGGGATTTGATACTGGGGGCGGGGGGTGAAATTCCCAAATTCTTGAGGCACATATTTGTACATTTGTATAGGTGTATATAATTCTCTAGGTTATAATTTGAACAAAACAGTGTTTGGCTATAATGCTGCTGGTTAATGTTTGACCTGTGAGAATTGGACAGGTGGTCATGCCAGGCTGCACAAATGTGGTATGGGAAGAAATTTCAGAAAACATAGCTGTATTTTCCTAGGTATCTATTAGATTGTATGCTTTAAGAAAAGGTTGGTGCTAATGGAGAGGATTGTCTAATGTAAATGAGGAATAAACACATTCAGTGAAAGGTTGATTTGTTTGTTTTTGTTTTTAATCAGGCTCAGAATAGACCTCCTTATTATGCTCCCAATCAGATAGCCCAGATGAGACCCAATCCCCGATGGCAACAAGGTGGAAGACCTCAAGGTAAGTTGAGAGATTGACTGAAATCTAGTCCTGAGGGAGTAAAGAAGGCAATTTTTATCCTAATGTTTTCAGGAACACTCAAGTATTAACCCAAATGGTATTTATGATGGTTGATAGTCCATTTGGACCCCAGAGAGATACTGTATTATCCCAGCTGGGTTATTTCTCAGGTATAATGGGACAAATATATTTTTAGTTTGTCATCCTTCCTTCCGTATCCCCCAAGTTTGTAAATTTCATATGCCATGGATTAAGCCATTTAACCACTAAACCTGGGCCTTTTTCCTTTTGTTTATTCATCAATTTAGATTCTACCTGTAAGTTTCTGTTCACAAAGGTCATAAAGTAAAGGTACATTAATTAAAGATTTAAAGTGAAAGAAGTCATGTAAACATATCTTTAGATTAATGAGTATTAAGTTGTATACCAAGAGGCATAGTTAAGATTTGGGGGGGAAAACCAGAAGGACTTAAAGACTTTACCCCAATTACATGTAAAATGTTCAGTTTTTTTGAAATTGACTATTTTTTTCCATGATTCTTTTTGCCTTATATATTTCCCCAGTATCCAACACAGCTTCAATATTTTATTTTATTTTATTTGGAATTTGTTTTGATCCATATTTGCACTTTTCCCATTAGGCTTTCAAGGAGTACCAAACACCATTCGTCAGTCTGGGCCACGCCCTGCTCTTCGACACCTGACTCCAGCCAGTAATACCCAGGCTTCTCGAGGGCTCCCTACTACTCCTCAGAGAGTGGGTGAGTCATCAAATGTGGGGTCATGATGTTCATGGAAGATAAAGGTCCTAGGTTCATTATCTGGTCAGAGAAGGCATCAACTGCTCCTCCCCAATTTTGTATCAAGGTCCAAATGCCCTGATCTCAATCCTAGCCTTCTTACCACTGTCCTTGTCACATAGGCCCTGCCAAGGAAGACTTGTTTTCTTTTTCTAAAACAAATTTAATAATGTGCTTTAATCTGCATTCAGATTGCATTATGTATAATGTAATGTCCTTTTGATTCTGCTCACTTCACTCTGCATCAGTTCATATAAATCAGGTTTTTCTGAAGCTATCCCCTTCATTATAGCACAATAGTATTCCATCCCAATCATACTACAATAGTTTCGGCTATTCCCCCAATTGATGGGTATCTCCCATCTACTTTATGACAATAGTTATAAAGTAATATTGTGGTCTCCTAGTTTAAAATGTTACAGCTTAAGTCAAAATGACTTTTAGCAGCCTCATTTACAAAGAGGTGGAAAAGTATAGCCAACACAGAAGGCAGGGATCTCCAGAACTAATCTCTCTAATGCCAGGAAGGGAATGAATGCTAGGCCATGTTGGTCTCTTTTTATACCCTTTTTTCCCTCATCACTTCCCATCACTCCTCCTTAACAGAATCCAATGGTAGTCTCATTTTGCCTAGCACTGCCCCCAGTGGGGGCAGGAGGTGGGGAAGACATTGGCCTTTGGAGTTGTCACTTAAGTAATTGACTTGTGAACTGTCATACTGGTTTGATTAGCTAAAAATAGGATTGATTCCCCCTTGTCTATCTTCACACCTTCCATTTCTAATTCTATATTCTACAAATACTTTTTGATAAATTGGACTTTTTTCTCTTTAGAATTCAGACCAAGGAAAGGTATTGCTGAGTTAAGGGTATTCTGTTTTATGGGTTTTTTTTCTTTGTTATGTTACAAGGGAATCACTTTAAAAGACTGATATATATTAATTTAAGGTCGCCAAGGAATCAGCTATGTAATTCCTAAATGAAAAACTCAAGTCAGCCGTCAGCCTTTTTTGGAGTTTAATTACAATAGGAGCAAGAAAGGAATTAGAGATATATATAGAGAGAGAGAAAGGGGAGAGAAGGGAATAGGGCTTAAATACCCCTTCTGTTTAGGCTGGGCCAAAAGGCCCAAGCCCTTAGATAGCTGGGGCAAAGAAAAGAGATCAGTCCCTATTACTCACGTGTCCAAAATGGAGAAACAGTCTCAGAGGCCCCCACCTTCAGCTTCCTTCAGAGCAAGCTTCCTCAGAGCCCAGGAACAACACCGACCAAAAACTCAATCCCCCTTCAGTCTCCAGACCCTCCTATCTTTAAGGACACCATCCAAGTTGCCTCCCCTCAGTCCTCACATCTACCAATCACTCTTCATCAATTTCCCTGTCAATGGAGGCTCTCGCTTAACCCAGGACCGCCCAGAGGTTTCTGGCTTTTTGCACATGTCTGTTGAAGGTCATATTTTCCAATGATTAAATCTATACTCCTTTGCTACAGCCCTTTCTAAATCCTGTTAACTTGAGTATGGTAGAGATTGGAATAATTAAATTTTGATCTAGGCTGCAGCCCTTACTCAATCCTATTAGGACTGAATAGGGTGGAGATTTATTCCAAGTATCTCCATTGTATCAATTCTAAATCAATCAAGACTCAAAGAAATTCCTGTTCTATGCTTAAGCATAGGTCAAAGTCCTTTTCCATTGTTCAGCAAAGGGTTTCTGTCCTAAAGTAATCTTAAGAAGGGAAGAGAAGGAACCTCCCATGCCAATGGAGTTCCCATTCCAATAGACTATCAGTAAGAAATTTTCCAAGTATGAAATATCCCAATGGTGAAATTTCCAACATTTATAAGTCTAAGGAATTTTGAGGTTTACAGTTTTTAAACCCTTTGTCTTTTCAATTCTAAAACTGGATTGGGCAAGGACTAGGCAAATGGATTAGTTGATTTGCCCAGGTCCTCCTAACCCCAGGTCTGGCTCTCAATCCCATGGAGTCATCTAGCTATCCCAGAGTGTACACTTCTCAAATGATTAAACTCAATTACAACTCCACTAACCAGTGTATCTGTTTTTTCCACATGACTATTGATAGCTCTGATTTCTTCTGAAAACTGCCCGTTCATATTCTTTGCTCATTTATCAACTAGGGAATAGGTTTTTTTTCTTCCAATAATTTGGTTTAGAAGCCATTATCTGAGAAATGCCTAGCAGTTTCTTGTTTTCCTTCTAATTTTGGCTGCTTACATTTTGTACAAGGTTTTAAAAATTGCTTTTAGGTCTTCCCTAAGAAAGGATACTTTGCTCCTGACCTAAATTTCCTCAATTTTCCTCTCTAAAGGGAATGGAAGTTCATAGCCTTTCCGCCTGGGTCCCTTCTTAGGTCTAGGGGCTTAAGGCCTATAATTTTCTGTTAATTTTCTTGCTTCTCCAAAACCCTCCCACCCACCCCCATCCCTTCTCTTCACTGAAGAAGAGATGAAATTCATATACTTCCACGTGCTTTATAAGACTCAAGACTTACATCAGTTTAGCTGCTCAAAGCCTTGCTTTTTCAGTGTTCAGTATTGAGCTGGGGTCTTCTGAAATAGAGCTAAAAATAGGTATGTATGGCTGAATAAATTCATACCCAAAGTAATTGACTCATAAGAAGTCTAGTTAAGTTTTCTTTTATGCTGAGGGTAATAGATCTTTCTCCATGATACTTACCTGTAATTGAGTTAACAAAAGATTGAGGTGATCCTCATCATAGGGTAGTTGACAGCTCAGCTACAGGTCTTTATGGTAGTAATTGGAGTTTCTTGGTTCTTTGCTAAGAGTTTTTCTTGGGTGTTTTCTATTTAGGGGTGCCCACTGCTGTGCAAAATTTATCTCCTAGACCCTCTGTAGCTACCCCTGCACCTCGAGCCGTCCCTCCTTACAAATATGCTGCAAATGTCCGAAGCCCCCATCCAGCCATCCAGCCTTTGCAGGTAATGGGGGAATCTCTGTACTGAAGTTAAGTTGGGCATGAGGGATGAGTTAGCTATTTGATTTCTGCTGAGTTTTGAAAAGGAATAGAGGTTTAGAGGCCTGACCTGACAGAGGAACTTAAACTTGATGTCCTTGTACAGGGAGTTTTTCAAGGTTTGGGAGGCATACATAATTGACAATACCTGCTTTGGTTGCTCCCTGGGTTCATTTGTTGTTTGCAGTTTTCCCGCTACTTTACTGAACCTCTTATTCTGACCCGCAGACACCTCAACCAGCAGTCCATGTGCAAGGCCAGGAGCCCTTGACAGCTTCCATGCTGGCTGCTGCTCCTCCCCAGGAACAGAAACAGATGCTAGGTGAGTGACTTAGGTGTCCCTTTGGGACCCATCAGCACAACCTGCTCTCTTACAGTGAGGAAGCAAGCCATTGTAGTAGCCAGGCTGACCCTAAATTTATTTTAATTTCTTTGGTAGGAGAGCGCTTGTTCCCATTGATTCAAACCATGCACAATAATTTAGCGGGGAAGATCACAGGTATGCTGCTAGAGATAGATAATTCAGAACTGCTGCACATGCTGGAGTCTCCAGAATCCCTCCGTTCAAAGGTAAGTGCTCAATTCCATGGAAGGAACATTAGTGAAAGGCATGATGAGAAGTAACCTGGTGTAATTAATGAAGATCCCTTTGTTTATCAACCCTGTACTCCACTCAATTTTCCCATCTGTAAAGTTAAGATTTGATAGAAATCCTTAAGACTATGAACATAGGAGTGGAAATAACAGCACCAAGTAAGTTAACTCCTTAACCCAGGAATCCTAATTGTCCATTTCAGGTGTTAGACCTCCAGGAAACAAAACACTCCCCTATACAGTTGGGGCTTTTCCCTCAGGTTAGGAGTAGAATTTGTTCATTTTGTATCTTTGAGGTTACAGGAACCTGTGCATAACAGGTGCTGCTGTGAATTAATACTAAATCTTGGTTGAGACAGCTAGGTGACTCACTGGATTGAGAGGTTCTATGTGACCCCTCAGCAACTTAGAGGGGTCACTTGGCCCTCATTTCCCAACCTCATTGCTTTCCTGGTTTGGAATTCATTATGTTGAATTAATAAGCTCATTCATTATTGAATCTCGTTATCTGGGCCTATTCTAAGGAACTGCTGAGGTAGATAAATTGTTATTGCTAAAAGTAAAGGGCATTATTTTCCCTCGCTGTCTTGTACATAGAATACTTAAATATGTTTGTTAAATGAATGAATAATTGATAATGGTCCAGGTGGAGGAAGCCGTAGCAGTATTACAAGCTCATCACGCCAAGAAGGAAGCTGCTCAGAAGGTGGCTGTGGTTGCTGCTACCTCTTAGACCAGAAAAACTGGTAAATTGATTTACACAATTCACTAACAATTAAAAAGTGCATTGGAATCCTATAGGTCCCCAACTAGAACTCATGCCAGCATCTTTACCTCCTCTTTCTTTCTGATTCTTGGGTCTTAGCTGAATCTTGTCATGGGGTGGGGTTAGTTGGGGGGAGTATATGAGCTCTGATAACTTGATTGCTTTGAGGCCTTCAAAGGGATGATGCCTTACTGTGCAGTAAAATAAGACATTGACTGCATCCTGCTAGGCTGATGTGACCCAAGGGTTCATGTTAAGATTTAGGAAATGTTTTGTGACTTCATCTGTGGAGTAATTGTTGTATCTAAGTAATGCCCATTTTCTTATCTTTACAGGATACTCTGAAGCTTCACAGCCCCTTCATAGATGTTCACTGAGCATGTGGAGACTTCTTCACTGTACTACAGACTGGACAATAGATGGCAGAAGAAGCTGCTGCCATTCTGTATGTTTTTTCTTTGGGAAAAATCAATTTGAAAGGTCAATTCTTCAAAAGCCTAAAGCTTTTCAGTGGTCAAATTTCACAGGTTTCTTGTGTGTAGCCTGGATCCTGTTAACCTTTAATTTAATTTAATTTTTCTCTTCTAAAAAAGCTTTTCTGACTGTTTTGTTTTGGTTTTATCAGGAATTGGTTTTATTTGAAATATCCAATTTACAGAGTCTGGAAAAGTGTTTCTCAATAAAGAAGTAAAACCTTCATAAATTGCCTCTTTGTTTTTGTCCCCATGTTTCCAGACTCCCCTGAAGTTTATTTTATTTCTTTCAAAAACAAGTCCAAGTTTTCACTGGAAGGAATCTCAGGAACATGGATAAATCTCAATGGGACAGCTTTGATATTTGGTTGCCCCTTGTTTGTTCTGGTTTTTCAAGCAGCTTACTATTTCCTAGCTAATGAAGAGGCCTGTTTTGAGTTGATGTTAAATTGTCATGTTAAAATATGATCCTGTCACACTTTAGCTGTCATACTAGAACCCACAGCTCTTTATAATAAATAGGAACTATTTCTGTTGGCTTTAACTGTGTACAGTGAATAATTTTGGACCAAGTCTCAAGCCAAGACAGGACTTGGATGTTTGCATGGGAAATTTAGAGGAGGCAGAAAGAAATTGATTTTGATTTAAGGAGTGACATTTCTTTTGCATCATTATTCAAACAGCTCTATATAGCTTCCCCAAATACTGAATCTTTTTCTGAATAATTTTAAATTTCTTAAAACAAGTTCCAGTGAGCAAGGCTCTTGCCCCTTCTCCCTGTTTCCAATTTAGGATTATAGAATGAGAATCACTATGGTTCCTTGACACTATTGAAGTTTATTACATTGGATGTAGTCCAGTCTTTAAAAGCAGCATTACAAAAGACTAGCCCAGTGATTTATCTTGGAGAGGATGAGACTGGAAGCCCCTAGGATGAAATTAGGTTTCTTGTCAAATTCTTTCAGTGCTGCTAATGTCCATAGTATTCTATCACATTGTCATCCAGATGAAAGGCATCTTAGAGTCTAATACTTTGATCTCGATAATAGTGGTTAGGTCAAAGGGTATGCAGTTTTTGGGAATGTTTGCAAATTGCTTTTAAGAGTGAACTAGTACAGTTATGGTTTTCCATTTTTGTCATTCCTAATCTGATGGCTGCAAGGTGGTATATTTCACATTTTTTTATATTTACCTTCTGCCTTAGGATCTAGATGATTGTTACAAAGGCAGAAGAGTTCAGGGGAGTTGTGACTTGTTTAGGATCACACAAGGGCCTTGAGACCAGGTTTAAATCCAGGACCTCTATGCCTGGCTCTCAATCCACCTAGCTATCCCCTAAGTTTCAATTTGCATTTCTCTTAATTTTTAGAGTGTTCACATCATGTGGTCATTAATAGCTTGGCATTCTTTCTCTGGAAATTTCCTGTTACATGTATCCCTTGACCATTTTGTCAATTGGGGAATAAATGCTTGAAAATTAAGGAGCAAAGAATCCTAGAAATTCTGGGGTGTATTAGGTTGTGAATCAATATACTTAACGTGCCAAATACATTATTACAGTAGTTGTAACAATTATTCAATTTGACCAGTGGAAGAATTCCACTTGGGCATTCACCTCTGTGAAAAATAGACTCGAATACAGGACTACAATCCCCATGAGCCTTTGCTCCACTTCCCCAGAATGCCTTGTAATCTCACCTGGGCCGAGATCGAGAAGGTATTTAAGTGGATTCAAAGGCTTTTGAAGGGGGCTTGGTTTTTTTTGGACCTTTGGACTTTGGAGCAGAGGCGTCTCTTCCATGATGTGAGGTTATTTTGTCTAGGCCTCTGGCCTAGGCACGTTTCTTACTTGTATATTCTTAATCTTTAACCTTTAGTAAACCTCTAAAAAATATAATACTCCTTGCAGAGAGAAACTAATTTCTACCTGCCTCAGTCTCCCCATATTCCATAAATTTTAATCTTTACACCTCAAATGAATGAACCATTTTTGATAATGGATATTCTACAAGGACAGGTTGAACTCTGTCCACAAACCATGTTTGGAGAGACCATAACCTCCAGAAGCACCAAAACGGGATTCTTCTGGGACTTGGGTGTCTACAGCCAGCAATCCCTGGTGGTGTCCAAAATCCAAAACCAAATGCATTCCCAGAAATTTGCAAATTTTCTGGAGAAAAGATACAGGAATTCTCAGTCTCAGTACACCCACCTTATAGTGACTGGTAGCTTTTGGACTCCACAGCGACCAGTCACTTTCTACTGTAGCCCATCTTTGTCCATAGTTTGCCAGCCTCATGTAGGCTGTATACTTGTGAACATAACTTTAAGCCTCTTAATACTTTTAGAGTTTGGAGATTTTTTAATTCATATATACATATTGTGAACTGAGACATGGGTTTGAGGGTTCCAACTGTCCAGGGCGGGGGTTTGAAATATGAACCCTCTTTGGAGTTAATGACTTCTCCCTTGGCAGAAATCTTGAAGCTATGGCTAGGTGACCACTTGTCTGGCATGTGAAACAAGGGGATTTTTTATTCAGCAAAGATTTGGAGTACAGGACTTCTGAGGTCCCTTCTAACTTGTAATTGTGAAGTGACAACCATTATTCTGATGCCACCCCTAAAGCAACATAATTCAGTGAAGCCCTGAAACTTTGGGACTTAAATGAAATAGTGCCCCATTAGAAAGCTTTGAGAACAGTTTTCATCTTAGCACATAACTAGCCATGAAAGGACTTCAAGGATAGCCACTCTTAACCCATTACTGGACAAGAAATTCATAGTTATACATGTCTTCTTTTCTGACATCAAGCTTTAAATGGTTGACTTTCACCCATTGATTCCTTGTTCTGTCTTTTAGGGTCAGGCAAAATATAGCTATTCTTTCTTCAAAGTGCATGTGTGATAGTCATGCAAGTGCTTGAACTCGGCTTATCAGGCCTCCCTGAAATCTCCAGCTTAAACCTCCCTAGTTTCTTCAAATTTTTTTCAAATTATCTTCTGGTTTGTATGATTTGCAGCTTATCACTGGCCTTCTCAAATTACGGCACCCAAAGTATTTCCAGTATGGTCCAACAAGGTCAGCAGACACCGGGGCCCTTCCTTGAAGCTATGCTTCCATTCAGTCCAAGACTGACATTTTTTAATATTTTAAAATTATTTCATACTGTGGACTCATAGAATGTGAATTCATAGATCGTTTTCAGGGAAACCAATCAGAATTCTAGAGTTAGAAGTTTTCAGTTTCCATCTATGTAGTCCCTACAGCCATTACGTTTTGACAAGTAGATATCTAACTTTGTTGTCTAAACTATTGTATTTGTGACATTGATTTTTTTACCCTAAATAATATAAACCTTTTATTTGTGTATTAAATGTCATATGGGGGCAGCTGGATAGTGCCAGGAGTCACTCATGGAAACCAGGAAGTCACAAAGTCACTTCTAGGAAGGATGGAAACATCCACTGAACCCTCCCCCCCCTCCCAGTGACTTTACTTATTAACATCCCCTTATTGGAATTGCTATGATTTTTCCCCCAGGAAAAATAGAAGAGAGCAACATGCTTGCAGGGTTAATACTCTTACTCTGTCCCCCCAGAATATCACCAGGATATCCCATTCACAAAATTAAACCTAAGGATTCTCATGTACCCACTTAGATAGGACCCTCTTTTCTAGGCTTAAAACTTATGGCAAATCTGCTCAGAATTCCCCAACCTAAATCTGGGTCATATTGATTCTACCCTCTGACCCTGCACTTGGCAACAATGTTTTTGTTGAATATTTCCTTAGACATTGTGTCAGGAATTATGTGTTGAGAATGAAGTTGTGTGCCAAGTAGATGTGTGATCATGTGGGTATAAAATAAAGCCAAGCTCTGCCTAGGCGGAACAGTCTATTCTGTGAAACCTGTGCTGCGGGTTGAATACAAAAGTTGTGTCCCATTCATCATTCCGTTGGCTGTCCCACCTCCAAGGCCCCATCCCCTGTGGGAGGCTGGACCCCCACAGGGTGTCAAATCTGACCTCAAACTTCTAGCTGTGTGACCCTGGGCAAGTCACTTAATCCCCATTGCCTAGTCCTTACTGCCTTAGAACCAATATTGATTATAAGACAGAAGGTAATTTTTTTAACAAACAAAACAATGTATTATATTTGATTTAGCTTAATATTTTAGCTCATCACATTCTTTTTGGAATCTACCCCTCAAATCGGTGTTACACCATTCAAGCTTTCTATCAGTTGCAGATCTGTTTAGTGTGAAATTAATTATTGAATGATTAGTTATAGTAGTGAATTTCTCAAGGCACAGATTGAGTTGTTATATATAGGTCTCATTATACTTGTTACATGACTGAATACAACTCAATAGTGATTATACCACTTGAGGGAGATAAAGATAGATGAAGGATGAATCAACCTGGTGAAAGATGATTCAACTGGTCCAAGAAGTTTTTCCTAGCACAAGGTTCTACTGGTACAGGGAATGGCAAGTTGGAGACACTCCAAAGGATGTTCCAGTTACTGATCCATCCACCTTTAGTAAGGAGTAGTGTCCCATCCCTTCTTTGGCTCTCCTCCTTCCTCTCATGTATCAAAAAGGGAATACAAAAATCTTTTATTGACTTTAATATTCACTAATATCAGCTTTACCACAGTCTAAGCTTTGTCACTCCTTATACTATTATATCTTTTTTCAAACATTAAGCTTTTCCCCTCCCATCAACTCTTCTCCCCACACTTGGGAAAAGAAATCCTTTCTAATAAATGTTAGCCTGGAAATAACACAGAACTACCAAAGTAGTCAGAAAAACCAAGTCTTTAATCAGGAAAGGCTTAAGTCCAATATTTGGCCCTTTACTTAGGGCCTGGCACCAAAACTTTTACAGAGTTTACACCCTGGGTCTCTGGGGACATTATCCCTGGCGGTGACACCGCGCTAGATGATGACTCCGAGGGACAAACGAGTTTGGGAAATTTATATACCTTTTGGGAAACCGGGGGATAGAAAATGCGACTGACGTTACCATGGTTACAAGGAAATGGGAGTGTTTAAACTAGCGGACTAATTACAAGCAGGCTTGGGAAAGAGACTTTGGCCAGAGGCTGGTATCAGGGAGTGACAATAGACTCTAAAAGGATAGTCCCTGCCCTGGTGTAGGTCTTCTTGGGAAGGACCTGATATAATGGGGAAAACTTCTAATTTAGCATTTGCTTAGCCCCCTTAACTGAGATTATTATTTGCCTTAGGGTCTGTTGTTCAGCCTGAGACGAGCTAAATCTGAAATTTGGGTGGGGGTGGAGAACAGGGATGAACTTGGGGTCTCTCTCCACGTAGGAGCTAACCCTAAACTTGGGGTTCATCAGATCTTACTAAGCTTCAAGTTGGGGGTTTCTAGATTCCAGTTGACATTAATATGCAAAGTAAAACCAATTCCCATATTGATATCTTCAAAAACGCGTTTTTCATTCTGTATCTTGAGGCCATCACCCCTCTTCTGAAACTGTTTTACAACATCCCCTTGCTTTTTTACTATATTCATGTTTGCCTTTGCACCCATTTTCTCTAAATGTCTTTTAAGAATTACTTATTCCCCCTCCCTATAAGAATTGTTCCTTTGGTATCTTCTGAATTTCATTAACTTTTCCACCTCTTAAGTTTTTAAATTTTTTTATTTATTTTTCTCATCGGTTTAATATATGAGATTCTACCCATCCTTCCTCGGGTCGCTTGGAAATCTGCCCTTCCAAAATCCAGAGTGCCTATCAAATTATGCATGACTTTCCTCTATTACAAACACTTAAAGATGGTGGTCATTCCCGCTCCTCTCCCCCCACACTCCCCATTTTTATCTTGATAGAATCATTCCAGAGTTTGGGACCTTGGAGGTCTTTTTGGATCCTGATTTTTCTTATCCAGCAAGTCATCACGTCCAGATTGGTAAAAGCCACAAATTTGATAAGCATGCCATCTATTTCATCATTCAGGTCGTGGATAAAACTAACATTTTGCCAGCACAAAGACCTAGTACACTCCTCGGGAGACCTTCCAGTTAGAACAGGGCCACTAATGATAACTTAATAACTCAATACAGTTGATGAATACCCCTTGACATCTAAGCGTTCCCCGGTTCCCGGATCATAGTCGCTCAAAAAGTTTCTACTCCCTTAATTAGAATGTAGACTCCTCGAGGCCAGAGACTCATTAACATTTTTTTTTTTGGTCAGTTTCACGTTTTCAATCTAAGTGATTAGCCTAAGGCTACGGCAAACACTAAAAAGAAGTTCGCTCCCAGCCTTTCCCCAGTTCTCTTTCGCCCGGGAAAAGGCTCCGGCGCAATTTGAGACCCCATTCACTATTCAGGCTGCGCCGGCGCACAAGGCCCCCTCTCAGCACGACCAGACTTAAGGCAGCAGGGGGACCTTGGGGAACTTAGCGCAAGAGGCCTTCTAGGCCCGGGCGGAAATAAGGGCAGAGGGAGACGCCGACTTCCGGATACGCAGTCGGACGCAAGATGGCCGCCACCAAGCGAGTTCTCTATGTGGGTGAGTAGAAATTATGTCTTCAAGTTCGGCCGAGGTCAAGGTTCCGTCCGGGATGGTTCTTTTAGGAGCATCCTCCTTTATTTTCTACTCGGCCTGAGAATGCTGGGCCAGTGAGGGGAGTCTGGCTCCGTACTTCAGGCCTGGTAGGACAAGACTAGGAGGAGAAGCGGACGAGGCTATCGCGAGACCTTATACAAGCTGCAGTGGGGAAAGGGTTGGCTCCCGGACTTCGCTGAGTGCTTATGGGCGGGGCCAGGTGCATGCTGACTCCTAGGGGTGAGGCCTCGGGGCTGGGCAAGCGCTCCTTTTGCGGGCGGTGCGCTCTGAATTCTAATTTGATTCTCTGAGCATTCATTTGGGCTTAATTTTTACCTGTTTTACATTCTTTTGTATTCCTTGTTGGAATGTGAGTTCCTTGAGGGCAGGGAGTGGATTCTGCATTTTCCTCTGCTCTGCGCACCTTTTATTTTTTAAACACTTACTTTCGGTCTTAGAATCAATATTGTATATTGGTTCCGAGGCTTAAGAGCTGTAAAGGCTAGGAAATTTGGGCTAAATTACTTTATCAGGGTCACACAGCTGGGAAATGTCTGAGTGACTTGAACCCAGAACCTCCCGTCTCTGGCCTGACTCTCAATCCACTGAGCCACCCATCTGCCCCTCACCTAAATGGTTCTTAATAAATGCTTGTTCAGTTGCACAGCCTCATGCTGCTCTCAGGCTTTGGGGGAATGGGGTCAGGAAACTTCCAGGTGAGGGCATTCCATTCATCTGTATACTGGCCTCTCCAGCTTCAAGAGTTACCTAAAGCAGAGGGTATCAAAACTCGGCCCCCAAAGTGCAGTCCACACCAGCATTTATTAAGTGTCTACTATGTGCCAGGCACCTTCTAAGTGATGGAGGCACAAAGAAAGGCAAAAGATGGTTGCCCCAGCTCCGAGTCTAAGAGAACATAGTAGGCACTTAATAAATGTTTGCTCACCGCTAAAAATTGTTAACCAAAGACCTTCAATATTTATGTTTTGTTGTTGGTCAGTTGTTTTCTATCGGGTCCAATTCTTTGTGACTCCATTTGCTGGTTTTCTTGGTAAAGTTACTGGAGTGATTTGCCATTTTCTTCTCCAGCTCATTTTACTGAATGAGGAAACTGAGGCAAACTGGATTAGTTAAGTGACTTCCTCCAGGGTCACACAGCAAGTAAGTGCCTGAGCTTGGATTTGAACTCCTGAAGCCAGGCCCAGCTTTCTGTCCACTACCTACTTATAGGCTCCTCCTCCCTTCTCTTCTGGGCCCTTTGTTGACTGAGATTAAACTTTCTCCTAAATCTGTCAGTGTCATTCATTCTTTTGGTTGTTAATATTTTATTTTTTTCCCTCAATTATATATAATAGCAATTTTTAACATGTTTCCTGAAATTTTGAGATCCAAAATTGCTTCCCTCCCTTTTCCCTGAGAGAATAAGCAATTTGATCTGGTTTTATACATGTATGTCCTGCAAAACATATTTTCATGTTGGTCAAGTTGTGAGAGAATACTTACATAAAGCCAAAACCCCAAAATAAAATAACACACCCAAATAAAATAAAAATGAAAAATAGTAGTATGCATCCATCTGCACTGTCATTCATTCTTCTCCTACTTTGGACCAGATCTTGTGTTTGGCCCTAAGAACTACAAAAAACAAAAGGCAAACAGTTCCTGCCCCCCCAGCAGCTTACAGTCTACCTAAGGAGACAAGAGGAACATATATAAATATATGCAAAATATAAAATGAGCACAAGATAATTTTGAGGGAAAGGCATTAATAGTGGCAGAAGCTTTGAAAAGGCTGGGTATATAGAAGGTGCAGTGAGCTGAATTGGGAGGGAAAACAGGGATTCTAAGAGTCAGGATGGAAGAGGAGGTACATTCCATGCAAGGAGAACAACCATGTAGAGGCAGGGAGATTGGAGATGAGGTTCTTGAGAATGCTTCTACATAGCTGATTTTTTCTGGAGTAGCAGGTAGCCTAGTAGGTCTGAAGTCAGGAAGATTTGACTTCAAATCTCGCCTCAGACACTTACTAACTGTGTGATGTTGAGAGCAAATAACTTACTCTATTATTGCCTCAATTTTTCCAATTGTAAAATGAAAAAATAATAGCCCTTACCTTCCAAGGTTGTTGTGAGGATCAAATGAGATAATAATTGTAGAGTGCTTAGTGCAGTGCCTGGCACAGAGGAAGCTCTTGCTAGGTAAAATGTTAACTATTTGTTATTGCAGACAAATTGTTTCCTTGTCATAGATGTAAGGTCCTTGCGAGGGCATAGAATTGTCATTTGTGTCTTTGTGTTTCCAAGTCAAGCACATTGTTGACACACAGTGTCATGGATTTGGAGCTTTAAACCCTAAGGGACATTGCATGTCATTTAGTCCAAATCCATCCTTTTTCAGATGAGGACACTGAGGTGCTGCGTTGGGTTGAGCTTTCTTCCCTAAACCATGTGCCTGACTATAGCATATATGAAGGAGAATAGAGAAGGGTGTCTTTGGTTCATTTGCAGGTGGGCTGGCAGAAGAGGTGGATGAGAAGGTCCTTCATGCTGCTTTTATTCCTTTTGGAGACATCACAGACATTCAGATACCACTGGATTATGAAACAGGTGAGCATGATTATTGGGTCTCTTCCATTATCTTAGGGAGAAAATTACAGAAGTGCCAAGGAAAATCAAGGAACCATCTGGGATTTGTTGGGACACCTTGGGGAGAGGGGCAGTACAAAAATACCAGCTGCACTTTAGATGAAGAATCAGTGTTTTGTGCTGTCAGACCTGGGGAGAGAGTTACTCTGAGTCAGCAGTGCATTAGGGCACTGGCCTGAGAGTCAGGAAGGCCAGCCAGGATTCAGATCCTGCATCAGTTACCCAAGAGCTTGGTCATTCTGGCCAAATCATTTCACCTCAGTGAGCCTCAATTCCTCATCTATAAAAGAAAGATAACAATTGCACCTGCCTCACAGTATTCTTCTGAGGTTCAATCAAAAGAAAGTATGTCAAGTGCTTTGCTCTTTTGTTTTATCCCAGTTGGACTTCTTGTTCTCCAAGCCCTACATCCTCTCTCCTAACTCTGCCTCTGAATACTGTAATCTCTCAGACAGCAGAGGCTACTCAGTTCTTTCCTTTGTATACCAAGTGTCAATAGCATAGGAGTTGAAGCAAACTCAGTAAATATTACTTTATAGATAGTGTGTTAGATTGAGAAGAAGTCTGTCTTGGCCTATAAACCATTTTTTAAATCATGTTTGACTATTTAAATTAAAAGCATTACAATAAGGGAATGTAATTTATTTTATTTTTTTAAACTTTTACCTTCTGTCTTAGAATCAATATTATATATTGGTTTCAAGGCAGAAGAGTGGTAAGGGCTACGCAGTGGGTGTTAAGTGACTTGCCTAGGGTCACACAGCTAGGAAGTATAGGAGAATGTAATTAAAGTATAGTCTCCATTATTCCCTTAAAATTGGAGGCTTGGTAAGCATTCACACTTTTCTGTCCTGTGGGTCTCTGATCAATGTGCTAGTTAATTGGTCCCAGACCTCCCCAGCAGTATGGCGCAAAGCTGGTGGCTGTGAGGGGCAAGTGGCTCCATCACCAGGACCGATGTATGACCCCCATCCCAGCCAAGTGTATTTCCTTGATTTTCCCTTATTCTCCAAAGGTGCATGCTGTGATAGTAATTTCATATTATTATATGAAATTTTTTATTATTTCTGTAGTTCTCTAGCACTGTAGAGTACTTTTCTCACAACCACATTAAAAATATATATATTTCTCCGGGCCTGGCATACTCTCAATTCCTAACTAGGCTAGATAGCATAAAGATGTTTCATTCATGTCCAGTTCTTCCTGACTCCATTTGGGGTTTTCTTGGCAGATATTGGAGAGGTTTGCCATTTCCTTTGTCAGCTTATTTTACAGATGAGGAAACCAAGGCAAACAGGGTTAAGTGACTTGGCCAGGGTCATATAGCTAGTAAGTGTCTGAGGTCAAATTTAAACTCCAGTCTCTTCCTGACTCTATGCCTAGTGTTCTGTCCATTGCACCACCTGGCTGCCCCACAATGAACAAAAAACAAATACTCTCTGATACAGATTTTGTCATTTTCTCCTTTTCCCCTTGAACTCCTTGTCTTATGATGTTTCGTATTGTAACTGTATTGTAACTATTCCTTTGTATTCATTCTCTTAGAAAAGCACCGAGGATTTGCATTTGTTGAATTTGAATTGGCAGAGGTGAGAAACATAAGCAAAAGTTTTCTTCATTTCTAGTTTTATCCTCCTGTATATCCCTCCCCTGTACCTGAAGAACTACCCTTATTAGAACAAACAAATGCAGTTCAGCAAAACCAGCCAGTCCATGACATGACTGGCAGTATATGCAGTGCTCCATACCCATAGGCCTCCTCTATAATGAGGCAGGGAGGGGGATTTTCTTCTCTCTTCTCTTCTCTTGGACATTGGAATTGTACCATGTGGTTTGGGGGTGGATGTTGGTGTGTTGGGTGTTTTTGGTTTGTTTGTTTTTTATCGTTATGACCCTGCCGCATATCATTTTTCTGGACATCATCACTTTGCTTTCTGAAGTTCCCTGGATTTGTCTGGGATTCATATTGTTTTTCCTTCTTGTTTTATACTTCTCTCTCTCTCTCTCTCTCTCCCTCCCTCCCTCCCTCCCTCCCTCTCTCTCTCTCCCTCCCTCTCTTTCTCTCTCCCCTTCCCCTCTATCTATCACCCCCCCCCCCTTTACCTTCCATCTTGGAATCAATACTGTTTTAGTTCCAAGGCAGAAGAGTGGTAAGGGCTAGGCAATGGGGGTCAAGTGACTTACCCAGGGTCACACAGCTGGGAAGTGTCTGAGGTCAGATTTGAACCTAGGACCTCCCTCTCTAGGCCTGGCTCTCAATCCACTGAGCTACACAGCTGCCCCCTCTCTCTTTTTAAACCCTTACCTTCCATCTTAAAATCAATATTGAATATTGGTTCCGAGGCAGTGGTAAGGGCTAGCAATGGGGATTAAGTGACTTGCCCAGGGTCACACAGCTGGGAAGTGTCTGAGGCCAGATTTGACGACTTCTTTCTTCATGGCCATCTAGTTGAAGGACAAACACTGTTTTAAAGGATTTCCAAAGCTTTGATTTCCCCAGTTTTGCCCTTTGCTATGGTCAACATGGAATCTAGGAAACCCAAACTTTCCCAAGAAGATCCAAACTTGGGCAGGAACCATCCTTTAGTATCCTTTGTAAGCAGCCCCTTCTCTTACACCCTAGCCTTTAGCAATGATTCCTTTCCCAAGCTTGGTTGTATCCTGTCAGTGTAGTTTGAACACTCCCATTTCCTTTGTAGCTATAGTGATGTCAGTGATTAAAGAGTGATTTTGACTATTTAATAGTTCCGTTTTTTCCCAGTCAACACTACAAAATGAGCCATTCTTGCTTGGAGTCCCTTTTGAAGGGTGTTTTTACCAATGAGGGTTTTTCATAGAGATCCCAATAAAAGAGGTTCCTGCTCCCAGACCAAAGACCTTGTCTGGGATGTCTGGGTTCATTTTGGGAAGCCTTGAGGTGCCTGGTACCTGCTGGACAGTACTACTCCTAGGACTAGGGAGACAAAGACAAAAGATTGTCTGCCCTCGGGGAGCTTACATTTTATTGGAGTAGAGGTAATAGCTCTCTAAGAAAGTAAATACAAAGCAATTCACTGGAAGATGCTTGGGATGGGCTGGGGAAGCCTGGAGGATACCAACCAGGAAAAGGCCTAAGGTAGGAGGAGGTCCTGGGCTGGGCTTCCAAGGAGTATGGGGAGGGGGAGGAAGTGTAGGCACTATGCATCTTGTGCATGGGGAACAGCCAGCATTCCAGCAGGAGTCATACAAATTAGGACCTAAGGGGGGTGTGAACCAGCCTGTGGAGGTCTCCCAGTTTTTGGCTGAGAAATTTATATTCTAGAGGCAGAATGTTGAATTTGAAGTATTTACCAGACATCCAGCTGGCAGTTAGTATGAGGTATAGTAGTTCAAGGGAGAAACTAGGCCTAGATAATAGTGATTTGAGAATCATCTGTACCTAGAGAGAGAAGAGGGCCTGTGCAGAACTTTGCTTAGAAGATCATGTGAGAGAATGGTTAATGGTAACCTTTTAAAAAATTTTTTTAAAAATCCTAATTTCTGCTTGCTATTAATGCCCAATGGCACTTCCTTGTCTCTACAATTTATAATTCACTTTTTTATTTGCTCTTTTTAGGATGCAGCAGCAGCAATTGATAACATGGTATGTATTCTATTCCTTACTGCTTTCATTTTTTATGTTTTCATTATCTAATTTTTGAATCCATACGTCATCTCCTGGCCACTAAACAAATCTCTATATAAAATGTTTATCTCTAGTTTAGAGCTGCCCTTGACTTTTGGTGAAAAATAACTATCTTAAACGCTGTTACTTTGTACTAACTTAGTTTGACATTTCCCCTGGTAACTTCTGAGCACAGTGAACCCAAGTAGATTTCACACTTACTCATGCCTTATTTTAGGTCAGCCCTGAAAACCTGATAGCACTTGGTGGCTTGTGGAAAGAGACTCCCAAACCCATCTTCATTTCACAGTGAGCACAAAGAAAGCTTCTTCTGTGAGGAAGGTCAAGATGCTTTGTATATGTGTGAGATTAATGGGAGAAATCCCAAGAACACTTGGAGGAACTTGTGAGTAGTTCTTTAGGATAAAATGAACCCCCTGGGATAGAAGATAGAGAGCTGACTTTGGAGTCAAGAATACTCTGAGTTCAAGTTCTGCTTCTGATACCAGGTGTACATAGGCCAGAGACTTCTATCTTGACTCTTGGGGCAAACTTTGTTGGTTGAGTAAGGTCAGAGGGCTCATACCACATTGGCTGTAGAAGGATGACATTTGCATTCAAGCCATTCTTAATGACCTTCTGCCAAATTAGAGAGGGCTGTGATCTACCTTGGCAGAGGGGGAGCTCTGAAAACATGAACTTTCAGATAATAGTGTGTGTTTATAATATAGCATTATCATAGCTTTTAGTTATGACAAGCATTATATGCCGCATCTACCACTAGGAAGACAGAAAAAGCAATGGCATTCCCATTTTACATACTAGAAAATGGAAGTTTGAGTGACTGGCTCAAGGTTGCACAACCCATGGGCAGAGGGGCTGAGACTTATTTCTACTCTATGAGACACTGCTAATCACTGGGTACGCAAAGATACATGTGACCATGAGCCCCGCTTTCTAGGAGCTTAATGTCTACTAGAGGGAAATGATATCTGCCACCAAAAGAGCACATGTCAAGGAGCCTTTGGGAAGTATATTGGAAGTATATCATTCCAGCCAAATGTTAGAAGGACTTCAAGGAGGGAGATATGATTTTTATTTCTTTATTTTAAAACCCTTACTTTCTGTCTTATTAATTCCAAGATAGAAGAGCAAGGGCTATGCAAACAGGGTTAAGTGACTTGCTAAGACCAGATTTGAACCCAGGTCCTCTCAACTTTAGGCCTAGTACTCTATCCTCTTTGCCTCCTGGCTGTCCCAGAAATGACTTTTAGGTACAGGGGGAAATAGTGAGTCAGAAAGGCTTAAGGAGATAAGATACCTGAATTGATCCTTGAAGGAGGGGAGGGACTTCAACAGGCTTAAAAGGTTTTAATGTTCTCTGCAAATGAGAGGTATTTTATTGTTATTCCTATCCTGGAGATGGAGTAGTAGCATGAACATGGAGTCCAGTCTGCCAGGAACATGGAGAACACGAAGGGAGTGTTAGCAGATAAGGCCGGAAAGGTAGGTGGGAGCCACATTGTAAAGGGGTTTCAGTGCCAGCTCAGGAGCTGATTTATTCCCAGACATTGGAGAGCCACTGATGGTTTTGTGTAAAGGAGCAGTGATGGGATCAGAGCTCATGAAAATTCTGTGGGTAGTGAGATAGAGGATGGATTGGAAGGAGAACACACTAGTTCAGTCATATGGGCAATAAGAGATGAGGGGCCGTGGGGGTGACCAGGAGTACGGAGATTTGAGCCATCTTGTTGGCATGGAACCCACCAGCTCTGGCCTCTGATTGGGTTCCTAGACTGATGGAGAGGAAGAGGAATTAACTGACTCACCTGTCAAGGATGGTGATGCTGTTAATCAAGTTAGGAGGCCAGGGAGCTGTGGGGGTGGGGGTGGGGGGGCCAATAGATTTGGCTTTAAACTTGTTGAATTTGAATGACAGATTCAAACCAGCACATGAGCAACATTGTCTTCCTTCATCCCCACTTCTCTTACCCATTTGACCTGTTATTCCATTCCATGATGTGAAGGTATCCAATAGGAGAACTCTGAGAAAAGTTGGCAGGAAAAGTGGTCATTTGGGAAAATCCCCAAAAGAGAGAGGTAACAAAGTCATGGGATGGGGTGCAGTGAAGAAAGTGTGCAGGACACCCAAGGACTGACCTCGGGGAATGCCACTTTTTATTTTTTTTTCTTAATGTATCAATATATGTTTGATTCAATACAGCAAACACTTCCCATCTAAACCCTACAAAGTACATTCCCAGAAATCATGTTAAGCAAACTCTCCAAATAGTGTGATTGCCACTGATAGCATGTCACTTTCCATTTTATAGTTGCCCGTTGTAAACTGATGACAGGGTGGCAGCAGCGTCGGCCTTGGTACTTGGCGTCATCCCAAGTTCTCTTGCCACCTAGTGTTGACTCGGTTTACTTTATATTTATGTTGCTCTTTTGTATGACTTCAGAGAAAGCCAGCTGGTGCTGCTGATGGATAGAATGCTAAGCCTGGAGTCAGGGGCACCCGAGTTCAAATCTAGCCTCAGACACTTAACTAGCTGTGTGACTGAGCAAATTCCTTAATTCTGTTTGCCTTAGTTTCTCTAGTTGCAAAATGGAAGTCCCAAAGCACCTACCACCCGACATGGTTGTGAGCATCATATGAGGGAATGCTTATAAAGTGCTTAGCATGATGCCTGGCACACAGTAGGTGCTTATTATTATTATTTTTTTAACCCTTATGTTCCATTATAGAAGGCAGAAAAGCAGTAAGGGTGGGGGGGAGGAAAAGAAAATGATCTATGTCTTTAACGAATAATGCTTGGAAATGATCAAATAAAATATATTAAAAAAAAAAAAAAAGCAGTAAGGGCTGGGTGGTGGGGATTAAATGACTTGCCCAGAGTTACACAGCTAGGAAGTGTCTATGGCCACATTTGCACCCAGGACCTCCCAACTTCAGACCTGGCTCTATCCACTGAGCCCCTAGCTGCCCCACTTAATGTTAACTTTTAGAGGAGTGGCATAGGGAGCTGAAGATGACTGGTGAGAATGTGATTAGAATGAATAAGGAGGGTTTGTAGTTGGGAATTTGAGAGAAGGCTTGGACAGTTCTTGTAGAGATAGTGATAGAGAATCAGAAGTAAAAAAAAAAGCATTACATTAGTGAAGGCTTAGACAAAACTGGAAAACATCCCTTTGTGGTTGGTTCATTCATTTAAGTGACCTGACTTTCTCGGGGAGCAGTCGGCCCCTTGGAAGTGGAGGAGGGCAGAGCGTAGGAGTTGCCCCAGCTTAAAGGGTTGCAGGTGGAAGTGCTAAAAGGTCAGGTTGTCCAGGGGCTTGACTATGGAGAAAGAGTCTTACTGACATTGTTAATTATAGGGTCAGGCCTGGGTGGGGTGGGAAATGAGAGATAAGAACTGGCTTTCTGGACTGGGCAAATAAGGAAAAGTCAGGCGACTGGGCCTGTAAGGGTGAAGAACAGGTATGGGAGGACTAAGAGAGGTGGAAGAACAGGGGAGTGTGGTCAGAGGATGGAATTTCAGACTCAGGATCTTGAGTTGAGGGGATGAGCTCCCAGGCACATACACCCTGATGGTGAGTGGCTGGAGAAGAGGGAGGGGAGAGGTCACAGGAGGTAGGAAGGATAACAGATTCTTTTTTTTTTTTTAACCCTTACCTTCTGTCTTGGAGTCAATACTGTGTATTGGTTCCAAGGCAGAAGAGTGGTCAGGGCTAGGCAATGGGGGTCAAGGGACTTGCCCAGGGTCACACAGCTGGGAAGTGTCTGAGGCCAGATTTGAACCCAGGACCTTCCATCTCTAGGCCTGGCTCTCCATCCACTGAGCTACCCAGCTGCCTCCAGGAAAACAGATTCTTAAAAGCCCTCAGAGGTCATTTTGTCCAGTCTATAACTGAAGAGGAACCCTGAACAAACAAATGGTCGCCCAGCTTCCCCTTGACCTTAAGTCAGGGGTGGAGGGAGTGAGGAACCAACCTACTACCTCTTCTGCACACCTCTAGTTGTTAGGGGATGTCAGCCCATGTGCTCAGGCCCAGAGTTCAAATCCAGCTTCAGACATGTACTCACTGTGCAATCCTGGGCAAGTCGATATACCCTGTTGGCCTTAGTTTACTCATCTATAAAATGCGCTAGAGAAGGAAGTGGCAAACCACTCCAGTATCTTTGCCAAGAAAATCCCAAGTAGGGTCACATAGAGTTGGACATGATTAATTAACTAAGCAACAATTGTTAGGTTTTTCTTACCAGAAGCCTACCTCTGCCCTTCTGTAACTTCTCCCGTTTTCCCTTAATTCTGCCCTGTAGGGGCTCTCAGAATAAACCCATTTTCTCCCATATGACTGCCTGTTAGGTAACTCAAGAGAGCCGTCATCACATCCCCCCACTCGAGCGTTCTCTTCTCTAGGCCAAATATCCATAGTTCTTTCAAGGCCTTCTATCCCCTCACTCTTCCGGACAGCCACTCTAGTGTACACCAGCCTGCCACTGTCCTTCCCAGTGTAGCGCCCAGAATCGAACACAAGGAGAGGATTGTAGAAGGCCCACAGTGTGGGTGGCTGTAAGATCTCCCAAGATGCCTGCAGAGAGGGGATGGAGAGGAACGTTGTGAGCCACTTCATAGAAAAAGGTGGGAGCGTGCCAGGGAACAGGAGAGATTAGTTTACTGGGAGGCAGGAACTGCAAGGGATGAAAGGTGAAAAAAGTGAAAGCAGCTGAGTGAGGGATAAAAAGTGTACATGGGGAGCACGGAAGGAGTCCTGGTTCTGTCTCCAAGCCCTGGAAGAGAGACCGCCAGAAGTCTAGACTCAGCATTTAGAGAGCATCTCGGCCCGACTCAGTGAGGGAATAAGGAGCTTGGAAGGCTTGTCCAGCGTCACGGAGGCAGTGTGCAACAGCCCCAGGATTCAGAACTATCCAGCTGGCTAAATATTTGGCCTTTTGGGGGAAGCTTGATTTCACCAAATGTGAGGAGAGGAGGGAGAGTGCAGATCTTTAGTCAGAAGAGGCCTTGGTGCCCTCCCTCCTTTGATGAAGCTAGTGGGATCCTGCCTGGGTTAGGTAATAGCGGAGATAGCATTTGGCCCTGGGTCTTCCAATTCTGGAGCCAGGGTCCTTCCTTCTGTGGAATGGAATGGGGTTTTTCCAAGCTCTTGTGGAAGAGGCAGGTAGGGAAGGAGGCTGGAACAAAAGGAGGGCGCTTGTGCTTCTCTCCATGTCTCTGGCCTTGAGGGATTGGGACAGCAGAGAATTGAGAAGGGAACTGAGAAGCCTGCCAGCCCCAGGAGAAAGGGAGCCCTGAGCAGGCAAAAATTACCTTCAGGGAGTAGTGGACAGAGTTAAGAAGCCCTCCTTTTTTTAATCCCTTTTCATCAGCTTAAACCTCACAGTATCAACTGTATTTCAGTTTTACTCTCATTCCTTTTAGAATGAGTCTGAGCTCTTTGGAAGAACAATTCGGGTCAATTTGGCTAAACCAATGAAAATTAAAGAAGGCTCTTCCAGACCAGGTGAGTGAAAGGACTAATTGGGGATAGCTAGTGGCTCATTGGGTAGAGTCAGGTCTAGAGATGGTTGGTCTTGGGTTCAAATATGGCCTTAGATATTTCTTAGCTTTGTGACAGTGGGCAAGTCACTTAACCCCAGTTGCCTAGCCCTTACTGCTCTTCTACCTTGGGACCATTACTTAGTATTGATTCTAACACAGAAGGTAAGGAATGGCCTTTAAAAGAAGAAGGAGGAAAGAAAAGAGACTAATTGTCAATTTCCCAAGGATGTCCTTGAGTTTGTTTTGGAGCATTTTTACCTCTTCTCTGTGGCTGATGTTTCTGAACAGGACTCTCCTGCCACAAACTATTTTGTTATAATGATAAAAGGATAATGAGCAAGAAAAACTGACTTCTCTTTAGAGCAAAAATATACAAATTGTTGCTACTTGAAAGGAAAAGTTAATTTCTTTATTTCCTATCTGTGATTTGCAGTTTGATGCTAATTAGAGATGTGTAAAAAATCACCTTTTTTTTTTTTGTGTAGTCCTTTAGGGTTTATAGAATGCATTTGTTAACAGCCACTGTGTGAGGTAGAAAGCACAAGAATCTCCATCCCAATTCTAGGGTTAAGAAAATTGAAGCTTAGAGTTTGGCAGGTCCTTTGCCTTAGGCTGCAGAGTGACTAAGAGGAGTCTCAGAGATGAATATTGAGGCTTCCCAGGCCAGAGCTCCCTCCAATGGCTTGGCTGCTTTTCTGTTGTGAGCAGACACTTATACTTACGTCACATATCTCAAGGACAAGTGGTGCTGGGACCAACCCTCCCAAGAAGTGACTGTCCTATTTCCAAGGGACTGGCTTGGCCCCTTTGCTCCATCCTTCCTAATGCTAAGAACTGTTTTCTCTTCAAATAAAGAAGAGATGAAATTTTCCACGATTAGCCTTTTTTCTATCCAGCTGCGAGGACAAATTGTCCCCTTTACTGGATGACTAAAGCAGTCATGAAATGGACATCCCCACTTAGTGGTCACTCACTGTTCTGGCCCTCATACCATTGGTGCGGTTTCTTTTCTTTTCACCCAGTGTGGTCAGATGATGAGTGGTTGAAGAAATTTTCTGGGAAGACACTTGAGGAGAATAAAGAAGAAGGGGCATCAGAGCCTCCCAAGTCGGAAGCCCAGGAGGTAAATAACAGGGCCCAAGCCTTTCTGAGTAGAGACTGAATAAATTATAGTGCTTTTGAGATGGGTTATGTCAGATGAAGAAGGGTGGAATGGGAAGGGACAGGAACAAGCATTTATTAAGCTTCTATAGGGTGCCAGGCACTGCTAAGCCCTTCTACAACTCTTCTTTTATATCATCTTCACAATAACCTTCTGAAATAGATACTATTGTTATCTCCCTCTTTTTTTCTTTTACATTTGAAGAAACTGGGACAAAGATTAAGTGACTTGGGTAATATAGCTCATAAGTGTCTGTCTGGATTTGAATTCAGATCTTCTTGACTCCAGTACCCTATCCACTGTGCTGCCTAACTGCCTGGGATGGGAGAGAACTTGGAGGTGGGACATCAACTTATGCTTTATAATGCTAGGAGCCTCTTAAGTGTGGGAATTTTCAAGGGCACAAAGGCCCTGGTTTGTGGCTGTGATCTGATAAGACATAGACCTCCTTTAAGCTTTGGAGTCATTGAGAGCCAAGGGGAACAGTATATGATGTGAGCATGCATTTATTGAATATCTGTATTGCTCTGACTTCATATTTTGGGAATTTTTTAAAAATCCTTACCTTCTGTCTTGGAACCAATTGGTTCCTATAGCATCCCAAGCATATTCACATCTATGAAATATAAATGACTGTATGGCTACTGTGTCTCCAAGCATAAGGTTATACCAAGGAGGCTTGTGAATGTAACCTTGAACTGGCCATGCGGCCCTTGGCTAAGACAAACTCATTAACATGCTCGGACTCAATTCCCCGGGAAAGCGGGTTTGCAGTCTACACGCCCAAAGGTGTTCCCTCTACCTTGCCACCCAATCTTAATTGTCTATACTTTGTGACGTGTTACTACGTGCTTGGGAGTACCGCCCAAGCAGGACAGGAATAAATTCAGAGGCAATCCCATGAACTTCCTCTTGGCCTTTCTCCCTTCCATGGAGCTCCACTGGGCTCCTCAATGACTATGTCTCTCTCTCCTCTTGACCTTCTCCTTCCCCGAGGCTGTAATCATCTCGGCCTGCATTTCCTATCTTAATCTCCTCATCTACCTTTTTTGTGTTCCTTTGTACTCATACTCTCCTATCAAAGGGAGTATCATAGGGATTGCCTGCCCTATCCAACCACTGACTTGTCCGTGTCTTTCATTTCCACCCTGGTTCCTACCTCTCCTTGGGTCCCATCACAAAGGTGAGCCCCTTCCCTTGTGGGACCCTGCTGGTCAGGGAAGTCCATTAAGGAAAACCCCACAGTTCCAAGACAGAAGAGTGGTAAGGACCAGGCAATTAGGGTTAAGTGACTTGTCCAGGGTCACATCTGAGTCTAGATTTGAACCCAGAACTTTCCATTTCCAGGCCTGATTTTACTGAGCTCCCTAGTTTCCCTAAAAGAATCTTTTTGAAAAATTATTTTTAAAAATTTTCATTAAATATTTCCCAATTACATGTAAAAAAATAATTTTTTAAAGCAATCATTTAAAAAATTGTTTGAGTTCCAGATTCTCTTCCTCTCTCATGGCTCTCCTTGAGATGTCAAGCAATTAGATATTAATTATCCGGTGAAGTCATGCAAAGCATATTTCTCTGCTAACTATGGCAAAAAGAAAACCCAAACAAAATCAAATAAAATAAGAAAAAAATTAAAAATATGTTTTATGGAGCAGCAAGGATACCTCAGTGAATAGAGAGCCAGGCTTGGAGTCGGGGAGAATCTGAATTCAAATCTGGCCTCAGATACTTCCTAGCTGTGTGACCCTGAATGGATCACTTTACCCTGATTACCTGGCCCTCACTGCCCTTCTCAATGCTTATGATTCGATGGAAAGTAAGGATTTTAGTTTTAAAGTATGCTTCATTCTGCATACAGAGTTCATCAGTTCTTTCTTTGGAAATAGCATCTTTCACCACAGGTCTGTAGTCATTGTCTTAGATGTCTTGATGAGAATAACTACGTCCTTACATTATTGCTGTGTACAATGTTCACCTGGTTTTACTCATTTCACTTGGCATGTGTTCATATACATCTTCTCAGGTAAAGAGTACCTTTTTTTGACAAAATGAGTGGGGAGAGGTCCTCGGTATAGTGAAACGGTGCTCAAAAAATTTGTTTTTTATTTTTCAAGATATTGAGAAGTCTTATTGTAGGTATGTACTGGTCTGAGAGAGAGAGAGAAATCTGAAGAAAACTTATTTGCTCACAATGAGAAACAATTATTAATGTCAAGATTTAAAAAAATTTTTTTTACCCTTCCCTAGGGAGAGCCCCCAGCCAAAAAGGCTAGAGCAAATCCTCAGGTGTACATGGATATCAAGATTGGAAACAAGCCTGCTGGGCGAATCCAAATGCTTCTGCGCTCTGATATTGTTCCCATGACAGTAGGTAAAAGCAAGTTGCCCTTCCTTCTACCCAAGTTATAACTGCCTTCTACAGCATCCCTGGTGAATGATTATCCAGAATATCCTTGAAGGCCTTCAGTGGCACGGGACTCTCATTCTCTTATAAGAGGGGCCCATTGCATTTTGGATAATTCTCCTTTTCCTCCTTTTGATCCAAAACCTGCTTTTCTGTAACCTAAGGAGGACAAGTCTAACCCTTCTTCACAACCTAATACTGGGGATAGTGATTGGGGGTTAAGATGTGGGGAGAGGAAAGGAGAGGAGGGGACCAGAGAGTTATTAATCAAGAATCTTTTTTATTTTATTTTTAAAGTATTTTTCCATGGTTACATGATTCATGTTCTTTCCCTCTCCCTTCCCAGAGCTGACAAGCAATTCCACTGGGTTATGCATGTATTATCACTCAAAACCCATTTCCATATTATTCATTTTTGTAATAGAGCAATCTTTTAAAACCAAAACCCCACATCCTATACCGAGATAAGTGATAAATCAAATGTTTTCCTTCTGTGTTTCTATCCCAATAGTTCGTTCTCTTGATGTGGATAGTGTTCTTTCTCATAAGTCCCTCAGGATCATCCTGGATCGTTGCATCGCTATTAGTAGCAAAGTTGATTACTTTTGATCGTCTCATAATGTTTCAGTTACTGTGTACAATGTTCTCCTGCTTCTGCTCATTTCATTCCACATAAGTTTGTGGAGATCTTTCTAGTTCACGTAGAAATCAAGCAGTTTATTGTCCCTTATTGCACAATAGAATTCCATCACCATCAGATACCACAATTTGTTCAGCCATTCCCCAATTGATAGACACCTCCTCATTTTCCATTTTTTTGCTAACACAAAGAGTGCAGCTATGAATATTCTTGTACAAGTCTTTTTCCTTATTATCTCTTTGGGGTACAAACCCAGCAGTGCTATGGCTAGACCAAATGGCAGACAGTCTTTTATCGCCCTTTGGGCATAGTTCCAAATTGCCCTCCAGAATGGTTGGATCAATTCACAGCTCTACCAGCAGTGCATTAATGTCCCAATTTTGTCGCATCCCAGCTAACATTTATTATTTTCCTTTACTGTCATATTGGCCAATCTGCTAGGTGTGAGGTGGTACCTCAGAGTTGTTTGGATTTGCATTTCTCCAATTAGGAAGGATTTAGAACACTTTTTCATGTGCTTATTGATTTTTTGATTTCTTTATCTGAAAACAGCCCATTCATATCCTTTGACCATTTGTCAGTTGGGGAAATCAAGAATCTTTTCAGTGTAAGTTCTTAAAGAAAAATAACATTTTACTAAACTAAACTTATTTCATTTTCCTACACCAGAGAATTTCCGTTGTCTATGCACCCATGAAAAAGGCTTTGGCTTCAAGGGAAGCAGTTTCCACCGTATCATCCCCCAGTTCATGTGTCAGGCAGGGGATTTCACCAACCACAATGGCACTGGGGGTAAATCTATCTATGGAAAAAAGTTTGATGATGAGAACTTCATTCTGAAACATACAGGACCAGGTAGGAATAAACCTGTGACTTTCATGGGCCCTCATTTTCTAGGAAACATGAGACCAGATTATAGTTTAATATCTTTGAATGAAAGTGTGAATGCTGTAAAGTATTGAAATATCCATATGCACGTGCTTATGTCTATACACGCCCCCAGATATTCTGTTCCCAGAGGCTCTGTCAGTGGACCACCAGTGCTGGCAGGGCCCATGTCAGACAGACTCGAAGTTATCAGAGCCCTGGCCCAGCTCAGTGCTGAGGGGCTCTTTGATCACCAGCTCATGTACTATTTTATCCCTCACACCTCATGGAAGCCATCGTAGGTGGCATGGAAGGGTGGTGTGCTATATCGGTGGAAGGATCAACCACCCTAAGCAAATCACAGCTCCTTTTAAGGATCGATCTGCCCGTGTGGATGTATCTAGACAGACACCCACATTTTACTATGAGGACTGAGCTGAATGATGCTCTTGGTAGTATATACAATTAAGAAAAGTGTTTAATCTACCAGTATGTGGTTTCCTCATTCTTCCTTCCTGTTTACTTCTCTTCCTCCAAAACAAAACAAAGCAGCCTCTCCAGGGAGAAAGGAATGCTGGGGTTTGTTTCTTGGCTTGATTGTCCAGTTGTAAGAAGATATTGAGATTGTTAAAGGGAAACATTGGAATAGTTTGAGAGGAACTGTGTGCCTGGGCTGGCGCTTCTCCTGGGAAACAGCTGAAGTGCTTCTGCCTTCTTTCCCCAGGGCTACTCTCCATGGCAAATTCTGGTCCAAATACCAATGGCTCCCAGTTCTTCATTACTTGTGACAAGACAGACTGGCTGGATGGGAAGCATGTGGTCTTTGGCGAAGTCACTGAAGGCATGGATGTGGTACAGAAGATTGAGGTAGGAAAACAGGATCTGACTCAGCACTTTCCTCCTCAGACCTTCTCATCCCTCCTGGCTTCCTTATCTCTATTACTGTCACAACCACCCCACTGTTCCCTTCCTCCCTCTCCACACCCCGGCTTATTAATTCTCCCTTCTCAGTTTGTCTTCCGTTCATCCCCTCCTTTCCATCCTCACTGCCCCTGCTCTCATTCGGACCGTTACCATCTTCTACCTGGGTTTTTACAACTGCCGCCTGCCTCATCTCTTCACTTGCAGCTTCTTCCTCCCCGCGATTCAGATCGCATGCTCTCCCCAGAGCCATTTGTGAAAGCAGGTGTTTGCTTTAGCCTTTTTTGTCTCATGGTCCCCTTTGGCAAACTAGTGAAACCTGTGACCCACTTCTCAGAATTATGTTCTTAACCACATGAGTCAAATATACAGAAACATCAGAGCCAGGGCTCTGCAGGTACAGCGCGCAGCGGAGAAGGCTGCCCTCATAGGCGGCCTGGAGGCAGATCTTACCCCTGCAGTTATTTGGAAGTAATGAGGAGTGGAAAGACCTTTTGAGATTTTGGAATAACTGTGAGATAGGAGCTGATCTGTGATTTCTTCTAACTCCACTGTGGTTTGTGGCCTACATTTAGAACTGAAGGAAATGCTCAATTTCAGGTCAAGGTTAGTAAAGTAAAAATGGGAGCTTTTCCCCATCCAAGTTCACGAACCCCCTGAAATCCATTCATGACCCTAGTTAAGAACCCTGTTCAGAAGGATGTGCAGTGGATAGACGGCTTTCAAATGTGGCCTCAGACGCCTTCTAGATGGCTAACCCTGGGGAAGTCACTTCACCCTGTTTGCCAAAAATAACTAAATGAATGAATGACAATTTAAAAACATATATAAAGGATAGCTCTGATTATATCCGTTCTTTCCTAAAGAGCTTTCAGTGGCTCCTCCCTGCCTACAATATAAATTCCCAACTCCTTAGTCTGATGTTCGAGGCCTTCCATGTGGTGGGCCCCAGTGACTTTTCTGGCTTGATCTCATACTCTTTCCTAGCAAGTGCTCTGCTTGGGCCTGATTAGAGTGCTCAGTCTGAGCCCGCTCTGTGCTTTGTTCACGCCAAGGGTCGCCCTCGTCAGACTCCCTCCCTCGTGAGCACAACGAGAGAGCTGTGCTCCCCCCAACTCCCTGATGAGGGCATGTGTGTGTCTGGTGTCTGTCTGTCTGTGCGTGTTTGTGTTCCCTGCAGCCTCCTCCGGGCTGGCTCTGGCAGCATGGTGGGCAGGGAGGGATTGCTGACTGAGGTCAGTTGAGGCCGGAGACTCTCTGTGACGTCTTTTTGTACGTTCATGCAGGAGTTCATACTCGGTGAAACTTGGGGCTTAGGCCGGTGACCCTCAGAACAGTGTGGGGCCCCGGCCGGCCTCCTTCCTTTGTCCTATCCTCTGTACAAGGTCTGGTCTGGCCCTCGCAGAAGAGGAGGAGGTTGTGGCTGCCGCAGAAGCCAGACACCTTTCATCCCTGAATTGGGAATGATCCTCACACTTCATTTTTTCTTCTTTTTTAAAAATAAGCCTTAACTCTGTCTTAAAATCAATACCAAGTATCAGTAAGGGATGGGCAATGGGGGGTGAAGTGACTTGGCCAGAGTCACACAGCTAGGCAGTGTCTGAGGCCAGATTAGAGCCCAGGACCTCCTGTCTCCAGGCCATCTGGCTCCCCCTGTCCTTGTGCTTTCTCATCCCTCCAGGCTAAGAAAGGCAGACCTAAAGGGGCCCCTATAGATGGGGCTGTTACTCAGGAGCAGAGGGAGACTCGCTTTAGGCCCTCGAGAATGAGTCGTCCCTGTGGCCGACGTCCTTGGCCCATGTTCTCTGTGGCCTCCTTTGACGGCGTTCCCATCTGGCCAAGGCCAGGGTCCGGCACACCCGGTAGAGGGCTGCTCGGGGAGGGGCTCCTGGGTTGGAAATGGTTCCTTCACTTCGTGTTTCCTGTTGCATTGACAGGCTCAAGGCAGCAAAGATGGGAAGCCCAAACAGAAAGTGATCATCTCTGACTGCGGAGAGTACGTGTGAGGCCTCCCTTCCTTCTCTTCCTGGACTGAGCTGATGGGGTGGAAGTGAGCCGGAAGGAGACTTGGGATGCCCGGGCTGGCAGTGGCTCGGCCTCCTGGTGAAGGGTGGCCCGAAGCTCGGCAGCCTCCCGGCCTTTCTCGTGGGCACTTTAGCCCAGTGTGGCTGTGGAAACCGAGAAACCTTGGGGAGAACCAGGGGAGAAGATGGCAGATGGGCTTAGTGACCGTCCTGGCCTCAGGAGCCTCTCGCTTTGGGCCTTTTCTAGTTCTGCAAGGATGGTTTTGGGGGTCATTTTTATTTTGTAAAAATAAATTCTAATTTTTCTATTTGTGCTAGATCCCTTTGTGGAGATGTTGCCATAGACAGACCAGCGGTCATCCTGGAATAGCCCTTGTGTCTATGGCACGACTCCCCAGCCGTGCCACGAGGGGTGGGGCATTTGTCCTGGGGAGCCTGGACTGCCCTGACTCCTTCGGGATCTGAAGGGAGTCGCTTCTCTGGTCCAGGCCCTGCTTCTTTACCCGGAAAGGGTAGGGCCAAACAAGGGGTTTCTAAGGGCCTTTACAGCACTAACTTGTAGGACCCCCATTTGACAGGTTGAAACTCAAGAGCCTCTTTGCCAGGTAACATTCGAAAGTAGCGAGGAGCCTTGGGTCAGTAAGCCCGAGTACCCATCTTGCCTCAGTCACTGCCTGGCTGTGGGACTGGGCGTCCCAGCACAAGCAGGAGCTGCTCTGCTTCAGGGGAGCCCGTCGTCCTCTGACCCAGACGCTCGGCAGCTCCTTCCATCTGGCCGAGCTTCCCTGCCTCCCGGCCCCGTGTCTGGAGGTCAGCCGAGGCCCCACCACACAGCTGGGCTCTGCCTCTCTGGGAAACAGGGTTTGCCGGCGTTCGCTCGGGGAGGGACGTAATCCTGATTGAATGGCACAGGAAGCGGGTCCTTCACACAATGCCGCTTTCCCCAGAGCAGCGCCTGTCAGGACCAGCACCTCCCTCCATCCCTGCCTCGACTCTCCCGGGCCTGACCCCCTGCTGACCCGAGGAGACCCTTCCTGCCATCCTCCCTCCTCGTCAGGGGCCACGGCACGAAGTCTGGCATTTGGGCGACACTCATCTGCCTGTGCCAGTCTGGGCCCCGATGCAGGGAGAGAAGGAGAGACCCCCCCCCCCATCTTTCCCCCCAGGCCTAGCCCCTCAGGGAATGCCCGAGTGCAGAGCCCCCGACTTTGGATCTGCCTGGAATCAGTCGCCCACTGAGTGTAGAAGCTGGGTGTGCCAGCACGCCCTAACCACCGGCTCTTGGCTGGCCCTGCTCCCTTCCCTTCCCAGCAGCCTTGGTTCTGGCAGCTGCTCCTTTGGCTTCCTCACCCTTTTCCTGTCTATACCCACCAGCTCCCTGGATCACAGGACATTTTCCCTTTCCCCTCACAGGGCCTTCCCGACCAGTGCTCACCACTCCCATTGCTATAGAGGGTTGGCAGAGTCCTTTCTCCACTACTGTGAGTTTACTGGACCCATTTTTCAGATGAGGAAACACTTGGAAAGGTGACGGTCTCCTCACTCGTGCAGGCCAGAGCCAGGACACCAACTCAGCTTTCCTTCTACCATAGCACATGGTGCAGGGTGAGTCTGGCCTCACCAAACCCCAAGATTCCTGGCCCTCGCCCACCCTGGCTTTCCCCTCCCCAGCGTACTCTGAGAGCAATCGATAGAAGCCGCCGGGCTGTGGCATCCTCGGGTACTGATCCCTGGCCCGGCTCCCTTCTCTGCAAAGGCTGGGGCCCTAGAAAGAGGGGTTCATCCTCCCCTCATTCCTTTCAGGAGTCAGATTGTTTCCTGCAAGGAGCTTGGGGGAACGCGTACTTGGCAAAGTCCATTTCAGGCCTCCGGAGGACAGAGCTGGGTTTGGGGCTCATCGGTGCCTCAGCTTGCCAGCCGCCACGGGGCCTAGGCCAATCCTGGTCTACACAGCTCTTTCACAGCAAGGGAAAGACGACTCTCCTTCCAGCTGTCAAAAAAAAGTACATCCCCTCCCTAAACCTGTTTCTCTCCATTCTGTCCTCAACAAACTGGCCTCCCCCGCGTCTGGGGGAAACATTCATGTCCATCACAGCTGCCTGCAGAGGCCACACGTGGGTGGCAGTGGGACTGCAAACAGCTGGGCATGCCAAACAGTATTTGTCTATGAAGGGGAGGGGGTGGGTCCAAGATCTCGACTGAGCACTTCAGGATTCCAAAAAGCGGAACCGCCCGCTCAAACATCACCAAATCCCATCTGGCCTAGGGAGGAAGGGGATGCCCTCCTGCATCGGTGGCTAGTCCTGAGCCCAGGAACCTTGGCCTGTCAAGCAGATCACTGAAGAGGAATCCCAGGACCTGGGTTTACATTTTACCTGGGAGCAAGTCCCTTAGTCTCGGTGCCTCGGCTTCCTCATCCATGAAAGGAAGAGCTGGGTGAGAGGAGCTCTTGCCAACTCATCTCTGTTTCTAGAGATCTTCAGGCCTTGCTTCAGCTCAGAAGGGCCATCAATATCCAAATCAGTCAGTTTATCTATCGGTCCATTCACGCATCCATCCATATACGTATCCTGTCCGATCTACCTAACCTTATCTCCATCCATCATCTATCACCGCTGTCCGCCTGTCCATCCATCCATCCATCACCAGAGACAGGTTTTGTTGGGTGGCCAGCTTCTAAGACCAGCCCATTTCTTATGCCGATTGCTACTAGATTCTTTTGCTTCCATTGAAATACAAGATAACTAATGTCATGGCTCCAATGCCAACATGTTTTCTTGGAAAACAGTGACAGGAACTAAACAACGGCCCTTCTGCCTCTGAGTTGCTACTAGGACAGAAAAGGTTTGAAAGAAAAAACAAAAATGAGGCAGCGAGGTGGCCCAGTGGATAAAGTGCCAGGCCTAGAGTTGGGGGAACCGGGGTTCAAATCTGCACTAAGACCGGGCAAATTACTTAATCCTAATCGTTAGCCCGATCCTTGCCCTTCTGTCTAAGAATTGTTACTAAGACAAAAAGTAAGAGTTTAAAAGAAAGAAGGGGGAAAAGGGAAGAGTTTCTGAAAGTTTATGCATGTGTTTCTTGATCTGAGCTAGTAGACCTAGCTGTGACTGCATGCTGAACCAATGGGCCTAGAGGTAACAAGCTGGAATTTTCTTTCCCTTAAGACCAGTACCTTTTGCCTTAGAATTCATACTAAGAATCCAAGGTAGAAGAGCAATAAGGACTAAGCAGTGGGGGTTAAGTGACTTGTCCAGGGTCACACAGCTGGGTAGTGTCTGAGGCCTGGCTCTCCATCCACTGAGCCCCCCAGCTTCCCTTGCCCTTGCCCAGTTCTGCAAAGGAGTTGGGTTGTGGGGATGGAGAAGATGTTGTCTCTTATCTCTTCTTTGGGACTAAGCTTGTTCTTAATTTCACAACATTCACTCTCGGCTTTGTGGATGTTTTTTCCAGATACATTGTGGTAGTCAACATACATTTTTTTTCCTTTTTTCCTCTAACTTTCTGCCTTAGTGACAACTCTAAGACAGAAGGGTGAGTGCTAGGCAATTGGAACGAAGTGGTTTGTGCAAGGTCACATAACCTGAGGCTAGATTTGAACCCAGGTCCTCCTGACTCCAAGCCTAGTGCTCTAACCATTGAGCCAGCTAGCTGCCCTTTATATTTATTATTTTCTTGGCTCTTTACTAACGATCAGGTTTATGTATATCTTCCCGTGCTTCTCTGTATTCATCATATTTGGTGTTTCCGGCAGCCCAGTGATAGTCCTAACATTTGTTTGCCATATTTTGTTTAGCCATTTCCCAAATAATAAACATCCACTTTGTTTCCAGTTCTTTGCAACCACTTTTGTCAAAAGCTACTACAAGTACTCTGATGTAAGTCTGTGGAGATTTTTTTTTCTGTTCAACCCTTCCTTGCGGTATATGCATAGCCATGGAATCTCTGGGTCAAAAAGTATGATGGCCACTTTAGTTAAAAAGTATGGTGAATTGGAGAATGATTGAAAAAGCTGTGGTATGTAGGTTGATGGGTTTTTAAAAATTATTACCATCTGTCAGAATCAATACTGTGTAATTGGTTTGAGGCAGAAGAGCAATAAAGGCCTAGGCAATAGGGGTTAAGTGACTTGCCCAGGGTCACACAGTGAGGAAGTGTCTGAGGTCAGATTTGAACCTAGGACCTCCTATTTCTAAGCCTGGCTCTAAATCCCCTGAGCCATCTAGCTGCCCCTGTTTTATGGTGTAATTTATTCATTCATTTATTGAATTAAAAATGGTGTAATGGAATATTATCGTGACATAAGAAATGATGAACAGAATGAGTTCTTGTAAAGACTTCTGTGAGCTGATGCAAAGTGATGTGAGCAGAACCAGGAGAACAATGTATGCAGTAACAGAAATATTGAAGAATGACCAACTTCTCAGAGCACCTCTCCAACCACACCAGAGCCAAAACTCTCCAACCCACCCCTCAGTCATCAGACCCCTCTCTCTTTAAGGAAACCATCCAAGTTCCCTCCCTCAGTTCTCACATCTACCAATCACTGTCCATGTCTTCCCTGTGCCAATGGTGGCTCTAGCTTAACCCAGGACCGCCCAGAGGTCTGTGGCTTTGCACATGTCTGTTGAAGGTCATATTCTCAAATAATTAAATCTTGATCTATGCTACAGCCCTTCCTAAATCCTGTTACCCTGAGTAGGGTAGAGATTGGAATAATTAAATTTTGATCTATGCTGCAGCCCTTCCTAAATCCTGTTACCCTGAGTAGGGTAGAGATTGGAATAATTAAATCTTGATCTATGCTACAGCCCTTCCTAAATCCTGTTACTCTGAGTAGGGTGGAAATTGTATTTTCCAAGACTTGGTTCTGTCATTCCAAGTATCTCCATTGTATCAATTCTAAAATCAATCATGACTCAAAGAACTTTCTGTTCTATGCTTAAGCATAGGTCAAAGCCCTTTCCATTGTTCAGCAAAAGGTTTCTGTCCTAAAGTAATCTTAAGTAGGGAGGAGAAGGAACCTCCCATGCCAATGGGGTTCACATTCCAATAGAGTTCCCACTATCAGTAGGAAATTTTTCAAGTATGAAATTTCCCAATGGTGAAATTTCCAACATTTCTAAGTCTAAGAAATTTTAAGGTTTACATTCCGCTAGTTATCTAAATATGTTGAATACCAAACCTTCATCTGAGAAATTTGACACAAAGATTTTTTTCCCAGCAAAAAACTCTTCATAAATGTTTGTGGGACGAGCAAGCCACAGGAAAAGAGCAGCTTTAGTGTCCGGGCGAGGGCGTGAGAAGGCAGGTGAGGTTCCTCGGCTCCTCTCATGAATGTTAGTCTATTATCTGAGCTTTCTGCCTTCGTTTCTCCATCTAGAAAGCCGGCGCACAGCTGCCTGCCTTTAAGAGCTGGCAGGCCGCCCAGGGGAGAGTGCTTGGAGCTCTTGGAGGAAAAGCTCCAGACTTAGACTAGGGGACCCTGGGCTTGAGTTTGGAGCCTGCAGCTTCCCAGCTGCACCATCTTGGGCAGATCTCTGCAAGTCTTTGGGTCTTTGCAAGGGGTGAAATAATTCTTAGCAACCTTGCAGCACTTACATGCTGGTCTGTTCTATCAGGATGTAGATGGGATCTCAGAGATGATGTTGTCTAGCTCCCTCCACTCCCTTTTATTTTTTTTAAATCTTACCTTCCACCTTCACTACTGTGTATTGGCTCCAAGGCAGAAGAGTGGTAAGGGCTAGGCAATGGGATTGTAAAGGATAAATTTAGCGTTGTGACCTAAACTATATTAGTTATTTGTCGCCATGGGATATCCCAAATAAAATACCCAAGACAGCTGGAATTTTATGGTGATTTAATTAACATAGTGGAAAGAAATTAAGAAGAAGGGAGAAGGAAAGGTTGTAGGATTTCTCCCGCCTGGCTTGTGCCTGGGGTGGGGGTGGGGGTAAAGATTAGAGGCTTTAGGAAGATAAGGTTTTGGAGAGTAAAGGAGGAAGGAACCAGCCTGAACTCCAAGAGGGCTCAGCCAAGATGCCTGAACCTGAATTAGCTCAAGGGCAAACTCACCACCAAAACCCAGACAATTAGCTGCCACCACGCCCAAGATGTCAGGACACAGCACGCTGCCAGCCAGAGCCACATCTCCAAGGAAAAAGAGACAGAGGAGAGGAAGTGATGCAGAAAAAACCCTAGATGATTCTACCTCCCTTTCCTGCGTCTCCTCTGTACCAATTGTAGCCTAAGCTTGACTTAGGACAGCCCAGGGGTCTGTCAGCTGTTTCTGATTTGTCAATTTCTCTATCAAAGGCCATCCTCCTAAACATTCAATCTTCAAGCATGGTTACAGACATTGCCTGATTTTGTTAGACAAAGAAGGGTGGAATAATGCAAACTTCCTAAGACATCCCTGATTTTGTTAGACTAAGAATCTAAATTGTTACAAATCAGGAGATAGCTAAATCTAATCTTCACCATCCCCCCCCTGATGATCATTGGGAGACTAGTCTCCCCATTGATCATTTAATATAATCATCTTGTAGTCCTAAAGCACTTGTAACTACAGATGTATTCAATATACAATTTCTAAGGGAAAATTACAAGTTACAATAGTTAGATAAAGAGGGAAATAGAAGAAAGACAGACAGCAAACTAATGTTTGCTGAGCGCATTGACAAAACCCAATTGGGGGAAGTTCCCTTTTGGCATAGGAGTATACATTCAAATAAATGTTCAATTAACCACACCCAAAGTTCATTCTTGATCTTCTTGAGGTAGTGTTGGTTTTCTGCATCTTTCTGCAACAGTCCATTCTCTGGATTTAGGAGTTAGCAAACTTCTTCCTTGAAGATCTTTCTCGAACAAAAATTTCAATATCTTGGATTTTTATTAAAATACAATTCCCCCCTGAGGTGGGTGTTAAAAAAAATCCAGTTCAGCTCAGGATGCAATGTTTGAGTTATGGGGTGTATGAGTCGATTATTAAAAAGAAGAGAAAAAACAAAACCAAAAGCATAAGGGAAAAATGGAAGAAAGTTAAACTTTTGGGAGAAAAAGAGAAAAAAAATTTCAAAATCAGAATAAAATACCAAAATCTATGTACATAAAATGTTGAGTAAGCAAGAATAAATTCATAATAGGCCCTTGTACAGGTCCAATTTAAAGTAATTTCTATCCCACGAATCTAAAGGACAGAATGCAGTAATATTTCACTTACCCATTTGTAGCCAAGACTATAGGAAGTTGCCATACTATAAGAAGAAAAGGAACTAGAATTTTATTTTGATAGGGAAGTGTCATTCCCTGGTCTGATTTTACCTTTATTCTCAGGAATAGAGGGAGCCAGGATGATAGTCAAACTTTGGTACTTGTCTGTAAGTATTTTCACAAAGAGTGTGGATATAAGGAAGGCCTACATCTTAACAAATGTCAAGTGTCACAACCTCGAATCTTATGCTAGGTTCAAGTCCTTTGTCTTGGCTTAGAAGTGTATCAATCCTACCTGGATTCGTTTCTTCTTCTTTTTTTTTTTTGACCTGTGTGCTCTTTTGGCACTATTCAGGTTAAGTCTGGCTCCTTTTTTGATCTCGTTTCCTAGAATCAGACACAAACATTAATCATAGTTTCATAACAATTATCAATAAATGGCAGGTTCCCACAGTCTAATCGAAGGTAATGGACTATTCCATTAGTGGCGATGCAATGTCCCTGAACAATCTGCAGGGATCTAAAAAACACTATCCACAAGCAGAAGATAAACTGTGGGAGTAAAAACACCGATGAAAAGCAACTGCTTGATTACAGGGGTGGAGGGGATATGACTGAGGAGAGACTCTAAATGAACACTCTAATGCAAATACCAACAACATGGAAATGGGTTTGAATCAAGAACACATGTGATACCCAGTGGAATTGTGCGTGGGCTATGGGAGGGGGGGGGGGGAGGAAAGAAAAGAAAATGATCTTTGTTTCCAATGAATAATGTTTGGAAATTACCAAATAAAAATAAAAAAATAATAAATGGCAGGTTCCCACAGTCTAAAGTTGTTTGTGTATGCATTAATATTATAGTAAGTATATATATATATATATACACACATATATATGTATGTATTTAAACATTATTGTAGAATAAAAATTAATATTGATTGTATGTTGTAAACCTTAAAATTTCTTAGACTTATGAATGTTGGAAATTTCCCCATTGGGAAATTTCATACTTGAAAAAAATCTCCTACTGATAGTAAGAACTCTATTGGAATATGAAACTCCTTGGCATGGGAGGATCCTTCTCCCTATTTAAGACTACTTTAGGACAGAAACCTTTTGCTAAACAATGGAAAGGGCTTTGACCTATGCTTAAGCATAGAACAGGAAGTTCTTTGAGTCATGATTGATTTTAGAATTGATACAATAGAGATACTTGGAATGACAGAACCAGGTCTTGGAAACTACAATCTCCACCCTACTCAGAGTAACAGGATTTAGGAAGGGCTGCAGCAAAGATCAAGATTTAATTATTTGAGAATATGACCTTCAACAGACATGTGCAAAGGGGGCAGACCTCTGGGCGGTCCTGGGTTAAGCTAGAGCCACCATTGGCAGAGAGGAGAGATCGATAGTGATTGGTAGATGGGAGAACTGAGGGGGGGACTTAGATTTTTGGCTTAAAGATAGCGGGGTCTGAGGACTGAGGGGGTTGATGCTCTGAAGGAGGTTGATGCTCTGAAGGAGGTTGGAGAGGAGAGAGGTCCTAGAGGGAGAGCTCCTGGAGAGGTCTTGAAGGAGGCTGTGGAAGGAGAATTCAGGAGTAGTCAGGAGGAGAATTCTTTTCTTGAAAGGAGGCTCTCTTGAAGGTGGAGCCTGAGGTTGGCATGAGAAGCCTTACCTAGAGAGATCTTGGGTGAGTGATAAAACCAACTGACTGATTTATCTCTTAGGACTGAGGTCTAGGCCTTATTGGCTTGAGACCCTTCATTCTTATTCCTTTCTTACTTTTTCTCTTTTTCTATTGATTAATCAGTGTATTATAAATTAAATTTCTCTATAAAACCCAGTTGGCTTGGGCATATTCATAAACTGGGCATATATTCCCTGGCGATCATCTTATATTTATATAAAACCAAGACACAGTAGAAAACATATTTCAGTGGTCATAATTGTTATATATTTCCCTTGCTCCCAAATATTTTAATTATCACAGTTTATGGCTCCCACTCTCTTATCTACAACTATTTAATGCTCAAAACTAATTTAAATCTAACAATGTACCTGAAGTACAAGAAATGAGAAAAGGGAAAAATCAAATATTCTAATCAAAATAAAAGAAAAGAAAAAAGAAAATAAGGAAAAAGAAAAAAGAGAAGAAAAAATTCAGGAATAAAATGTGTTAAAAAAAAAGGCATCTGCTTGCCAATGGATTATTACCTCCAATGCATGTATAGGATACAGTCAATCAGTTTCAATAGAAGCTGCTCTCTTTACATGTGAGCAATGAATCCAAGAGTCCTTCTCTCCAATTTTTATAGAAGTTGGAATAGTTAACAATATTTGGAATGGCCCTTCCCAGGAAGGCTGAGTTGTTCCTGTATGCTGGAAGTTCTTTATATACACCTTGTCTCCTGGGTTCAGGTCATGTAGTGAAAAATCTAGTGGTCCGGCTTATACTGCAGTTCTGAATTCATGGAGTTCATGCAGTTTGTACTATAATTCCTGTATATAGGAAGCAATTGTAGTATTTCCCCCTAATAGTGATGTATATTCCAGGGAGAAAGGCTTAGCCTGTATAGGCAGATGTCCAAAAAGCATCTCAAATAGTGAGATATGTAGGTCTCCCCTGGGCCTGCTTCTAAGATAAAATAGGGTCAGAGGGAGAATTTCAGGCCATTTTAAATGGGTCTCAGTGCATAATTTGCCAATCATACTTTTAAGTTCTCTGTTTATTCTTTCAACTTGGCCTGAGCTCTGGGGATGATATGGAACATGGAATTTTGGAGTTATCCCCAAGAAAGAATATATCTGATTTAGGACAGAATCAGTAAAATGACTTCCTCTATTTGAATCAATATGTGTTTGCAGGCCAAAATGAGGAATAATTTCTTTTAAAAGCACCTTTGCAACAAGAGCTGTTGTGGCTCAGGTCACAGGAAATGATTCCGGCCATCTGGTCAGTTGATCTACTTTGACATTGTTATGAAATCTATCTGTAGGTGCTCAAAAGGTGTGTAAGCCAGAGGATGCCCACCAAAAGCTTTGCCACAAAAGGCATGTTGGTTATATGCTTGGCAGGTAGAGCAGGCTGTACACACTTTTGAGGCTATAGTAGTTATACCAGGGGCTACCCATACTCTAATAACAGAGTCCATGATTCCCTGGGTGCCAAAGTGACCATTTTTATGAATAGATTGACAGATTTGGTGATAGAAACTTCTAGGGAGCAGGGGTTTTCCTTCAGATGACACCCATACTCCATTAATTTGTTTTGCTTTGAATTTTTGCTTCCATTTTTCCACTTCCTTTTCATTATAGGAAATAAAAATAAATTTAAATAAATTTGATAAATTTAAGTCATCAGTGGTTGTTAATGTTAAAATTAATTCAGGCCTTCTTATGGCTGCTAGCTTTGCAGCAGCATCTGTTCAATCATTTCCCCTAGAGACAAGGTCAGTGCCACCTGTATGTGCAGAGCAATGAACTACAGCTAGGGCTTCAGGCAGCTGGAGAGCAGAAAGAACTTTATTAATAATTTCTGCATTAGCTATAGATTTTCCAGCTGAGGTTAAAAATCCTCTCTGGAGCCATAGCATGCTGACCGAGTGACAAATGGCAAAGGCATATCTAGAATCCGTATCAATTATTGCCCTTTTATCCTTGGCAATTATACAGGCATGTTTCAGAGCTATGAGTTCTGCCCCTTGAGCGCTAATGTTAGAGGGCAGTGAAGCTGACCACTCAGTGGCAAATTCTGCGACTACAGCAGCTCCAGTGTAGCGTATGCCATCCCTCATAAAAGAGGAACCATCAGTAAATAAGATCAGATCTGGATTGTCTAAGGGAGTGTCCAAGAGATTATCTCGAGGCTTTTCTGCCATGGACACTAATGTTTCACAATTATGTAATGGTTCTCCTGAAGTAGGTAAATCTGGAAGCAAGGTGGCAGGGTTAAAGGTTGTACAGCTTTCAAGGTAATGTTTTTGCTATTTAACAAGGTTATTTCATACCTTATAATTTGCTGATCTGAGAATGCCTGTGTTCTATGTTTTAGCAACAATGCTTCTACCTCATGTGGGAACATAATTGTTAATGGGCATCCTAATACTAGATCAACAGTTTTTGTCACTAGTAAGGCTGTAGTAGCTACTCCTCTAAGACAGGGTGGTGCTCGTGATGCTACTGGGTCCAGTTGGGCAGAATAGTAAGCAATTGAGTGCTGAGTAGGCCCCAAAGTCTGAGTTAAAACACCTGAAGCTGGGTACCCCTCTTCACTCATGTACATACAAAGTAAATGACTTGTTGTAATCTGGGATGCCTAGAGCAGGGGCAGACAGGATAGCCTGTTTTAGATCTGATAGAGCTGACAAGTGTCCTGGCTCTAATTTGAGAGGTTCAGGGACCGAATCCCTTGTTAGTGCTATAAGAGGTTTAGTAATTTCTCCATAGCAAGGAATTCATTGTCTACAAAACCCTGTTGCTCCTAAAATTGCTCTCAACTGTTTTTTAGTGGTAGGAGCACTTAAATTTTGAATATTTTCAATTCATTTTGAAGAAATAGAATGAGCACCCGCAGGTAGGATGAACCCCAAATATTCTACTTCAGGGAGACATCACTGAACCTTATTCTTCGAGATTTTATGCCCTCTTTTGTGCAATTCCAAAAGAAGGTGTTTACTATCTTCCTGACATGCTTCTGCATCTGTTGAAGCCAAGAGTAGATCATCTACATATTTGATTAATTTGCTATTTTTAAATGTTATATTATTTGTGTCTTGGCTCAACATTTGTGCAAATAAACTTGGGCTTTCCACGCAACCCTGGGGCAGACAACTCCATGTATTCTTGAAGCCCTTCCAGGTAAAAGCAAAAATATGCCCAGAGTTCTCATGTATAGGAATGGAAAAAAAAAAGCTGAGCACAAGTCTACTACTGCAAAGTATGTAGCTGTGCTAGGAATAGAGGAAATAATTGTATTTATGTTGGAAACTATGGAGTGTCTATAACGTGATTGTTCACAGACCTCTTATCCAATTGGGCTTGTACATTCTCCTGCATTTTGGCCTCAAATTTTTTATATTTTCCTGTGTTTTATCTTGCATGTTTTTTTAAATAATTTTCTGTATTTTAGCTTCATATTCTTGCATAATTTCTTGTATTTTAGCTTTGGAATTTTGCGTGTTTTTCTGAATTTCAGCTTCAAATAATTTTTTTATGTTAGCATCTCTAAACACAGTACTGAGGAGTACAAAAATGACATTACCTAATAATATTAAAAAATTGGAGGTATGCTGAATTCCTCAATGTCCCTAATTCTTCAACTGCCATATCAATGTTGAAGAATGTACTATTCATTTATATATATATATATATATACATCTATATATATATATGCATATATATATATATATATATATATATATATATATGTTTTGGAATTATTTTCCTAGATGGCTTCACAAAACACATGGGGAGCAGGGCAAGGCCAAAACTCTCTTTAGGTCTCCCTCACTCCTAATTAAGAGTAATCCAGGCAGTTGTTCCCTGAGGGAAAGGGGATTCATAGCTAAACAGCTTTCCCAGTCCTGCGCTTTGGATTTAAAAAAAAAAGAAAAACAGTCGTATTCTATCTAATTTAAGGAGAGAGGGAAAAAAATCCAAATTTACTTACCTCTACAGCTGATCCAAATAAGCTATTAAAAGTTGAACTTAGGGATAGGCACAATAGAGAAAAGGTTTAGGAAAGTTAAGATTGAGGGTATTTCATCACAACCGATGTGGTCAGCCAAAACTGTAAAGGATAAATTTAACATTGTGACCTAAACTATATTAGCTATTTGTCGCCATGGGATATCCCAAATAAAATACCCAAGACAGCTGGAATTTTATGGTGATTTAATTAACATAGTGGAAAGAAATTAAGAAGAAGGGAGAAGGAAAGGTTGTAGGATTTCTCCCGCCTGGCTTGTGCCTGGGGTGGGGGTGGGGGTAAAGATTAGAGGCTTTAGGAAGATAAGGTTTTGGAGAGTAAAGGAGGAAGGAACCAGCCTGAACTCCAAGAGGGCTCAGCCAAGATGCCTGAACCTGAATTAGCTCAAGGGCAAACTCACCACCAAAACCCAGACAATTAGCTGCCACCACGCCCAAGATGTCAGGACACAGCACGCTGCCAGCCAGAGCCACATCTCCAAGGAAAAAGAGACAGAGGAGAGGAAGTGATGCAGAAAAATCCCTAGACGATTCTACCTCCCTTTCCTGCGTCTCCTCTGTACCAATTGTAGCCTAAGCTTGACTTAGGACAGCCCAGGGGTCTGTCAGCTGTTTCTGATTTGTCAATTTCTCTATCAAAGGCCATCCTCCTAAACATTCAATCTTCAAGCATGGTTACAGACATTGCCTGATTTTGTTAGACTAAGCATCTTCATTGTTCTCATTGTTAAGAAGTTCTTCATTATATGGAGTCCAAATCCGCCTCCTCTAACTGCTGCCATTTTGGTTCTGTCTTCTGAAAGAAAGAAGGGAGAAAGGAAGGAAATGAGGATTTATTATTTACAATGCGGTAGGCACTTAAAAATAGTATCTCATTTGATCATCACAATACAGGCTCTTATCCCCATTTTATTGTTGAGGAAACTGAGGCAGGTAAAGGTTGAGTGACTTACCCCAAGTCACCCAGCTAGGACATTTCCGAGGCTGGATTTGAACTTGTCTTTCTGACTCTAGGTCCGGCGCTCTATCCTCTGTGCCTTTCCATGATTCTATTTCCCCTCAGTCTCCTCCAGGCTTCAGACATCCCCAGCTACACCAATAGGTTGTCTAGGCGGAGGAAGAGTACATGGATGTGAACAAAAGCCTGAGGCTGGGAAAGCATAGACCAGTTTAGAGACTGGGAGTCATCCTGACACCAGGGCTGTCTCGGGAAGACTTTGATTTCTGTTCTTGGCTTCTAAGCCGGAGCCAGGAGCACTGCCTCATCGGCTAAATGGAGGGATGGCATCTCTGAAGACCATTCTTCTCAAGAATACACCAAAGGGGAAGCTGGGTAGCTCAGTGGATTGAGAGCCAGGCCTAGACACAGGAGGTTCTGGGTTCAAATGTGGCCATAGACACTTCCTAGCTGTGTGACCTTGGGCAAGTCACTTGACCCCCATTGCCTAGCCCTTACCACTCTTCTGCCTTGGAACCAATACACAGTATTGACTCCAAGACGGAAGGGAAGGGTTTTTATAAAAAAAAAAAAAGTTAAAGATTAAAAAAAAGAGTCTATACACCGAGTTTGTTGTGGCTCCTTCTTTTTTTAAGGAAAGAAGTGTGGGGTGGGCAGATCACAGTATGACTGCCAGGCCAGTAGCTGCTGCTTCCCTCTACCTCTCTTTGAAACCAAATTTGTATTGATATCTTTTGTTTTGATAATTTAAAAAATGCTCATGTTCTTAGTAACAAGTCTAAGACAAAAAGGCAAGGGCTAGGCAAATGATGTTAAGTGACTTGCTCAAGGTCACACAGCTAGGAAGTGTCTGAGTCCAGATTTGAACACAAGACCTCCTGACTCCAAGTCTGGCACTTTATCTACTGTGATAATTCTTCATTTTCTCTCTATAGCTTTCCCTTAAAACTAAGAATTTTTTTTTAAATTTCAAAGATATTTTATTTTCCTAATTACATGTAATAACAATTTTCAATGTTTTCTGAAGTGCTAAGATCCAAATTGTCTCCGTCCCTCCTTTTCCTCCCCCTCTCAGAGATGGTAAGCAATTTGATCTGGGTTACACATGTATTACCCTGCAGAACCTACTTCCATATCGGTCCTCGTAAGAGAATACTCATATAGAGCCAAGCTCCGAAATAAAGCCATCAGTAGACTAATGTGCAGAATAGTCTGTTTTTATCTACAGCCAACACCCCAGTGCTTTCTCTGGAGGCGGTTAGATAACATTCTTTGTCATAAGCCCTTCTGAATTGTCCTGGACCATTGCAAAGCTGAGAGGAGCTAAGCAAGAATTATTTTTTAAAAGCAAAAGAGAGAAAACAATTGGCAAAACCCCCCTGACATTTCATACTATGTCCCTTACTCCTGAGCCCCCTCCAACCCTCTTCTTCTCTTCTAAGGAATGAGGGGAGGTATCTTCTCAGAGCTCTTTGAAAAACTTGTTCCAGGACATCTGGGTGACTCAATAGATTGAGAGCCAGACCCAGAGATGGGAAGTCCTGGGTTCAAATCTGTCCTCAGACACTTCCTAGCTGTGTGACCCTGGGCAAGTCACTTAACCCCCATTGACTAGCCCTCACCACTCTTCTTCCTTAGAACCTTCTAAGACAGAAGGTAAGGATTTTGAAAAGAAAAGAAAAATGTGTTCTTTATAGTTTTGTAACATTCTTTGTCTTTTTAAAAATAAAAATTTAAAGTACCTTTTTCTTTCCATCACTTACATTTTTTCCTAGATTCTCTCTCTTCTCTTCCCAGAGGACAGTCCCAAAGATATATAAGAAATATTTTTTTTTTTAAGAAAAGAGAAAATTCAACAAAACTGATTAATCCATAGAAAAAAACCCTGACCTTTTCGGCAATGTTCCACACTTGTGGATCACCCTCCCACCTCTGCAAAAGAGCAGGAGGAAGTTAAGGCAAGTGTCTTCTATTTCTTCTCTGGGGCCAAGTGGGATGTTGTCATTTTACAACCTTCATGTCCCCGTGCTCTATGGTGGTTCTTCCATTTCCAACATGGTCACTCCTGTCTCTGCCTACTTCCCTCTGTATCAGTGCGGGTTAAGTTTCCCCAAGTTTTTCTGACTTCCTCGTGCTCCTCCTTTCTTCTCTTACATTCACACATGACCATTTTTTTCCTACCTGATGAGTATCTACTTTGTTTCCAGGTTCTTTCCTAACAGTCCTTAGCATATACAGAATTAATCTTTAGTCCATGAGGCTGCCTGTGGCAATAGGGCACAGGTTCCAGAAACTGGAAGACCTGAATTCAAATCCAGCCTCAGGCACTTAACTAGCTATATGACCCTGGGCAGGTCATTTAACTTGTCTGTCTAAGTTTTCCCAACTGTAAAATGGGAATAATAACAGCACCAAGCACCCAGGGTTTTTTGGAGGATCAAGTGAGATATTTGTAAAGCACTTAGCACAGTGCTTGGTTGTAGTAATTATATAATAATATAGTATACTAATATTCTATATATTTATTCATATAATTCATATATTATATCATATATTGTTACATACTTACATATAACATATTCACATTATAATATATTTATATTATATATTTACATACAGAATTATATTTATTATATAAAAATTATAACATATTTGTAGTGTGTATGTTAACATATGTAAAATATATGTTTATTATATATTATATATTACATAACAATTATGATAGAATAGATTTATATTGTATATATTTACATATAAATATGTTTATTATATTACATATTATACATTACATAACAATTATGATAGAATAGATTTATATTGTATATATTTACGTGTAAAATATATTTATTATACATTATATATTAATTATATTACAATATATTTATATTATATGTGTTTATATACATAAATATATTTATTATGTTATAAAATAATTATAACATTTATCGTGTATATTTTACATATATAAAATATATATTTGTTATATTACAGATGTGTTATATGACAATTATGATAGAAAATATTTATATTGTATATATTTATATATAAAATATGTTCATCATATTATATGTATATTGTGTAATAATTAGAATATAATAATAAATATAATTTAAAAGTAATGATATAATGAATGCTTATATGCTTTCCTTTTCCCCTGACCAGGCCTCCCAGTAACCTCCTTGAGCAAGAGCCTGGATGGATGGAGAAGGGTCCTCTCTAATCAGTATGTTGCCTCCCCTGCCTAGAAGTAATGCTAATAATAACAGTAGGAATAGCAAGCGTTTACCTCACACTTCTTAAGTTCTTAGGTCGGGTTCATTACTTTCCAAAGAGCATCTCGTTTGATCCTGGCTACAGTCCTGGAGGGTGGGTGCTCTCTCATCCAGAAATCAGAGTACAAAGACCCTGAAACCTTGCAAGATGAACCATCTAGTATCAAGGAAGCTAGGTGGATCAGGAAGATCTAAGTTCAAATCCTGACTCAAACACTTACTAGCTGTATGACCTAAAGCAAGTCCCCTCAGTTTCCTCCTCTGTAAAATGGGTATAAAAAACCCTCAGGGTTAGAAGGATAAAATGTGATCATCCAGCAGTTATCACTATCAAGCCTTTTACAGCATTGAGGGGTCATCCACCCACCTCCACCTCCTGTTTTCCCTGACTTCCTTCAAGATTCATCTCGAATTCCCTCCTCTCTGTGAGGAGCCTTTCTCAGGTTTCTGCTCCCTCTCTCCTCTCCCAGTGCCTTCCCTCTGGGACTACCTTCTGTCTGTCTGTCTGTCTGCTACTGCTGCTGTTGTTTTAAAAACTTTATTGTCTGTCTTAGAATTGATACTGAGTATAGGCTCCAAGGCAGAAGAGAGGTAAGGGCTAAGCACTGGGCGTAAGTGACTTGACCAAGGTCACACAGATAGAAGTTTGAGCCCAGGACCTCCCTGGCTCTCCATCCCTCCTATATGTAGTTGTTCAATTGTATCTGACTGAATTTTCTCACTCTTGGTGACTTCACAGGGACTCTGTGGAATTTTTTTTTTAATTAATCAATTAAAAATATTTTTCCATGTTTCCATGATTCATTTTCTTTCCCTCCCCTCTTCCTTCCCCACTCCTGGAGCTGACAAGGAATCCCACTGGGTTATATAAATGTTATCACTTATACCTATTTCCATATTATTCATTTTTGCTATAGAGTGATCTCTTAAAATCAAAACCTAAATCACAAACCCACATATACAAGTGATAAGTCATATGATTTGCTTTTGCATTTCCGCTCCCACAGTTCTTTCTCTGGATGTGGATAGCGTTCTTTCTCATAAGTCCCTCAGAATTGTCCTGGATCATTGCATTGTTACTACTAGAGAAGTCCATTAAGTTCGATTGTATCACACAATTGTATTGTATCACACACAGTGTATCTCTGTGTACAATGCTCTCCTGGTTCTGCTTCTCTCACTCTGCATCACTTCCTGGAGGTTGTTCCAGTCTCCATGGAATTCCTCTACTTTATTATTCCTTTGGGCATAATAATATTCCATCACCAACATATACCACAATGTGTTCAGCCATTCCCCAATTGATGGGCATCCCCTCATTTTCCAATTTTTTGCCACCACAAAGAGCGCAGCTATGAATAGTCTTGTACAAGTCTTTTCCCTTATGATCTCTTTGGGGTACAAACCCAGCAGTGCTATGACTAGATCAAAGGGCAGACATTTTAAAGCCCTTTGGGCATAATTTCTGTGGAATTTTCTTGGCAAAGATACTTGAGTGGTTTGCCATTTCCTTCTCCAGCTCATTTGACAGATGAGGAAACTGAGGCAAACAGGATTAAGTGACTTGCCCAGGGTCACACAAGTAGTAAATGTCTGAGGTTCAGGTCCTCCTGACTCCAGCCCTGGCTCTCCTCTATTGTCTGTCACTTATCTGTTCATAGTGGGTGTCTCCTCCGTGGGAATATGAGTGTCATGAGGGCAGGGAGTGATTCTGTCTTTTTTTGGTATGCCCTTTGTTTGGCACAGTGCCTGGCAAATACTAGGGATGTAATAAACCCTGGGTGATGCTGATGACGCCGATGACAGCCATTGAGCTACAGGGTACCTCTCCTCCCTCAAACATGCCAAGCTCTGGGTTAGAGAGTGAGACTGGCAGCCAGGATGGGCACCTTCACTGGACGGAGCCTGCCCACAGTGTAAATTACAGGCTTCAAGGACCAGAGATCAAGTCATCCAGCCTCCCTTTAGCCCTGTGCCCAGGCCCAGCTGCTTCTGGGAAGAGAGCTGGTGCGAGACTGACAGCTCATGGGGCAACGCCTCAGCAGCTCCCTGCTAATCACCACCTGTCACTGCCCGTCTGCTGGGTGGGGTCCTCATCCCAAGGAATTTACTGAGGAGCAGAAATACTTTTCAAAATCTGGGTGCCCTGCCGTGGCCTGGGGATTCAGGATAGCCCGCCCCACGCCGATGAGACCCTCTGGAGAAGGTTCAATTAGAGGGCTGAAACCCTCTCCAACCAACCAAACATCGCTGGGATATACCACAAAGGCCATAGAATTTGTTGTTTTTTTAAACCCTTACCTTCTGCCTTAGAATTGATATGAAGTATTAATGCCAAGTCAGAAGCGAGGTAAAGGCTAGGCAAGTGGAGTTAAGTGACTTGCCCAGGGTGACACAGCTAGGAAGTGTCTGAGGTTTGAACCTAGGACCTCCCGACTCCCAAAGGACATTGAATCAGGAGCCACTGGATCTAGGCATTGAAAAATCCTCTTTATAGCTTGTATGTGACCTTGACACAGCCCCTCTGGGCCTGTTTTCTCATATATCTGACAGGGTTGACCGTAGATGATCTTGTGGATGGAGATCCTGGGGGCTGTTATTGTTGGGGTCTTCTTTACTCCTCCTTTTCTCACTTCTGTCTTGCTTGGACAATTCTTGGATTTGAAAGAAGTCAATATTTTGGGTCCATATAGGCAGCCCCACTGACTGTGGCAGTTTGTGCTTCCTCTGTTTGCTGCCTTCCGTGGGGTCTCCCATCCCATCATCCACATGTGCGCCTGCCAGCTGCGGTTTCCAAATGGTCATCCTGTGGCTAAGCTTTGGTTTTTATTTTTCTTTTTCAGGACTGCCTGGTGCAGACATCTCCTCCCTTCAGTTTATATTGCATTAAAATACATTTCCAAGGAGAGATTCTGCACACACCTGAGATGAGAGCCTAATGTTGAACAGAGCTGGGCTCAGCTCTAAACCTGGCAGTGTGGAGGTCTCTCCCTGCCACTCTCTGGCACAAAGAAGATACCTAACACCTATTTTTTTGATCAACTAAATTAAAGGCTTGTTTGGTGGATTTGGTATGTGTAAAAACCCATCTCCTTTCTGTAGACTATAACATTCCTTTTATTTATTTCTTCATTCATTTTTAAGCATATATTATTTATTTAAATATTTCCCAATTAAATGTAATTTTTAACACTCATTTTTGAAAATTTTGAGTTCCAAATTCTCTTCTTCCCACTTGAAAAGCACACAAAACAATGCCAATTATATGTGTGAAATAATGCAAAACATTTCCATATTAGCAATGTTGTAAGAAAAAAATACTAAAAGGCAAGAAACAAAAAGATAGTGAAAAAGTTTGCTTCAATCTGCACTCAGAGCTCATCAGATCTCTCTGGAGGTGGGCAGCATTTTTCATCATGGATCCTTAGAAACTGTCTTAATAAGTAGCTAAGACATTTACATTTGACCATCACTACATTATTGCTTTTACTGGGTACAATGTTCTGGTTCTTCTCACTCCACTTTGCATCAGTTCATTTAAGTCTTCTCAGGTTTCTCTGAAAGCATACCTCTTGTCATTTCTTTCAGCACGAGTCTTCCATCACCATCATATACCATAACTTGTTCAGCCATTCCTCAATTGATGGGCATCTCCTCCAGTTCCAATCCTTTGCTAACACAAAAAGCTGCTATAAATATTTTTGTTCATATGGGCCCTTTTCCTCTTCCCTTGATCTCTTAGGGATAGAGACCTAGTAGTGGTATTTCTGGGTCAAAGGGCATGCCCAGGTTTTTAGCCAGATTGTTCTCCAGACTGGTTGGACCAGACTGTGAACATTCTTGATCTGTACTCTTTCCGTAGAGGTAATAATGATCTAAGGCTCTTCTAAAAGGAAGCAACTTTGTTTCTGAATCAAATGATTGATAGACTGTGTATCTGTATGTGTGGAAGGTGAGGAAGGAATGGTGCAAAGTGGTTGAAAAAATCCTTGATTTTAGTCTTGGCTCTCATGGGCTAATGGGATGAGAGTAACATGGCGCCTGATTCTAAACCTTGAACAAGTCGTCCAACCATCAGTTTGGCTGATATTGGCCCTATTTCCTTTGCTGTTCTACTTTGAAGTCCAAAGATTGTCTAAGCTGGGAAGAGATGAGAAAAGTGGGCTTTAGTTAAACCATCTGTAAAATGAGACTGTTGTTGAACTATAGGACCTCTAAGGTCTCTTTGCTTTGATGTTCTACAAGAAAGGTTCTTAACCATTTGGGATGTTATGGACCCATCTGGCAACCTGTGAGCCCCTTCTCAGTCATGTTTTCAAATGCATAAAAAAAGACATCGCCTCTTGGCTCTTTTCAGTACCCATTGCTGCATCTAAATCTCTGAGACAAGATGATGAAGGTTGGAATCCATGAGTTTGACTAAATTGGGCGAATAGAACTACTTCACCTCAACTACATGGTTTGTATCTTCCAATATGATTCTATCAAGACTATCAAGACCAAGAATGGAAGGGGGGGATCAGTGGAATAGTCATGACTACCTTCCAGGATCATGATCTTCACAAAACTAAATGAGGTGGTACTGGGGTCAGATATGCAGTGGAGTCCACCACTATTTTTACCACTTTGGAATCCAAAGTCAAGGGCTCACTTGAAGGGTAGAGCTAATCACACCATTATCTCTGCTCCTTCCACTGATGGCCCAGGGTTTGTGGTGCGAGTAAACTATGAGAAATATGGTCATTCCTAAGAGTGGCAGGAATGCCTCTACACTACCTGCTTGGTCCCTCTGGTCAGCCATGGAATCTTTGGCATTGCAGAAGAACTCATAATGAAAATCCATTCCATTCTGGCTACTCCAAAGAACATGTGGCCCCTCTGACCAATTGTGGCATAATGGGCACATGCTGCTGAAATCATTCTTGCTTCCATTGGTGCAGCCAAGGCCGTGGCCAAGGTTTTTCCAGAGCTTGGTCTGAGGCTAAAGGAAGCCTTTCATCTCTTTATTTCCAATGTATCTGTTGTCCATCTGATCTGCCTTTTGGGAAAACCTGCCAGACACATATGATGTTATCAAGATAGTGATGGATAGGGGCAGCTGGGTGGCTTAGTGGATTGAGAGCCAGGCCTAGAGACCAGAGGTCCTGGATTCAAATCTGGACTCAGACACTTCCTAGCTGTGTGACCCTGGGCAAGTCACTTAATCTCTATTGCTTAGTCCTTACTACTCTTCAATCTTAGGACCAATACATAGTAATGATTTCTTAGGTGGAAGGTAAGGGTTTAAAAAAATTTTTTTTAAAGTGATGGATCAGAGGAGCCCTTGGAGGGCATCTGGGTCTACTCAGAGGACCAGGTGTGAAAGAGAATTCTTTATTCTATTATCTATCCTGAGTTAACACTAACTTAAGTACCCCTATTTAGTACCACTTAGTACTTCACTAGAATGAAGTTAGAATTAACTCCCCCTTGTCTACTTTCTAATTAATTGAATCAACAAAAGATTAAACACCCTACTTAGTACAAGGTGAGAAACTAGCAAGGTACTTAGAGAATTCACACCCTTAGAAATTCAGTCAAACCGGAATCCATGAATCGTTTTGATGAGTATTTAACCTTCAGAAGGTGAGAAGTCAATCCTATAGGCACTTCCCCATTGGAAAAACTGTGATTGGCCACTGTAAAAAGGGGAAAGGACCAGAAGTCAACATAAAAAAGCAAGCCTTGAATCCCTTCAGAGCAGATTGTCTTTGACAAGATAGTCTGAAGAGATTGTCTTCTAAAGATAGTCTTAGATAGTCTTTCAGGGAGCTTTGATGAAGTCTATGGCTTGGATTGTGGGCTCAGACTTGGATTCTGACTCTTTGGTTATTTCACTGGATGAGTAAAAGACTCATCCCTTTACTAGCTTCTGGAGAGACTAGCTTCCATCTTGGAGGAGGCCTTCACCACTAGCCTTCCTGGTTGAGAGCTAATTAATCTCTGCCTGGATTAAGTAGACCTGGAGCAAAACATTTAGGTTGATAGGATAGATAGCTTCTCTATCCTCCTCACATTTCTCTTCTTTATTGTTTTCTCTCTATTTGTAAATATTTCTATTTGTAAATAAATTTCTGACTCAATATAATAAATACTGGTGACCACATAATTTCATATAATCATTGTCCAACCTTTAATTTTAACCTTTACACAGGTTAGGGGATAACTAAGCCCCTCTTCTACCTTTGGTCCTGATCTTGCTATCATTGCCCTTAGTGAACACTTCATCATGCTCATTTCCTCATATGACAAGTATGGTTTATGGCAGCTGCTTAACAGACTTCATGGCCTGCCTGTGCTCCTAGAAATAAGCTAGAAAGTCAGGGATCCTCATTCTTGGGGAGTCCACATCCCTAAGCTGTTTCCCTGTGCTGACAACCTCATGTCCCCCATATGTCCCTGGAGGGAGAAGCATAGAATTCTCAAGAAAGTCAACATTGTATTTAGTACAACTAAAAAAAAATGATTACAAAGGAAACCAATTCTATTTCAATTCACTTATCAACAGATTTTTTTAAGTTCTCAGAATCTCGAACTCCTGATCTAGGGGAAGTTAGGTAGCACAGTGGATAGAGAGCCAGGTCTGGAGACAGGAGGTCCTGAGTTCAAATATGACCTCAGACACTTCTTAGCTGTGTGATCCTGAGTGAGTCACTTAATCTCATTTGCCTAGTCCTTACTGCTCTTCTGTCTTATTATTGATACTAGACAGAAGGTAAGGATTTAAAAAAAAAAGAGCCCCTTGTCTTCGGGATGTCTGGCTTCTGTCAGGGGGAGGTTGGACTCTGTGCACTGGCAGAGCCCATGGAGATCCCAGGATTCTAACACAGCTGGGGCCAGAATGGAACTTGGGAGGTTGGCGAGCCTGTCATTCCCTCATCTCCTCTGCCTAGAATTTAGTTTGAAACATTGAACAGCATCTCTCCCACCCCCCAATAAGCCATTAGAGGAAATTATGTTGTTGAGGCTGGTCCTCTGAGCCACCCTTCTCAGGCAGGTGTGATGATCCTGTATCATTACCCCTGCAGGAGAGCAAATGAAAAGGGGGCGAAAAACACTTGCCAAACATGGCCTGGACACTTTTCTCTGAGATTATTATTTATCGCCACTTGGAGTCTAATCTGAGTTTGCACACTTGGCAAATGTAGGCATCATGGACAATGTCTAGTCTCCCTCCTTATTGGAGGAGTTTGACTGGGCAACAAAGAAAGTCTTGCTGGATAGCACTTCCTTGCCAAAGCCATTTTCCATCCCAAGAGGCTGAATGTGAGAGCTGGGAGGGAGCTTAGAACAGAATGTCAGAACTGAGAGGGAGCTTAGAACCCAGAATTTCAGAGTTGGAGGGGGTCTTAAAACACAGAATGTCAGAGCTGAGAAAGTCCTTAGAACACAGAATGTCAGGGCTGGGAGGGATCTTAGAACAGAGAATGTCAGAGCTGGGAGAGACCTTAGAACAGAGAATGTCAGAGCTGGTAGGGAGCTTAGAACAGGGAATGTCAGAGCTGGGAGAGACCTTAGAACAGAGAATGTCAGAGCTGGGAGAGGTCTTAGAACACAGAATGTCAGGGCTGGGAGGGACCTTAGAACACAGAATGTCAGGGCTGGGAGGGAACTTAGAACAGGGAATGTCAGAGCTGGGAGAGACCTTAGAACAGAGAATGTCAGAGCTGGGAGAGACCTTATAACACAGAATGTCAGAGCTGGGAGAGACCTTAGAACAGGGAATGTCAGAGCTGGGAGAGACCTTAGAACACAGAATGTCAGGGCTGGGAGGGAACTTAGAACAGGGAATGTCAGAGCTGGGAGAGACCTTAGAACACAGAATGTCAGGGCTGAGAAGGAGCTTAGAACAGAGAATGTCAGGGAGGGGAACTTTAGAACACAGACTGTCAGAGATAAGAGGGACCTTAGAACCTAGAATTTCAGAGCTGGGAGGGAGCTTAGAACAGAGAACAGAGTAGTGAAGGGGTCTTAGGACATGGAATATTAGAGCTAGAAGGGAGTCCAGAGATAATCCAGTCTCTTCTTCAGAGGAAGAAATTGAGATTCAGAGATCAAAAGAAATTGGACCAAGGGCTGAAAGGGCCCTTAGAGGCCCTCCAGGTCCTTTTACAGAAGAACTGAGACCTTGGGCTTAAATGACCTCCTCAGAGTCATATGGCATTAAGTAACAGAATCAGGATTGGAACCCAGGTCCTGCGCCTCCAGATTTGGCTCACTTTAATGGCAACGACAGAAAAATGTCTGTTTGATCAGATGCCCTGGATCTCTGCATTCAGGACTCTTCCCAGGCCACCCTGCTGCGACCGGCTGGACCACAATTCCTTTGGCCTGGGATTGTTCTTCCCAAAGGTTTGGAGGAGCTTCCTGCCCTCCCCATGCCCTTCTCCGGTTTAGAAGCCCAGCTCCCAGGCCAGGTTAGACCCTTGCCCGGAAGTCCCGGCCTGCGCCTCGACTTATCTGCCCCATGGCTGGGGCCTCCGGGGGCAGCCCGGAGTGGGGCTAGCACAGGGCTGGTTCTCCACCAGGGCCCCAGGCAGCCGCGCTGCCTTTGTAGCCTGATGACTCAGGCTTGCTAATGGCCTTCGGGAAGGAGCTGCACTCCGAGGAAGCCAAGCTGGGAGAAGGAATGGGAGTGAGCCGGCTGCTCCGGGAAATGCTTCCATCCTCCCCACCCGGCTTCGCCCGCCCCAATGGACGCGGCCGGAAGCAGGAGCGGCAGCGCCGAGCAGCCTTTCTCCTCAGTCATAAGCCTGGAGTCTGAAGCGGGAGTCGGCCGCTGTGGATGATGGGAGGGTAACTGGGTAAATGGTAGCTCAGATGAAAGACTGGAGTTTAGGCTGCATTTCAGAAATCTCGTTTCGGCGAAGTTCGCTAATATTCCACTGACAGCTTCATAGCCCGCTGCCTGTTGTTTATCCTCTGAAGCAGGTGAATCTGTCAAGGAGCCGGAGCCCCTGGAAAGTCTCCCGGGGGACCCTGCAGTGACAGTTAGCCGAATGTCTTTGGGGAGAGTAGAAAGAGGCTTGTGTTTGCTGGCAGGAGACCTGGGTTCAAATTCTAGCCCTCACACTATTCCAACCTAGTCTGGGCCGCTTTGGGCATGTGTACTGACTTCTTTGGGCCTCTGGAAAAGAAGAGGTTTGGATTTGATGACCTCTAAGCCCCATTCAGTTTTTTAAAACCCTTCCCTTCTCTCTTGGCGTCAGTTCTAAGTCAGAAAAGTGGCAAAGGTAGGCAAGCGGGGTTAAGTGACTTGTCCAGGGTCACATAGCTAGGAAGTGTCTGTGGTCACATTGGAACTCAAGACTTCCGGACTGCAGGCCTGATGCTCTGTCCGCAGGGCTACCTCGCTGTCCCAAGCCCCATTCTGTTTTTAAAGCCTGATGTAGCGTGTACGTGAGGAAGCAGGGCTCTGGGAGTTCTGGGCCTCAGCTTCCCCACTAACAAAAGGGAGATAACCAGACTAGAGTCCCCAGCGTCCTGCCCGCCTCCCCCATCCCCCAATCCCCGTACCTCGGACCGTCTCCGAGGCGGCACTACCTCCCAGGCACCGACAGAGGGCGCCGCAGCGCTATCCGCTCCTCTGAGGGAAGCCTTTCTTCCGCGGCCCCTTCTGTTCTAAGTCACGGAGGAACCCCGCGGAGGTGGCTTCGCCGCCTCCCTGCCCTCATGCCGGCCTGCGCTGCAACCCCAACACTCACTCGGGAGCACCCCGACCAAGGAGACCTTCGGGGAGGGGGGGGGCTGCACGTGACCGACCGACACACAGACACAGACACACAGGGATAAGACACAGATTCACACAGACACAGATTCACACACACCAACATACAGACACACCTAGACATACACACAGACACGCATTTACACCCACACGCACACCCACCTCCCTTTTATTTCCATGTAGCTCTAACGTTAGACCGAGGAGGAGCGACTGGTGCCACAAGAGCATTTTCCTCTCTTGCTACGACTTGTCCCATAATTCCCTGCGAGCAGGCGCAGCCCCTCCACTCTGGAAATGTAGCTCACCGGCTGCTACTGATACAGTGTACCGGAGTTTGGCCCCGGGTTCCTTCTGCCTTTAGGCAGTCACAGTAACGATCTGTTCCTCCAAACGTGAAAACACGCAGCTGATAAACCACCGTCTCCCAGAGCTCCTGCTTGACCCCTCACTACCTCACCGGGAAGTTCATTCTATTTTTTTCACGGTAGCGATCTCTTCGGAGACCGACCTCTCGGCAGCAGCAGAACGCTACTCTTTGGCACTGGCGGAGGGTCTTCTTGCAGACCGCCCCGGGCTCCTGGGAAACAAAGTCCCGCAGATAACCCAAGCTCGGTGGTGTCTGACTTCTGCCGTCCAGGACTTGCATCCAGCAGGGCCCAAGAGGCTGCCTGAGGAGAGGGGAGCAGGGCCAGGGACTGGACTACCTTCACGCTGGCTAAGGAGCCCATAAGGAAGAGGCAAGAGCCCCCAGCCGTCACAGCCATTTCAGAAAGGCGGCCCGAGTATTGGGCTTGCGCTCATCCGTTCATGGCAAATACTTTAGAGAAAACACTCCTATATAGCCAACACAAGCTCTCTCTGGTCTCGTTGGCAGGACAGCGACCATTGGCCAAAGGGCCCGATTCTGTGAGTCGCAGCCCATGTGTCTGCCCTTGCAGGCCGGCAGTGTGCCGGAGGGGAACACCGAACTTCTTACCTTGCTTCCCTACCTTCCCGCAGCATCCATCTTTTAGACCTTCCTTCTTGGTCCCCTTAAACATCCAAAGCCCTCCCTCAGCCGAGGGGAAAATAACCCCTTTCCAGGGCCCCCACCCTAAATCTAGTGGCCTCTGGAGAAGAGCAGCAATGGCTGTAACCCACTTTCCTTCCTGGGTCTTCTCTTGGTTATCAGCCCTGGGAAGTGACAGACGAGCCTTTGCCGCCAGGAGACGACATTTGCGCCTCATGCTCCTCTGAACAAGATTCTGTTACAACAAAGGTCAGTCCCAGGAGGTGGGCTGCAGTGAGAGGGATCTCCCTCCGGTGTTCCCCTAACCCTTCCCAGACTGAGCCAGAGCATCATGGAAGTCGGGAGCCTGGAACTGGAAAGCATTTATTGGTATCTGATCTGAATAAACCCAGGGCTGCCAGCGGGCCCTTTGATGTGCTGGCAGGGTGGAACTGAACCCAGTTCTGTAATAAAGTGGAGCCTTCAAGAAACAGGGCTAGCACGGATTTAGAAAGCGAACCAATTCACGTAGTTTATTTGTATGAACGAGGGGAACCCCAGGGGGACAGTAGGAAGCACACAGGATTGAGAGTCAGAGCCCTGGCTGAACATTCCCGTTCTTGTTCCGCCTCTTACCTTGCTAGGTGACTCTGGGAAATCACTCTTCCCCGGAGCCCGTTTCCTTGTCTGCAAAATAGGGATACAATTGCTCGACTCCCTACAACCCGGGACTTCTGCAAACTGGAAAATGCTCTGTAGCCAAGTGGGGGCCACGATTATGTACATCGTCTACCGGGCTGCTCCCTCTTGTCTAGCACATCTTTGGTGGGCTGGATGGCCTCCTCCCTCTAGATCTCCAGGGCAGCCCCATGTGACAAAGGGCAACCGTTCTTCTCCTAGAAGCCTGCTGGGCAGGACTCTCTGGGTGTCTAGAGGTGGCCACGTGCCCAATGGCGGCCTCCTAGCTAAGGCTCCCAAATCAGTGGAGAAGCACCCTCACTGTCCAGGAGAAGAAGGCCATAGCCAGCAGCTGCCCACCCCAGCCCAGCCTTTCACAGCTAGTGGGCTGCCGTCATTAGGAAGCCTCTTGAGACATCCATCTGTCCATCCATCCATCCGTCCGTCCATCCATCAGGGAGCAGGGGGGTTTGCATTACTTTATTGGTGGGCAGAAGGTTCCCTGATGTGGGGGCTCAGTGGTGGGGCTTCTCTGTGAGCTGCAGGTCCCTTGCAGGGGGCTCAGTGACAGCCGCACGACTTCACCACCATATTCCGGTGCTTCTTGAGAATGACATTGTTGCTGGTATCATAATAAAGGACCGAGGTGGCGCTCAGCTTGGTGGGGGCACAGCAGGCCTTGGGGACGCTGTCAGGCTTCATCAGGTGCACCTGCAAGGGCACAGCATTCAGCAGATTTAGCCTTCCTGGGGGGAACTGCTCAGGGTGCTCCAGCGGGCCAGAGGCCATTTGGTAAGGGAGGAAATAAAGGTCAGCATGATATTTTTCTCCCCAAAGAAATCTTTTTGTTGTTTTCATATCACTTACATTTCCCAACATATCCCTGCCTCTCTCCCTCCCAGAATGTTAAAGAGAAAGAGAGAGAGGGGTGGGGGAGAGGAGGGAAGGAGAGGAAGCTCGGCAAAACTGGAAAAAAAATAACCCAGAAAAACACATGGAAAAGTTTGCCCATGGTATGCCATGTTACACATTCACAGACCCCTACTTCTGCAAAAGGGTAGAGACGTCTTCTGTCTCTTCTTTCCCTATAATTTCAGAGCATTCATTTCCCATTGTTTTCTAGTTTTTAGCTTCACTCCCGTTTCTCTGGCTTTGGTAAGCATGATGCAAAGTATTAGTTCCAAGGCAGAAGAGTGGTAAGAGCTAGACAAGTGGCTTGCTCAAGATCTCACCTAGTTAGGAAGTGGCTAAGGTCAGATTTGAACCCAGGTCTTTCTGTTTTTCTTTTATTAAAACCACTTCTTAAATCTGGTAAGACTCCTATGAACTGGTGCAGGGTGAAGTAAGGAGCAGTCACAGAATACGACCTACACTGACTACGATCATGATCATGTAAAGAACGATCCTAATACACACCCTAAAATTCAGTTCTTCCATCAGAAAATTTTTTTAAAAGAAGATAACCTTCTGATAGCTAGGAAGCACAATAGAGAGATAGCCTGGCCTGGAGATGAGAGGATCTGGGTTCAAATTTGGCCTGAGACACTGCCTAGCTGGGTGATCCTGGGCAAGTCATTTAACTCTGATTGCCTAGCCTTTGGCCACTCTTCTGTGTTAGAACTGATACTAAGACAGAAAGTAAAGGTTTAAAGTAAACTAAAACAAAGACAAAGGGTGATTCTCTGAGAGAGAGATTAGGAATTGAAAGGGATATAAGCCAAAAATGTCAATGAAAAAATTTAAACCAATACTCTTCATATTTAAACAGACCTCAGCAAGATGAGGACTTCCTCCATCTATAGAGACCCTTAAAGGGTTTCAAGGGTTGCCCTGGCCAAATGAATTCCTCCTCTGGGGGACCAAAAGGCTGCCCTCTTGGTGGCATCAGTAGGCATACTCTCAGAGCCCTTCGAGCATCATAGAGCCTGCCCTCCCTTGGGGCACTCTCTGTGTATGCCAGGATTGTCTCTGCCCACCACAATGAGGGGAGGCAAAAAGTCCTTCATAAAGTGTTTCTTATGAAACAACCCTTAGAGCCAGGCCCTGAACGCTGAGTGATGTCCCCTGGGGCAGTTAGGGGACACTCAGAGACAGTAATTCTCTCCAGCTCTTTAGGGTCCTTTAGCATCCTTTAGCAATTTAGCATCCATTATCTCACTGGATCTTTATAGAACCTGAAGGAGTCAAGTGAGGGGCTGTTAGGTCCATTTTACAGAAGAAAAGATGGAGGAGGAAAAATGCCCTGCCCAAACTTATGCAGGTCACGACTGGCACAGCCCAGGAATGAACTCAGGTGTCCTGATTGTAAGGCCAGCAAGTCAGTGATCTCTCCCCTACACCCTAAACCAGTTCTTTCCTTAAAAAAGACTCTGGTTGAATGAGTAGATTATTTTCAGCCTTCATGAAAATATTTATTCTAAACTCCTGGTAGGCTGGGCTGCAGTTTACATTGGAACCCTTCTCGTGGTGGTGGCGGCAGTGGCAGGCGGTGCCCCTCCTGTGGCCAGACTGAAGCCTCTGGGCAGCAATCTGCCCCTCGACCATCCGCCAGGCCCCAGCCCCCGCAGCAGAGAGCCAGGTAAGGAGAGACAGTTGTCACTTCTGCTAAATACGGGGTTTTCTCTCAGGACCAATGGCCCCAGGAGATCAGGTGCCAGCTTGCTTTTTGATCATGGATCTCTTATCAATGAACTGTCCTTTCCTCCTCTCCAAACTGGCCTCAGCCCTGGGGATATTCCGGTAACCCAGTAGCCTGGCAAAGTCTGCTGCTAGGCAGACCAGATGGGTGAACTTGCCCAAGACCCACAGGAGGATGAGGGGGAAATCTACTTGGTCTGAGAAGCTGGTGACTGACAAGAGTAGGACTGGTTCAGGCCACAAAAAATCTGCCTTCCTTCTTTCTGATCTTGGACAACGAGATCTCATTAGGGCTGCGATCAGGAGGTAGAATCCTGACAGGGGCACAGTGGACAGTCACATCTCCTGCCTGCTCTTCAGTTTCCTTGTCTGTAAAATGAGAGGTTTGCTCTCAGTGACTCAAAAGGGCCCTTCTGGCTTGAAATCAAGGCTGCCAGACTGGCCTGTGGGCCTCTTTGTTCATCTTAGATTAGAGACTGCCGGGGCATCTTCTGAGGGTAAGGAGCAAGCCTCTCTCCTTTCTCCCACAAATATATGCGGTAGAGCAGTTTTATCTCAGGAGAATGAGGGAAATGAACATTGTTTCAGGCTATGAAACAGGACAGCTTTACCCCATCACCTACTCCATATTCCTTTTAACAGATTGTCTTCTCCTGTTAGAATGTAAATTGCTTGGGTTTAGGGACTGTTTGTTGTTGTTGTTGTTTTCCCATAAATTTATATCCTGTGTGCTTGGCATAGAATGAGAGCTTAATAAATCTAGCCTTCCTTCTTTCCTTCCTTTCTTCCCTCCCTCCCTCCCTCCTTCCTTCCTTCCTTCCTTCCTTCCTTCCTTCCTTCCTCCCTCCCTCCCTCTCTCACTCTCTTCCTTCCTTCCTTCCTTCCTTCCTTCCTTCCTTCCTTCCTTCCTTCCTTCCTTCCTTCCTTCCTTCCTTCCTTCCTTCCTTCCTTCCTTCCTTCCTTCCTTCCTTCCTCCCTCCCTCTCTTCCTTCCTTCCTTCCTTCCTTCCTTCCTCCCTCCCTCTCTCACTCTCTTCCTTCCTCCCTCCCTCCCTCTCTTCCTTCCTTCTTTCCTTCCTTCCTTCCTTCCTTCCTTCCTTCCTTCCTTCCTTCCTTCCTTCCTTCCTTCCTTCCTTCCTTCCTTCCTTCCTTCCTTCCTCCCTCCCTCCCTCCCTCTCTTCCTTCCTTCCCTCCCTCCTTCCTTCCTTCCTTCCTTCCTTCCTTCCTTCCTTCCTTCCTTCCTTCCTTCCTTCCTTCCTTCCTTCCTTCCTTCCTTCCTTCCTTCCTTCCTTCCTTCCTTCCTTCCTTCCCTTCCTTCCTTCCTTCCTTCCTTCCTTCCTTCCTTCCTTCCTTCCTTCCTTCCTTCCTTCCTTCCTTCCTTCCTTCCTTCCTTCCTTCCTTCCTTCCTTCCTTCCTTCCTTCCTTCCTTCCTTCCCTCCCTCTTACCACATTAAAAAGGTCACCAGAGAATTACTTTTAGGATTCAGGGTATCCTGACTGAATGTGATTTGGAGTTAGTTCTGGTTCTGCCTTTTCCTGGATGAGTGATCTTTGGCAAGTCACTTCCTTCCTGCCAACCTCAGTTTCCTCATCTGAAAAATGGGGATAATATTACTTTCACTGCCTACCTTACAAGGCTAGTTGTAAGGACTGAATTAAATAATGTCTTTGAAATGCTTTGAAAATGCAAGCTACTTATTATTTATATTTTAAATCTTTCAGATCTTAAGTAAAGTCAGCAAGCTTATACAGTCAATAAGCCAACCTGTGAGGGCTGTTTTAAGAAACTCTCACATGAAGGCAGTTAAGTAAAAAGTTCCCCATCCATGACCTAATTCAATGTAAGGATTTCTTATAACACTGCTGCCCTGAGCCAGTCTTTTAGACTAGCTGTGTCATTTTAGCCTGAATCGGAAACGGAAGCCAAAAGAGTGACCAAGCTCTCTGGGAGCAGAAAGGCAGGTACTGACCAGGGACTGCAGGATGGCGTGGTTGGTGGCATTCATGCAGGAATCCAGAGGGAAGGCACACTCCCCCTCACAGTAATAGGCAGAGTACCCTTGAGGTGCAATGACCCAGTCCTAGGGAGAGAAAAGACTTTCAATTAGCCAATCACAACCCACCATCGGCCCACTCACCCATCCACACATCTGACAGCAGCAGAACAAGTCACCTGCTCCTAACTGAACACTGCTCCCTTTCTTGAATACTGTGACTCAGCCAACCTGTCCTCTCTGTTCCTAATGTCCAACAGCCCATTTCCTTCTCTGTTTCTTAGAATCCCTCTCTTCTTCCCCCCCTTTTTTTCTCTATTTACTAGGTGAAATTATTTAACTGGCTCAAGGAAAAGAAGAATTTTGCCTTTGCAAATATTACCAAGCTAAGAAACAGTAAAAATAGTGTTTTCCAATTGAGTTCTTTGACAGGGATGGTTTTCTCTCTCTCTCTCTTTTTCTTTCCTTTCTTCCTTCCTTTTTTTCCCTTTCTCTCCTTTCTTCCTTCCCTCCTTCCTTCCTTCCTTCCTTCCTTCCTTCCTTCCTTCCTTCCTTCCTTCCTTCCTTCCTTCCTTCCTTCCTTCCTTCCTTCCTTCCTTCCTTTCTTTCTTCCTTCCTTCCTCCCTCCCTCCCTCCCTCCCTCCCTCCCTCCCTCCCTCCCTCCCTCCCTCCCTCCCTCCCTTTCTTTCTTTCTTTCTTTCTTTCTTTCTTTCTTTCTTTCTTTCTTTCTTTCTTTCTTTCTTTCTTTCTTTCTTTCTTTCTTTCTTTCTTTCTTTCTTTCTTTCTTTCTTTCTTTCTTTCTTTCTTTCTTTCTTTCTTTCTTTCTTTCTTTCTTTCTTTCTTTCTTTCTTTCTTTCTTTCTTTCTTTCTTTCTTTCTTTCTTTCTTTCTTCCTTCCTTCCTTCCTTCCTTCCTTCCTTCCTTCCTTCCTTCCTTCCTTCCTCTCTCTCTCTCTTTCTTTCTTTCTTTCTCCCACTTCTCTTCCTTCAATAATTAATTAGCAAAGGTATCTTTTCCTACTTGAAGTCATTCCTGATCTCCCCAAATGTTAGCACCCCCCTCACCAAGCCACCTTGGATTTAACTATCAGCTGCATGTTTCTATGTGTACTTGTTACTTGCTCCATCACACTATGAGCTTCCGAGTAAGGATTGTTTTAATCTTGGTATTTCTGATAAGTACATGATGACAGAACAGCAAGGTGGCCCAGTGCTCTAGCTACTGGGCCTGAAGCCTTGAAGAAAAGCAATAAAGGCTAGGCAATGGGGGTTAAGTGACTTGCCTGGGGGTCACATGGCTAGGAAGCAAAGAATTTATAGGATAGGAGTTCAAATCCAACCTCAATTCAAACTGCGTGATCCTGGGTGAGTCACTGAACTCTGTTTGTCTCAGTTTCCTCATCTGTAAAATGAGCTGGGGAAGGAAAGGACAAACCACTCCAGTATCTTTGCCAAGAAAACCCCAAATGGGATTGTGGAAAGTTGGCTGCTACTGAAAGAACTGACCAACAACAGATGCTTAATAAATGTGCTTGATAAATGTCATTGATTGATTGACTTCCCTGAAAGCTGAGAGCTCAGTCCTACTAGTCAGTCTACAGCAAGAGGCTGTGGTGGTAAACCCTATGGGCAGCCATGACAGACTTAAATTTTGGAGGTCTTGAAAGAAAGTCGTCTTGAATCAAAATTTAAAACAAGTACCATTAAAAAGAAAACAAAATAAGCAAAGCAAACCCAAACCCAACCAACCTTTCCATGATAACAGCACTGATGCTAAATAACTCTTTATGCATACAGAAGCTGTTTAATAAATGCTTGTTGGCACAGAATGGACTCCACTAAGAAATAGGGAGAGTCAGAGACCAGGAATGTGAGGAGGCCGTCATGGAAAGACATTCTTGTGTTTATGTTGGCTAGCCTGGAAGGATGGTCAAAGCTGACTATCAACTTTTCTCTGCCTGGGTAGAAGGAGGCGTCTTCCTTCACTCCTCATCAGAATGACTGGGTGTGCACCAAGGCTCACTCTTCTCAGGAACTGGGAGGTCAGAAAGGCTTGTGTGGGTGGAAGGAAGCCGGGATGTGAATGTGACAGTGAGGAAACTCTCTTCTCCTGGGGCTTTCCTATCTCCATTCATTTGCTCCCATTGTTCCCTATACCTGGGAAATCAAGGGATTTTGACACCAAACTGGACTGAAGCCATACCCCCATGGGTCAACTTGGGAGGGATTCAACTCAAGCAGCATTTAATAAGTGCCTTCTATAATATGGGCACTGTACTTGAGATGTCACACTATGGGAAAAGAAAGGGATTTGCAGGACCTGGGTTCTAATCCCTGCTTTGCCATTTATAACCTGTGGATTTTGGGGTGAGCCAGTTCCCCTCTCTGGGCCTTGGTTTCCTTTTCTGTAAAAAGGAGGGATTAGATTTGAGGATTTCTAGGTCCATTCCAGCTCCAAACCTATGATCCCATGACAAAAAATGAGTCTCTTCTCTCAAAGGGCTTACAATGAAATGGATTAGATACATAATATATGGGGTAAATGGCCTTAGCTACCTAGTGTTTGATAAACCCCAAGACTCCAGCTTTTGGACTAAGAACTCACTGTTTAACAAAAACTGCTGGAATAACTGGAAAACAATATGGCAGAAATTAGGTAGAGACCAATGTCTCACTGAGTGATATCATAAGTAAATTAGAGGAATACAGAATATTTTACCTGGCAGATCTATGGAGAAGAGAAGAATTTATAAGTAAACAAGAGATAGAGAGTATTATGAGATGCAAAATGAATAATTGTGATTATATTAAATTAAAAAGTTTTGTACAAACAAAATTAGAAGGAAAATGACAAACTGGGAAAATTTTTATAGCAATTTTTTTTGGTAAAGATCTGATTTTTCAAATATACAGATAATCAAGTCAAATTTATAAGAATATAAGCTATTCCCCAACTGACAAATGGTCAAAGGATATGAACAAGCAATTTTCAAATGAAGAAATCGAAGTTATCAATCATATGAAAAAAATGTTCTAAATCCCTCTTGATTAGAGAAATGCAAATTAAAACAACTCTGAGATACCACCTCATACCTAGCAGATTGGCCAATATGACAGTAAAGGAAAGTGATAAATGCTGGAGGGGACATGACAAGATTGGGACACCAATGCATTGTTGGTGGTGAACTGATCCAACTGTTCTGGAGGGCAATTCAGAATTATGGTTAGAGGGCTATAAAACTGTATATATCCTTTGATCCTGTAATACCACTATTGGGTCTATCCCATAGAGATATCCCATAGAGATAATAAAAAAGGGGGGAAGGACTTGTTCAAAAATATTTTTAGCTGTTTTCTTTGTAGTGGTAAAGAACTGAAAACTAAAAGGATGTCCATCAATTGGGGAACGGCCGAACAAATTATGGTATATGATGGTGATGAAATACTATTGTGCTTTAAGGAGTGATGAACAGGACGATTTCAGAAAGAGTTGGAAAGACCTCCATGAACCGATGCAGAGTGAAATAAGCAGAACCAGGAGAACATTGTACACGGTAACTGAAACACTGTATGAAGTGAAACTTGGCTGCTCTCAGCAATGCAATGATCTGGGACAATCCTGAAAGACTCACGACAGGGAAAGCTATAGAGAAAGAACTGTTGGAGTCAGATGGAGGCAGATCAAAGAAGACTATCTTTCACATCAGTGTATTTATGGTTTTATTTTGGGGTTTGGTTTTCTATGAGTGTGCTCTTACCACAATGACCAATAAGGAAATGTGTTTTGCATGAGAATACATGTGTGGGCAAGATCAAATTGCTTCCCATCTCAGGGAGGGGGAGGAAAGGGAGGGATGGAGTGAGTTTGGATCTGGTAATTTTGGAAAACATGTTGAATATTATTATTACATATCGTTGAGAGAATGAAATACCTTTGGATCAAAGAAAAGAGCTTACATTGTACTAGGTGTAGGGTAGAAACTGTGCACCTGGATAAGGAACTCTCTCTGCTTCTCTCTCCTGTTTCACTCTCTCTCCCTTTCACTCTCTCTCACCTCTCCTCTCTGTTCTTCTCTCCCTCTCCCTCTGTCTCTGTCTCTCTCTATCTCCCCCCCTCTAATGTGGAGATGTTGCTTCTCTGCATTTTCTAATCTAAAGGGTGGGAATGGCATTCCTGGAACAGGCTGTGTCTTTAAAACTGCCGGTCTGAGATAGCCTCACCTTCTTTTGCCCTGGGGGGACACACCTTTTCCCTTCTCTTTTACCCTTAATACATGGTAGGTGCTTAATAAATGCTTCATTCCTTCTTCTTTAACTCTTGCTCTCTATATAGGTTCCATATAGTGTTTTTATTGTTCTTAAGATCCAGTTCTAAAAATAGACATTTTACATACACACACACACACACATATATATTTATAAACCCTTACCTTCCATCTTAGAATTGATACTGAATATCAATCCCAAGGCAGAAGAGTGGCAAGGGCTAGGCAATGGGGGTTAAGTGACTTGTCCAAGGTCACACAGCTAGGAAATGTCTAAGGTCACATTTGAACCTAGGACCTCCCGTCTCCAGGCCTGGCCATCAGTTCATTGCATTACCTAGTTGCTCTTTTAATAGCCTCTTGAGAGAAGAACTTGGAACAAACATACGTTGACAGCAATCCCCAAAGTAGTATTTATGCAATCATTAAAGTGTAGGAAAGGAATGGGAAGGATTCAGCTTGGGAGCTAATGAGCATGGTACAAAGTAGAATCCAATAACCAGGCACAAAGGAGAGCCTCAGACAAGTGGGAGAAATCACTTGGAGCTGGAGCTGGGGAGGGAATCAAGGAAAGTTTCCTGCAAGAGCTGTGTACTGAAGAAAGAGAAGGATCTCCAAAAGGAGATGAGACGAGGGCAGCTAAGGAATATGGCCCAGGTTGCATGGACATTTGGATCTGAGAAAGGAAACAATTAGTCCAGGCTGGCTAGATCCTAGAATACATGAAGGAGTCTGACATAAGACTGGAAATAAAGATTGTAGCTAGAACAAGGCAGACCTTAAATGTGTTTGTATGTTGTGCTTGAGGAAACAGGGAGCCACAACAGGTTTTTGAGCAAGGGAGTCAGATTATTGGATTGGGAAGATTACTTTGACAGCTGGTGGAGAGAGACAGAGACAGAGATAAAGAGATACAGAGACAGACAGATAGAGACAGAGACAGACAGACAGATAGACAGATAGACTAGAGGCAGAGAGACTAGTTGAGAGGCCATTACAATAGTACAAGTGAAAGATTATCAGGGCCTGGACAAAAGTGGCGGCACTAGTAATGTCCACATCATTAAGGAGGAAAGCTAGGAGAAGTAAGCAAGAAGAGCTATGCCCCAAAGCCAATAACCCCACAGGTCTACGAGGGTAGTGGTAGCACCTGGCATGCTGTCCCAGGCTTGTAGGGCTCTGCCACAACTGAAGTAAATCATGCTTCCTAGGAGAATGTTCTTAGGCATTCCTCATCAAGGACCCTTATCTCCATAGCCCTTCCCCAAATATACCCCTTAGAATGGTGGCAATGCCAGGAGTCAGGGGATGTGCTTTCCAATCCTGGTTCTTCCACTACTTTGTTTTGTGACTGTGTGAAAATTGTGCCCCCTCCCTGAGACTCGGTTTCCCTACTTGCCAAATGATATGGTTGGACTAAATCAAGGTTTTCCAACCTCTAATCTACAGATTGTTGAGGGCCCTCAATCAATCAATCAATCAATCAATCAATCAATAAGCATTTCTTTTTTTTTAAACCCTTACCTTCTGCCTTACAATCAATACTGTGATGGGTTCTAAGGAAGAAGAGTGGTAAGGGCTGGCAATGGGGATTAAATGACTTGCCCAGGGTCACACTGCTAGGAAGTATCCAAGGTCAAATTTGAACCCAGGACCTCTTGTCTCTAGGCCTGCTCTCTATCCACTGAACTACCCACCTGCCCCAATAAGTATTTCTTGAGTGGTCAACCAATCACTGGGGACATGGAAAGGCACAAGTCGTCCCTGCCCTCAAGAAGCTTCCATTCTGGTGAGGGAGACAACATGTAAATAAATAGGAATGGAGGAGATACAGACATAATGAAAGGAAGGCATCGGTAGAGGGGCAGGCTAACAGCAAAATTTCCCCCAATCTTAACTTTTACTACCAAAGGCCCCTTATTTCTTTTCTTTGTCTTTTCAAACCCTTGCTCTCTGTCTTCAAAATAGCTCTCAAACAGAAGGGCAAAGGCTAGACAAATGGGAGTTATGTGACTTGTCCAGGGTCACACAGCTAAGACGTATCTGAGGTCAAATTTGAACCTGGGACCTCCCATTTCCAGGGCTGGCTCTCTATCCCCTGAGTCACCTTGCTACCCCCAGCCTCCTGCTTTCTGTGAAGCCTAAGCCTATAAACTCATAAGGGATTCCTTTTCTTCCTTGCCTTTTCTTCCTGCTGGTCTGCAGAGTTTGGAGCTGTCCGTGGTAGGTCTTCTACTACATTGTTTAGGCAAAATGGGGAAGAGTAGAGGGCCACTCCATCTCCAACTCCCCCCCAGGGTCTCTCTGCCTCTCTCCCAAGGCCCTCCTCCCTTCTTTCATATGAGCCTGGAGAAAGTGGCTTCAGTCACACGCAGTCTTTCCCTGTGCCCCACACTCGACTTGTTGAAAGATAGATCAGTTAGGACAGGAAACACTGGCATCTTGTGTGCACAATTTTAAACAATAAAGGACTTTTGTGTTAAGAAATGAGACAGGAAATTACCAGCCAGCCAAGGTCCTGGAAGCTAACGTAGAGCTCGTGCCTCCTGCACACTTGTCTGCCCTCGGCAGCGTGGATGTCATCTGGAGGAAGAGAAGAGCAAAGGGCTTTTCTGGGATGCTCTTGGCCAGATCTAGTTCAAGGCAGTGTGGCATGGACGAGGGAATTTCCCTTGTCCAGGTTTCCATTGTTTGCATCTGCAAGACTTTATTTCTTCAGTTTTTTTTTATTATATAGTTACTAATCACCCCTCAAATGTAAATAAATGAATGCGTGACAAATTGCAAAACCACCGATTCCACATTGTTCACAATTTGTGGGAAAATATATCAGTTATACATGTGTGCTAATAGAACATCCTCTGTAATGGAAAAGGACCTGCTTGTACAAAAGTGTTTACAGCTGCGCTCTTTGGGGTGGCAAAAGATTGGACCCTGAGGGGATGCCCATCAATGGGGAATGGCTGAACAAATGGAGGTATCTGATTATTGTGCTGTGATGAACTGGAGGAATTCAGAAAGGGCTGGAAGGACCTCCATGAACTGATGCAGAGTGAAAGGAGCAGAACCAGAGAACATCGTACAAAGTAACTGCAATATTGTGGGATGATCAACCGTGATAGGCTTTGCTAGTAAGAGCAACATAATGACCCAGGACACTTCTGAGGGGCTTATGCAGACAAAGAATGCCTCCAGAGAAAGAACTGTGGGTAGAAATGCAGAGGAAAACACGATTCATCACCTGTTCATTTGGGTGTGTTTGGGGGTTTCGGTTTTAGAAGAACTCACAAAAATGAACAATATGGAAATCTGTTTTGCATGTTAATACATCTATAACCTAGATTGCATTGCTTGTCAGTTCTGGGAGTGGGGAGGGAAGGAGGGAGACAATATGGATCATGTAACTTCTGAAAACTTACATGGAAATTTTGTCATTAAAAAAAAAAAGAAACATCCTCTGCTTTTGAGTTCACTTTGCATTTGTTTTACTTGGATATTTTTTCTTTTGATTTTGTGGCTGCTATTTTCAAATGTAATCATAGTATGTATTATTCTTATTTTCTTTTCTTCTCTTTTCATCTCTTCATATGTTTCCTTATTTTCTTTGTATTTCTAATATTTGACACTTCTAATAACACAATACAATCCATTACAATAAAATATCACAATCTATTCAGCCATTTCTCCCAATCAATTTACTCATCTTTAAAATGGAGCTAATGACACACTTGATACTTATTTCTCAGCATGTTCCTAAGGATCAAATAAGATACTAAATGTAAAGTGCTCTGAAAACTTTAAAGCAGTGTCAAAGTATTAATCTTAATTTCTTTTTTAGAATTCCTATTGGGACTTCTGCCTGGAAGTCCCAATAGAATAGTGAGGATCTGGAAGCTCTCCCTGGGCTCTCCTACTGTATTCTCTGAATTCCAAATAAAGATGTACCATGCCTCTTAATTTATATTTGGAGCCTTTCATCTCCTGCCTCTTACCAAAGATCCCTGGGAGTTTGTTTGGGTGGGGGAGGTCATTGCTTTTTTTCGGCTGCCTTTTCTTCAGTTGCTTGAGTGCTCTTGGAGCTCGGATGGGATTTTGATTTGCCCTGAAAAAAGTGACCATAAAAGGTTGTTTGGAGCGTGGCCCTTGCCGACCCAGCAGTCCAGCTAATCCAGGATCAACGCTGCGCCCTGAGACATACAGGAGAAAAAACACATTTATTTACTGGTGGAATATATTCATATGAGATGATCAACAGAAGAGCCCCTACGAATACTATGTAGCCGATGAACTAACCAAATCTATAACCTGCCACCAAGTCTTCCTCCGCTATCTCCCTTGCATACATGCCCTTTCCTCCACTCCCATGGCCACTAGCTTTTACTGTTATCTTCCAGGGCTAACTCAACAGCCTCCCATCTGTATCCCTCCAATCCATCCTGCGCATCTTTCTTTTTTTTGCACAGAAACTTTGAAAATGTTTTTTTTCGTTCCAAATTCTCCCTTCTCTCCCTTTCCTATTGAGAAGGCAAGAAAAACAAATCCATTACAAATACATATAGCTATGCAAAACAAATTTCCACATTAGTTAAAAAACACAAGAGGAAGAATGTGCCTCAGTGTGCATGGTGAGTCGTTTCATCAGGAGTCCTTTGGATTTGTGGTGGGACACTGTATTGACCAGAGTTCCTAAGTCTTTCAGACTTGATTATCTTTATGATTTTGCTGTTGCTTTGTGGACTATTCTGCAAAGTCTGTTCATCATTTCATGCAGGTTTTCCCAGATTTTTTTGAAAGCATTGCCTTCGTCATCTCCTGCAGCACAATAGTGTTCCTTCACATTCACATTCCTCAATTGATGGGCATCCCCTCAGCTTCAATTTTTTGCCACTATAAAAGGCACTTTTCCTTGTCCTTTGATCTCCTTGATGAATAGCCTTAGTAGCAGTATGACTGGGTCAAAGGGCATACACAAGTTAATAGCTTTTTGCTCTTTTTCCAAATTGCTTTCAAGGATGGTTGGACTAGTTCACAGGTCCACCAACAGTTCATTGGTGTACATTCCAGTTTCCCCCTATCCCTCCAGCATTTGTCATTTTTTTTCTTTTTTAGCAGAGCTGTGTGTAAAGTGGTACCTCTGAGTTGTTTTAATTTACATCTCTGTAATTATTAGTGATCCAGAGAATTTTTTCATATAGCTATCGACAGTTTTGATTTCTTTCCCTGAAAACTTCTGTTTATATACTTTTACCATTTATCAACCAGGGAACAGCTCTTATTCTTGTAGATTTGACTCGATTTTCTAGATATATTAGAAATGAGACCTTTATCAGAGAAACATGCTATAAATAATTTTCTCCTATGCACTGGTTTTATTTGTGCAAAACTTTTTTAACTTTAAGTAATCAAAACTATCCATTTTGCTTCTTGTGAATCTATTGTTTGATCATAAACTCTTCCTCTTTCCAAAGATCTGGCAGGTAATTTCTTCCCTGTCCCACTAATTTGCTTTATGTTTAAATAATGCATCCTTTTATGAGCTTAACTCAGTATGTGTGAGATGTTTATCTATGCTTAGTTTCTGCCAAATGACTTTCCAGTTTTCCTAACAAATTATTTTTGTCAAATAATGAAATCTTGCCCAATGCCTGGGATCTTTGGATTTCTCAAACACTGGGTTACTGTACTTGTTTGTTTCTGTATATTGTGCACCTAAATCTTTTTCACTGATCAAGATATCTACTTCTTACCCTCTACCAAATCATTTTGATGATTATAGCTTCGTAGTTTAGTATGGGATCTATTATTATTAGTCTCTCTTCCTATTTTTCATTATTCTTAACTGTGCTTCAGGTTAATTTTATTATTTTATCTAGCTCTAAGAAAGTAACTCATAGGCAGTTTAATTGGAATGGTACTGAATAAGTAAAATAACTTAGTTATTTTACTTTGTCATTTTTATAACTATATTTTATTTATATATATATATAATTATAATTTAAAAACATTGTCATTTTTATAATACTGGGTTGACCTACCCATGAACAATTAATATATCTCCAGATATTTAAATCTGTCTTTAGTATGTGAAACATGTTTTGTGATTGTGTTCATATAATCCCTTTGCATCTCTTGGCTGGTAGATTCCTTAGTATTTTGTACTGTCTGCAGTTCTTTTAATTGGAATTTCTCTCTCTCTCTCTTCCTGATGAGTTTGTTGGTAATATGCAGAAATTTGGATGATTTATGTAGGTTTAATTTATATCTTGCAACTCTGCTTAAGTTATTGATTATTGCTGATTAGTTTTTAGTAGTCTCTAGGGATCTCTAAGTCTTGTTTTGTTTTGTTTCCTCATTGCCCACACTTAACTCTTGAAATTTCTTTTTCTTGTCTTACTGCAACAGCTAGCATTACGAGTAAAATATGATATAATGAACATCCTTGTTTCCCTGTGATCCTAAGTGCTGTTAACTTATCTACATAACAAATAATGCTTGCTCTTGGTTTTAGATATTATGTATCATTTTAAGGAAGGCTCCATTTATAGCTGTGCTTTCTAGTGTGTTTTTCCCCTCAGAGGCTGCATTTTGCAAAACCTTTTTTTCAACCTCTATTGGAAAAGCATATGAAGTAGCATATTTCTGCTATTTTAGCTATTAGTGTGATCAGTTATGCTTGTAATTTTCCTAACATTGAACCAGCCCTGCATAGTGCATATGTGATCTTTGTTATATATTGTTGTAATCTCTTTGCTAATATTTTATTTGAAAATTTTCATCAATTGGTCTAGAGTTTTACTTCTCTGTTTTGACTCTCTCTGATTTAAATACCAATCTATATTTGTGTCACAGAATTTGGTAAAACTTAATTTTTTCAGTTTATGTAGTATTGGAATCAATTGTTCTTTAAACATCTGGTAGAATTCACTTGTGAATCCATTTTTTTCCTCAGGGAGCTCATTTATTACCTATTCAATTTATTTTTCCTTAGATAGGTTTACTTAAATACTCTGTTTCCTATTTTTTAACCTGGCAATGCATATTTTTATAGCTATTTATTCAATTTCATTTAGAGTGATGATTTATTGGCACATAGTTGGATAAAATAGCTTCTAATAATCGCTTTATTTCCTCCTCATTGGTTGTAAATATACCTTTTTCATTTTTGATACTGGTAATTTGGTTTTCTTTATTTTTTAAAATCAAATTGGCCAGTGGTTTATCTACTTTATTTTTTCAAGTCAACTTCCAGTTTTATTTATTAGTTCAAATAAACATTTTTTCAGTTTTGTTAATCTCTCCTTTGATTTTCTAGAATTTAATTTTAGTATTAAATTGAGAGTTTTAAATTTGCTGTTTTTCTATTTTTTTTAGTTGCATGCCTAATTCATTGACTCTCTCTCTCTCTCTCTCTCTCTCTCTCTCTCTCTCTCTCTCTCTCTCTCTCCCTCTCTCTCTCTCTCTCTCCCTGTCTCTTTCTCATTGATGTAAACTTGTAGGGAATTTTCCTCTACTTCTTGCTTTGGCTAAATCCTACAAATTTTGGGATGTTGTCTCATTATTATCATTATTTCTATTGAAGTAATTGATTGCTCTTTGATCCTTTCAGATTATGGATCTCTTTCTGTTCTAGTTTTCCTTGACCTGGGGTTCGGTCTCAGTTCCTTTACCATCCTTGGACACTGGAATACTCCCCTTTGCTTCTCCCAAGCTGTGCTCCTGATCAGCCTTTAAACCAATGTCCACAGACCTCTCTATCTATTCTAAGCTCACTCTACTGGAAAAATGACTTGCTGTGACTTGGGCTTCCTGATCAGAATTTGGTTTGGTGCATTTTCTAGGTTCCTATGGAGGAAATAAACTGGATGAACTGGGCAAAAATCCTGACTCTCACTGCATCATCTGATTCCAACCCCATCCAGGTTCATTCTTTTGATGCACCAACTTCATTACATCACTCTATGCTCTGCCTGAAGTCCAGAATCCACAGCATGGCATTCTAAGTCTTTCATGATGGAACCCCCACCCTTTCTATTCAATCTATACCCCAGATCCATAATCATGCAGTTAGAACTGAGAGGTTAGAGGCATCTAATCCAACCCATACCTAAGCAAGAAAGCATTCTACAGTATTCTCAACAATTGGTCATCCAGCCTCCACTTGAAGACCTTTAGAGATGCAGAACTCACTGCCATGACTCTTAGGCATTCCAAAGTTTATCTTCTTGTTGAGCTCCCTGTAAACTTCTAGTAACTGGTCCAAGTTCTGACCTTTGGGCCAAGCAGAATAACTCTAGACCTCAAAATACTTAGACAGCTGCCATGACCCCAAAGGCTACTCTACTCTAGGTTAAACACCCCTGATCCTTTCAGCTGGTTTCCAGTTTTCTAGCCATCCCGATCATTTCCCTCTGAACCTGTTCCCCTTGTTAATATCTCTTCTAAAATTGGTCACGATATTTGGTCTGACCAGGCAGAATGCATGACCATCATCTCCTTCATTCTGAACACCGAGTTTCTATCACTAAGATAACACCGATGGCTCATGTTGACCCATGACATCCTATGACACCCAAATCCTTTCACATAGATAGCTAGGTGGTGAAGTAGAGAGAATGTTGGAGTTGGGAGTCAAGAAGATCTCAGTTCAAATCCTGTCTCAGATACTTCCAAGCTGTAGTACCCTGGGCAAGTCATTTACTTTCTCACTTTCCTCCTTAGTTTCCTCATCTGCAAAATGGGAATAAGAATAGCACCCACCTTATAGTGTTTGTTGTGAGGATCAAATGAGATATTTGTGAAGTACTACATAGAAGCTAGCTATTATTACTAACATGGATTTTCATCTACCTATGCCAAACCCAAGCACTGATCTTTGCGTCTATAACACATACCAAGAATAAGCTCCTTTTGACAGAGGAAGAAACTGAGGTGGATCTACTCCATGGTCTTTTGTACATACCATGTCAGGCTGTTCTCCTTCAATTGTTCCTGACCACCTATAGGTTATAGTCCAAACTCCTTAGTCTGACATTCAAGGCTCTTCAGAATTTGAGCTTCACTTCCTCTTCCAGCCTTATTTCACACTCTTCTCCTATAGTTCTGATCATAGTAGACAATGGACTTTTCTTTAAATATGTCCGACATTTTCCCTCTGTTATACCTGGAAACACTATCCCTTCTTACTCAAGACATTCTTCCCACCTCTCCACCTATGAGAGGCATATAATGGAAGGATCACAGGATTTGGAGTCAGGAGTTGTGGGTTCAAATCTTAGCTCTAAGGCTTAACCAGCTGTGAAGAAGTCACTTTGCAAGTCTTAGTTTTCCCATCTGTAAAAATAGGGATGACAACATTTATACTTCTGACTTAATGGAGTTTTAAGGAAAGTATTTGTGAGACTTAAGGTATTATATTATTATTGTCAATGCTAAATAATAGCAATTTAACATCCATAAATCCCACCTTGACATTAAAATCCAGCTCTAATTCCACCTCTAGGTTAGCATAGGTCTAGCACAAGGTTAAATCCATGAAAGGAATGAAATATGAACGGTGGACACCTGGACCTTGATCCTGGTCCTGTCAGCAACTCATGGGGATACTTTGAAGTTCCTTTCTCTCACTGGGCCTCAGTTTCCTCCTCTGGACAATGGTGTAGCCCTTCCAGTCTCAATATTCCAGGCCAATCCAGTTACAGGAATGGATGGTATAGTATGGATGGAATAGTAAAATGACAACAATAACAGTAGTAATAGTAAAAGCTAGTCCATCCAGAGCTTCAAAGCTTGCAAATTGCTTTGTATATATTATCTCACTTGATTGAAACTTGAAAGAAGGTGGCTTCTTCCTCCCTCCCTCCCTCCCTCTTTCCTTCTCTTCCTTCCTTCCTTCCTTCCTTCCTTCCTTCCTTCCTTCCTTCCTTCCTTCCTTCCTTCCTTCCTTCCTTCCTTCCTTCCTTCCTTCCTTCCTTCCTTCCTTCCTTCCTTCCTTCCTTCCTTCCTTCCTTCCTTCCTTCTTTCCTTCCTTCCTTCCTTTTCTCTCTTTTCTCCTTTCCTCTCCTCTCCTCTCCCTCCCCTTTCTCCCTTCCTTTCTGTCCTAGAATTGATTCAAATATTGGTTGCAAGGAAAAAGAGCAGTAAAAGCTAGACTAATGGGGTTAAATGACTTGCCCAGGGTCACACAGATAGATCTGAAACAAGTTTTGAATTCAAGTCTTCCTAATTCCAGGCCTGGCATTCTATCCACTGAGCCACCCAGTTTCCCCACAGTGACATTCTAAAAAGGGATTTATCATATGTGTGGCTCAAGAAGACCAAACATATAAGAAGAGAAAAATTAGGTCCATTTTCATCTGAATTGGAAGAGTAAGTAATTTAAATGTATAAGACCTAGGTTCAAATTCTGGCTTGGCTACTTACTAAAAGGATGACCTTTGGAATAAATTATCTAATTTCTCTGGGTCTCAGTTTATGACACCACATTAATGGCTCATGTTAATTTTGCATTTCCCTATGACACCAAATCTTTTTCACATACATTATTTACCTATATCAGTAGTTTTCAAACTTTTGGAGGCTCAAGACCCCCTTTTACTCTTTTTATTTAAAAAAAAAACCTCCTTACTTTCTCTCCTAGAATCAATACTGTGTTTTGGTTCCAAGTAGAAGAGCAGTAAGGGCTGGACAATGGAGATTAAGTGACTGGCCCAGGAGAGTGGTAAGGGCTAGGCAATGGGGGTCAAGTGACTTGTCCAGGATCACACAGTTGGGAAGTATTTGAGGCCAGACTTGAACCCAGAACCTCCTGTCTCTAGGTCTGGCTCTCAATCCACTGAGCCACCCATCTGCCCCCACTACCCTTCACTTTTAAAAATTACTGAAGGAATGGAGGATGAGACAAAAAAAAATTTGGGGGACATGGCCAATGTGGAAATTTGTTTTAACTGACTTGCATATTTTAATAGGGTTTGTTTTTCTCATGCTCTCCATGGGTGGCAGGGGTAGGGCTGATCAGAAAGGAAAAAGAGGGATCTTGGTGGATAAAACAAAAAAAAATTTTATACTAAAAATAATTTGGAATCTCCCAAAGACCTTCACTTATTAATAGCCCTATTTTTCATATTAGTACATCTTATCAGCATTAATATTACATTGAAAATAGCTTTGACCTTGAAGACTCCCAATAAGGACTTGGGGGCCTCCAGAAGTCCTTGGACCACATTTTGAGAACTGCTGCCCTAGAGGACTAGAGCCATCTGCTTCCACTGTGTCCTGCCCACCCATCTTCAAATTAGTGCCTGAATAACCTTCCTCCAGCACTTCCAGAGCCATGCTGGTTCTCCATTCAAAAACCATCATTGCTGTCCACTGCTTGAGCAACAAAATGGAAATTTTCAATTCCAGCATTTGAAGGTTTCCATGAGAGGCCTTTAATTTACCTGGCTAGTTATAGCTCATAATGCTATCCTCTCTGTGTTAGCATTATCCCTGCTGCTCCTACAAACTCTAATTTCTAGAGTAATTTTACAGCACTTAAAGACCTCAACCTTATCTTCTGTCTTAGAATCATTCTTAAATATTGGTTCCAAGGCAGAAGAGCAGTAAGGGCTAGGCAATGGGGGTTAAGTGACTTGCCCAAGGTCACACAGCTAGGAAGTGTCTGAGGTTAGATTTGAACCCAGGACCTCCCATCTCCTGGCCTGGCTCTCAATCCACTGAGCCACCCAGCTGCCCCCAATTTCCTCATTTCTAAAGTGAAGGGACTGGATTAGACAGTCTTTCCAGGAGGGAACTTCCCACTGACATTCTGTGATTTTATAATGATGCTATAGTAAAGAGAAAGGCAGCTTCAGAGCCTTGGGTTCAAGCCTCATCTTTGACATATACAGTACTAGCTGTGTGACCCTGAACAAGTCCCTTAAACTCTCACGTGTCCTCGACAACACTAAGTTTCATCACAGGTGCCACCCTGCCTTGGTAGAAGAGTTTCCTGTAAAAATGAAGTCCCAGACCATTTCCGATCCTCTATGAGGATGGGAGCGGGTCCTGAGGTCCCACCTTTCCCCAGTCCATTTCACAAAGCCCCCCAGGCAGAGGGAGCCCTCTGAAGAGCTCAAAGCTGGCCGGACTCTACTGCTGCCCCCTCTGGGCCCCCTAACCCCATCTTCTTCCAGGCAGGCATCTCTCCGATGGGCAGCCTTACCGTCCTCAGCTTCCACATAGAGACGGAGTCCCAGATGACTTTTCCGGTTTAATAACCAGTGATTACTGGCGGCTGTCACATCAAAAACCAGCCAGCCCTCATCACCAGCCTGGAGGGTTTGCAGGTCTAACAAGAACAAGTCAGATTCCCTGTGGAAACAGAAGAAAGCCCCCAGGTCAGGTCAGAGGCTGCTCTCTGGCAGGTATCAGGACCATGGAGAGTCCAAGTTCTGTTCCCATTTCCTAACCCGGACAACTAGGGAAAGGTCCCCTCAAGCTTGTCTTTATTTGTGTGGGAAACTACTTCCCAGAGGAGGATACCATTTAAAATGGCACAGCGGGGCAAGCCTAAGGATGGGAGACCTCTCCTAGCAGTGTGACCCTGGGCAAGTCACTTCACCCCAATTACCCAGCCCTGACCACTCCTGCCTGGGCATTGATCGTTGGTATTCTTGCTTGCTATTCAGTCCTTAGTGTCGATTCCAAGATGGAAGGTAAGGGATTTTATTTTTCAGCCAGCAGAGCACTCACCCTGGTATTTTCAAGCCACCCTTTCTGCATTCTCACAAGGTCTCTTCTTAAGTGACCATGCTTCCTCCTGCAGGGTCAGCATGGTGGACCAAGGGCTGGACAACATAGCTCAGTGACCCTGGACAAGTCCCTTTATTCCTAGGAGTTTCCGGTTCCTTTTCTTTGAAATGGGAACAGCAGTACTATCCACCTCCTAAGGTGGCTCAGATGAGATAATCTATGAAAAGTTTGGGATAAACTTGCCAGCCCTACAGAAAAGCTTCTCAGGAGACGCCTCTAGGAGGCACGGGAGATAGAGTGCTGGGCCTGGAGCCAGTTCCATTCAAGTTCCAGTTTGGCCTCAGACACTTGTTAGCTCTGTGATCCTGAGCAAGTCACTTAATGGCTCGTTTGCCTCAGTTTCCTCATCTGTAAAATGGAGACAATAAGAGCACCTACCTCACAAGGTCGCCTGAGGACCAAATGAGAAGTAAAAAGTGCTTACTCAGTGCCGGGGGCATAGGAGGCACCAGATAAGCGCACACTTCCTTCCCTTTCCCCCAGTTATTGTTGGGACCTGTGGCTTCTGGGAAGCCACCTCATGCCGCTTTAAGGATGCCTCAGTGGTTTCTATTTACTGTCTGCCTCTGCTTGAAGAGCTCCGAGGAGGGGCAGCCCATTCCCTCTCTGGACCACTTCTATCACTAGGAGGTTCCCCCCATCAAGCCTCCATTTGTCCCTGGGGGGCGCCCGTTCTGCCCTCCTGGGGGAAATGAAGCCCCCCCCCAAGGGATCCAGGCTCCACACCTGTTGGACTGCTCGGTGACGATCTCATAGATGCTGATGTGGAGGGTCTTGTTGAGGTGTCGAGTAAAACTCTTCATCTTATAGATGCGGAACTCGGCAGCGGTGACACACTCCCCCGACGGGATCTGGGTCAAGTCAAACCTAAACTCCTTCCAGTAGGGCTCCTGGTAGAAGAGATCTCGGTCGTGTTCCACTGGAAAAGAAATGTGGGAGGAGGAAGGGTTATGTGGAAAAAGAAATGTGGATGCAAAAGCCTCCTGGCTCCCCACTGCCTCCAGGACCAAAGCCCACCCACCTCCTCTGCCCGGCATTCGAGGCTCTCTGGATTTTAGCTACCGCCTCCTTCTGATACACGTGCACCATAAAAAGGACGACTGGCCTTAAGGGTTGAGAAATTCTGTATCCGTGTTGTCTCATCGGCACATCGAGCAAGACCGATTCTGTCACTGGCCAAGTCCCAAAACACGTGTTTCCTTCTGTGCTGATTCTACTGCCTTTCTAGCAGGAAGGGGAAATCGTCCTGTTAGCTGGCTTGTCCAAATCTTCTGTTTAGCTTAAAAAACCAACCCCTTACTATCTGCCTTGGAACTAAGTACTATTTCCAAGGCAATTGGAGTGGTAGGAGCTAGTTAGGAAGGGTTAAGTGACTTGCCCAGGGTCACACAACTAAGAAGGGTCTGATTTGAACTCGTGATCTCCCATCTCCAGATCTGGCTCCCTATCCACTGAGCCACCTGACTACCCCTCTTCTGTTTAGCTTTTAAAGTGATCCAGGGAGACTGGCCTCCTGGCTGTTTCTCACACAAGACACTCGGTCTCTTTTAGCTCTGAGCATTTTCTCTGGCTTTCCCCATGTCTGAAACTCTCCTTCCTTATCTCTGCCTCCTGCAGGAAGTCTTTCCTGGTTTCCCTTACTGCTCGTGCCTCCCTTCTTCTCTTGTATGCTTCTTGTTTTCATGTCATCTCCCCCACGACACTGGGAGCTTCTAGAGAATAGGAGCTGGTTTTTGTCCTCTGTGTCGTCAGCGGTTGGCGCACAGTAGGCATTTAATAAATGCCTCTTTTGACTTGATTTGACCCTTAGGATTATAACTGTCAGATCCCTCCCCTCTGCCTCACAGGGGGGCTCTTCAGACGCCGGAAACCTGGGAGCCTGTAAAGCAATGCTTGGGGCAGAGCATCCCTGAAACTGAGCACTGAGATTTAACGAGGAGCCTGTGTGTCTTTAAAAAAAAATGCCACTGCATCCCTCAGCCCTAGCATTCACTCACCGCAAGCCCATTTTTAAAAAAGCCTCAGGTTGGCTGGCTGGGGGCGGATGCGGGGAGCACTTCCTGCCCTCGCGGTGTGGGCCTGGCACCCAGGCTGGACAGCTGGGCCGGGGGAGGACGGGACAGGATGCTGGGGCAGGGGGGAGCGGAGGGGGCCTGATATTTTCATCTCTCCACATGGCAGAGAGAACCAGCCCATTCTGGGGACATCTGCCACCCCCTTGGCTGGCCTCGGCTTTTGGGGGGCCCCCACCCCCCGCCCAGGTCTCCCAGGTCAGCAAGGCAGCTCCAGAGAGAATAGCCGGGCAGGAACCTTCTGCCTCCCCAGTCCCAAATGGAAAGGTGCGCTTGGAGAGTGCTTTTTGTGGCTGACGAGATGGGGCGGACACAGACCCCAGGCCATTGCCTGGAGGAAGAGGAGGAGGAGGAGGAGGAAGGGAGGCTTGTCCTCCACATTTCCAAAGCTTCCTGAAAGCACAGAATGTCAGAGCTCAGAGGGCATCATCTGTCATGGCCAGAAGGAGCAAAAAGGCTGGAAGGAACCTTAAAATATCCATTAGCAGGGCTCAGAAGGACCTAGAACATCAAATGTCAGAGATAGGGAGGGCTTTTTAAAGTGTAGAAAGGGGCTTTGGAACACAGAATGTCAAAGCTCCAAGGGTCCAGTCCTTTCCCCATCCCCTCACGGAAGGGGAAATGACCTGCCCAAGGTCACACAGATAGTAAATAGAAGACCTGGGACTCGGGCTTCTGGTTCCAGAACCAGGGTTCTTTCCCTGATTCCCCCCAGGACTCTTCCGTGCTTATCTGGGGTCCTGATAAGTTTCCTGGGGATTCCAGGGCAGGAAATCTTTTTGTACTTTTCCCAAAACTGGGCCATCTGTCAGAGAAGCACTCATCTGTCTCTGAAATGAGAATTGAGCCTGGGGTGTGGAAAGTGATACTGGAGCTGGGACACAAGGGTCTGCGGCTCTTTTAATAACTTTTCCAGTTCAGGAAAAATTTTACATAAAAAATAATGACAACAACAATCACTAACTTTTCTATGGCTATATATATATATATTTTATATATATATATATATATTTAATATATATATATATTTTTTAACACCCATGCCTTCTTAGAATCAATAATAAGTATTGGCTCCAAGGCAGACTTAGGGTAAGGACTAGGCAATGGAGGTTAAATGACATGCCCAGAGTCATGCAGCTAGGAAGTATTGGAGGCCAGGTTTAAACCCAGGACCTCCTGTCTCTATGCCTGGCTCTCTCTCCACTGAGCTACTTTGCTGTCCCAATTATATTGTCTACAAAAAGGCTTTAAACTTGTCTCATTCATTCATTGGGAAGATTGTACACGTACAATTATTCCATTTACAGAAAAGGAAACTGAGGCAGAAGGAAATAGACTTGCCTATGGTCACACAAAACTCAAGGAGAAAACAATTTATGCTAAATGTGCATCTCCCACTGTGTGTGTTAAATTTCTGGGAGATGGGAACAGAGCCAAAGCTCCTCCTCATCCCTCCTCATCCATTCATAGGAGTTTCATGGGCACGGCAGAGGGGATCAAGGTCTCTCAGGAGGCCTTCACTAGGTCCCCATCAAAGCAGATGTAAAGAAAGTGGAGGACAGATGAGGGCCAGCCAATTCCTGTAGAGTCTCAGCTAAGCCTGCCTCATTCCAGTTTGATCTTTAAAGGGCTTAGATCTGAAGAATGGGAGAGCTAGATGGGATCTTGGGAACAGACCATCTACTTGACAGTCTAGAACCTTTTTTATGCCAAAGACCTCTTGGGCAGTCTAGTTTTAAAATGTTTAAAAATGATAGTAAAAATAGAGTTTAAAATGTTAAAAATATGATTCTGAGAAGGGACCCATTCCCAGAATCATATTTTTAAATGTTTATTTTTTGGGTCTAACTCTTCATAAATCCTAGTTGAGGTTTTCTTGGCACAGATATTGGAGTGGTTCACCATCTCCTTCTCCAGCTCATTTTATAGATGGGGGAACTGAAGCAAACAGGGTTAGGTGACCTGTCCAGGGTCATGTAGCAAGTAAGGGTCTGAGACTAGATTTTAACTCAAAAGAAGAGTCTTTCTGACTTCAGGCCTGGCACTCTATGCATGATACCACCTGTTTTTAAATATATACGCAGAATTATAAAGGAAACCAAATATATTAAAATATCAATATAATATTTTAAATTAATTAATATAAAATAAAATTTTTAAAAAATTAAAATTTTTAAAAATATATATTGAAAACAATTTCATAGATCCCTGATGGTGAAGACCCCTTCAACTCTTGAAAAAAATTTCAAAGCATTATCTTCTGTCCTACTATTAATTCTAAGACAGAAGAGTGGCAAGTGCTAGGCAATTAGGGTCATGACTTGTCCAGGGTCACACAGCTAGGAAATATCTAAGGCCATATTTGAACCCAGATTCTCCCAACTCCTGGCCTGGCACTTTATCCACTGTGCCACCTTAGTTGCACCCCAAATCAACTCTTTTTACAAAGGAGAGAACTGTAACCCAAAGACCAAATAAAGAGTTGCCTAAGGTAACAACAATAAGGGAGAGGCTTCACTGAGATTAAAACCCAAGTTTTCAGATGCCCAGTTCAGGGTTCTTGCCCCTGTGGTGCCAGGCTGAAGACCAAGGGCAAGGCTTATTTCAGAATTAAGAACAAACTAAGAAAATACAAGTTGATAAATCTCAGGGTCATATTTCAGGCATCTGAGTTCCTATTGGGTCTGGGTAAAGGGCTTTGAGTTCATGCCATATAAGGATCAAGGGAAAGAACTGGGGACCCTTAATCTCAGAGAAAAGAAAGACTCTCTTTGTTGGTTCTTTATCGATGTTATGTGCATTGACTGTAAGTAACCCCAAAGGCTTCCTGGTCTTTTTCCCCTAGACTATCTCACTTGGTGATCTCATCCCTTAGTAAAAGGCGAAGAGCAAAGAGGGTTGGTTTCTTCTTTAGAGTCTCTTTAGGGTCTTTGGATGAGTTCAACAATCTCCTTTATGTAGATGCTCCACACATATGTCTGTCTTTATCTCTATATATTTTTACATATATTTTTAAAATGTTAAACCCTGACCTTCCGTCTTGGAATCAATACTGTGTATGGGTTCCAAGGCAGAAGAGTGGTAAAGGCTAAGTAATAGGGGTTAAATGACTTGTTCAGGGTCACATAGCTAGGAAGTGTCTGAGGTTAGATTTGAACCCAGGGACCTCCCGTTTCTAGACCTGACTCTCAATCCACTGAGCCATCCAGCTGCCCCCTATTTTTGTATTTTCTCTCTTTAACCATTTATCCATCAATTGTTCTCTCTTCATCTATCCATCTCTCTATCAATCTTTCCCACCCATCCATCTATCTATCTATCTGTCTGTCTATCTATCTATCTATCTATCTATCTATCTATCTATCTATCTATCTAGCCCTAGTCTCTTTCCAGAGCTAGTCAGTCCCACATTGCTAACTGCTTTTTAGACATTGTCCACTGGATGACCTGTAGCGTCCCCAAATGTAACCTTTCCAAAACAGAAATTATTATTTCCCAAGTTATTTAAGTGTCTGCCATCAGAATATGAACTCCTTAAAGGCAGAGCCTTTGCTGACACATGGTAGGAGCTGCTTAATGAACACTTGCAGCCTGACAACTGTCCTGAAACATCTGAAAGGGTCCCATTGCAGAGGGGTTGGTTAGACTTGCTCTATGTGGCTCTAGAATGAAGGCTTAGATGTAATGGACAGAAGGTGCAGTCAATATTTTAAGCGATGAGCTGCTCTTCCCAAGCCCGCTCGACTCCCATGGGAGATGGGGGTTCTCCCTCCTCCTCCCTCCTCCTCCTCCTCCCAATTGTCTTAAGGGAAAGACTGGATGATCGCTCCTTGGAACGTTGTAAGGGGGATTCTTGGCCAGTTCTGGGTCAGCCGGGATGCCCTCTGAAGATCCTTCCAACTGTGAGACTCTCATGTAACCCCACGTCCCAAAGCCCATTGGGATGGGACTCTCTTCTCTTTGGTGGACTTCAATGCCAGAGTTAGTAAGAGGCAGAGAGCAAAGAGGGTTGGTTCTTCTTTAGAGTCTCTTTAGGGTCTTTGGATTTGACACTTCTGGCTTCCAGCTTCAAGAGAAAAGATGAAAGACGCCAAGCCCAATTCAGATTGTTGAAGGAGAAAACTCTGGGAAGGAAGCGGTGTGAGAGGAGCTGGCAATCTCTCTTCTCTTTCTCCCCAGCTTGGTATTCCAGAAACTTTGGGAACTTCCCCTTGAATTAGGTCCAGGTGTCTCTGTCTCTCCTGCTCAGTTTATCTCACTCCCAGTGGGAGAGTTCCTTCCCTCTGGCATCTGTTCTCCTGTGGATACGTTCTCTGACTTCACTTTTGCTGTCAAGTTGGATCAATGGGTTTATTTGCTACTTATTATGTGTGTCCGTTGTGGTATTTGGCAGGGAGTGTGGGGAAGGAGTCAAGCCTTGGAGAGAAAGCTTGGGCCCTCCTTTCCTCATTAAGAAGCAATGATCAGAAGTCTAGCTTGAACCTGGAAACCACACACCCTAGACTAGGACTTGGACTAATCATATTGAAGGGAGCAGCTAGAATTCTAGCCGGGCATCATCCTTTCTCTCTGAGGGGAGCAGAGTGGCCAAGTTTGGGGTTCCAACCTCTTGCTTCCCTTCCTGGCAGGAATCAACATCTCCCTTGCAGAGTGGGGGAGTGGGGAGGGAAGAGGCTCGATGTCTGTTCTGCTTTCCTCTGAGCTAGGTGACAACACCCCCATGCTATATGTCGAGGGGACACGGAGAAATCAGAGTAAATAGCAAGTGAGCAATCCTGGCTCTTTGAGACTTTTGTAAGGGGTCATATTAGCTGGTCCAAATTAAGGACCCCCACTTAGGAGGCATCCCCAAATTTCCCTCAAGTCTCTCAGGACTTCCCTCCACCACACTAGCCTAGAGACCCATCAGCTACCCGGGCCGAAAAGATTTTCTTTTCTATAAATAAGCAGGATCATAGATTGAGACTAGGAAGTTGCCTTAAAGGCCTTGGAGTCCAACCCTCTTATTTTACAGATGAGGAAACTGAGGCCCCAGAGCCAAAATGTGACCATTCATGTCCCTGGAAGAGACTTCTCCTCAACACCCCTCCTCAAAGCGATCATCCAGTTTTATCTTGAAGACCTACAGTGACAGGGACCTCACCACTTCACAAGGCAGAAGAGCATGAGATGTGCTTCCAGGATAGTTCAGCTACTCACATCACTTATTTTACCCGATAATACTTGATCTATGATGCCCTTTCCAAAGGAGAGCAGGGATTTTGTCTAGTCCCACTCCTTCATTTTACAGGGGAGGAAATTAAGGCCAAGAGAGAGGAAATGAGCTAAAGCTACACAGTTCATTAGTGTCAGAAATAGGACTAGAACTCAGGGGTCTTGCCTCTCCAATCCTGTGTTGTAGGTATTTACAATACAACTAAATTGCTTTTTCTTAAATGATGATTTTCTACTTTTGCATTGTTAATACGTCGGATTGCTTTTAATTTCCATGATTATTTTCAACTAAAGAGGTGTAATCTTGTCAAAATAGGGAAGATCCCACTGGTCCATGCCAGTCTTTTCCATCTCTGGGTAACATAATAATGAGGAAGAGACAAAAAGACTGTTATGGGATGTCTGATCCCCTTGCATTTTTCATTCCAGGACCTCCCATGATTCTCTCCAGCTACATTTCTGCCCTTATATTTTTTGTTCTCACTCCCTATATTGGCATCACAAATTAGGGAAAGGAGCAAGCATTTATGAAGTACCTACTGTGTACCAGGTACAACTAGGAGATAGAGAGCTGGGCTTGAAGTCAGAAAGACCCAAGTTCAAATCCAGCCTCAGACTGGACAAGTCAATCTTACTTGCCTCAGTTTCCTCATCTATAAAGTAGCTGGATAAAAAATGGCAAACTACTCTAGTATCTTTGCCAAGAAAATCCCAAATGAGGCCACAGAGAGTCAGTCAGGACTGAACAATTACAACAACAAAAATGTACCACGTACTGTGCTAAGTGCATTGCAAATATTATCTCATTTTATATTGTATAGAGTGAAAAGAGCTGGGGGTTTGGATTCAGGAAAGCTGGGTTCTAGTCCTGACTCTGTCATGTTACTAGCTGGGTGACACGGAGCAGGTCCCTTAATGTCTCCTTTATTGTCAAATGGGGGATAATGTTCCTTGTCCTGCCTCAATCACAGGCCCCCTGGGCAGATTAAATGAAACCATTTATGTACCTGTGGACTATGGGGGCTATTACTCAAAAGAAGGCCTTTCTCCACCTCCAAGAAGTTGTTAGATGTTAATTTTGATTGATGTTAGTGGGTTTTGATAGCCTGATGGTAATTCTTTTCTTTTTTCTTTTTTTAACCCTTACCTTCCGTCTTGGAGTCAATCCTGTGTATTGGTTCCAAGGCAGAAGAGTGATAAGGACTAAGGAATGGGGGTTAAGTGACTTGCCCAGGGTCACACAGCTGGGAAGTGTCTGAGGCCAAATTTGAACCCAGGACCTCCCATCTTTAGATCTGGCTCTCTATCCACTGAGCTACCCAGCTGCCCCCTTGATGGTAATTCTATATTAGAAGTTGCTGAACATTTTCCTTAGAATGGAAAAAAAGGAGCCAACCAGAGCCCAAGGGAGAGCCCATCTTTCCATTTTACAGAGGAGAAAACTGAGGCTGAGAGGAAGGGATATGAGTTAGTGGAAGATCTAGGACCAAACCCCAAGTCTGCAGACTCCTCCCTAGTCCAAGAATCTTTCCAGGGAATTGAGGCAGTTCTAGGGTGTTTCAGGAGACAAGGGGTTCTCCCTCCCTGGAGGGCTCCGCTTCAAACAGAACCAGATGACCACTTGTTACACGTCTCGTGGAGGGGATGCTGGGCCAGACATGGGTCGGACTAGGACTCCTCCGAGGTTCTCTCTAGCTCTAAAATTCTGTGACTCCCCCCATCCTCATGCAGACGTATCAGGTGATGTATGTATAAGTATCCTGAAAGTATCCCAGGAAGGGAGAGGCTCGCATTCCGAGGGATGAACAAAGTTAACACTGTCAAGCCATGGGGGCCTTTGGATGTTTACGTTCTGTATAATTTTAAACGTACCAAATAACGTTCAAAAGGGCCCAGACGGCTTCCTCCTGGGGGAATCGCTAACGAGTTTACTCTTGGGGCTTCTTTCATGTGGCCAGTGGAAAATACACAATTGCTAATCACCAACATGTGCTGAACGGAGGTTCTCTGGTGTGCATGGGAAAGTCTGCTTTCCTTTGGCTTTGGAGAGAAAACCGCCTCTTTGTCCGGTGCTCCCCATCTCGGGTCCCACCGAACAGAAATCGAGTGCCTACTGGCGGCTCCAAGGGCCGTTGGGGTGCAGAGTGTCGGAATAGACTCTCAGAGATGGAAGGGGCTGTAGGACACAGAATGGCAGAGGAGATGGCAGGGGTCGGGGCTGAGACAGAGAATAGAGAATATCAGAGCTGGGAAGGTCTTCAGAGTCAGCCGAGTCTACCCCCCTTATTTTACAGTCAAGGAAACCGAGGCACTGGCTGGAGAAGGGACTTTCTCAGCCATACAATTAAACGGTAGTAGATAATACTAACAGGCATTTTTACATTTATTTAAGGTTTACAACAGACTTAACGTTCTCAAATGTCCTTAGAGCTTCACCATCTCCCCAAGACTTTGATTATACAAAGAAGGGAACTGACCATTGCCTAGCCCTTACAACCACTCTTCTGCCTTGGAGCCAATACACAGTATTGACTCCAAGACGGAAGGTAAAGGGTTAAAAAAAAAAAGAAGGGAACTGAGGCTCAGGGCTAGTGAGTTCTCCAAGGTCACACAGCCAGTCAGTGGCAGAATCATTCTGCTTTCTGGTCTGGGCACAACTATCCAACAGCCCCCTTTAAGTTCTCCAGGGACTCAGCTCTTCCTGCCTCCTTGGTCTCCTAATGAAAGCCTATCCTGAAGCAACCTTTGCTTCCCAGTCAAGGAAGGAGTTTCCAGCCCTGACCTTGGTTAGAACAGCTGGCTTACAGAAAAGGAGGTGGGGGGCCCCCTGGAACCTGGGCTGGGCAGCAAGGCCCCTGCCCCCCCCCTCAGGCAGCTGCAGAATGCAGGCCCCATTGATTCCTGGGCCTCAAATAGTTTCTCCCGCCCAGAAATCTCAGCCTGGTTGGGCAAAAAAAAAAGCCCAAGTCTCTATTTCCAAGGTATTTTTAGTTGTTCTTTATTGTAAACGTTCTTTGTGTTTCTATAAACTCCTCTGTACTCGTAATTATGAGGCCCAGCTTCTCCTGGAGAGCCTCGCAGACATCAGATTAAAAGGAAACACCGTCCCATCCAACCACATCAAGTGCGCCAAGTCTTAAAATATAACTCCATGGGAAGCAAGCAAGGAGGGTTCAGTGCCTTCAGCTGAAACTTGGGGGGTGTGGTGGGAGGGGGAATAAATGACAGGAGCCTATAACAGAACAACAACAAAAGAGGTGCCTCCTCCTTTGGGAGGAGGACCACAGAGGTCATCTGGGCTGACCCATTTCAGAGGAAAAACCCGGAGCTCAGAGAGGGAGAAGTCTTACTCAGGGTCACACAGCAAGGACCAAATCAGAGGGGATCTTGTTCTACCTCTGTGCTTTATGCATGAGGAAACAGGCTCTCTAGGTTTAGTGATTTGCCTGGAAACTCTATATGAGGCAGAGGGAAGATTCAATTTCAGGTCCCCTGATTTTCCATCCTACATCCTTTCCACAGCATAGAACCATGACCTGGTTCATACAGTCACCATCCTAGGTGATTCCCTCAGCATATCTCTCACCTAGACTACTGCAATGGCCTGCTGCCTCAAGTCTCTCCTCCATCCTGTCCATCCTTTGCTCAACTGTTAAAGAGATTTTTCTAAAGTTTGGGTCTGACCATATAACCCTCCCCACTTTCCAATAAACTGCTGTGGCTCCCTATTACCCACAAACCTTCTGTTTGGTCATTAAAGCTTTTCATAAGCTGCCCCTTCCTACCCTCTGAGTCTCCTTACAGCTTACTCCCCTCCATGGTCTACGCTGACCCCCTTGCTGCCTTCACACTCTCTCTATGTCCTGTCCGTGTGCCAAAAGATAGTCTCATGGGATACTCTGAAGTGACTTGCCCAAGGTCACACAGTTGATTAGGGGTAGAACCAGGTCTAGAATCCAGGAATCTTAACTCACCTTTTTGAGACATTTACCAATGCTCATATTAACATTTCAGAAAGGGGTAGCTTTAAACTTTATTTGGGGGGCAGCATGGGACAAGGGAAAGAACTCTGCCTTAGGAGTCAGAGAATCTGGGTTCAAATCCTGCTACCTGTGTGACAAATTAGCCAAACTTCCTCTTCTCCTTCCATGAAATAAGGTAGTTGGACCTGATGGCCTCTGGGGTCCCTTTCAAATCTAACCCAAGTCAAAAAGTTAGTGTAAACAACAGTCATATTTCTTCCTCCTGACTTTGGAATCAGGCTTCAATAGAAAAAAAAAACCCAATTATTAACACCCACTGCATAGAAGGCCAGTGTTTGGTACCACTGGGGAGAAAGAATAAAAAACCAATCCTGACTGTAAGGAAGCTTGTAGTCTGGGAAGATAATGTTGAAGATGATGCCCAGAACTAAATATAGCATCCACTGGAATATGATTAAGGACACAGGAGAAAGGGAAGCTGGGAGGCACAGTGGATAGAGCACCAGGCCTGGAGTCAGAAGGTCCTGGGTTCAAATGTGGCCTCAGACTCTTCCTAGCTGTGCGATCTTGGGCAAGTCACTTAACTCTGATTGCCTAGCCCATTCTGCGCTTCTGTCTTAGAATTGATACTAATGGGGCAGCTGGGTGCTTCAGTGCATTGAAAGCCAGGTCTAGATGGGATGTCCTGGGTTCAAATCTAGCCTCAGACATTTCTGAGCTGTATGACCCTGGGCAAGTCACTTAACCCCTATTGCCTAACCCTTTCTGCTGCTTCTGTCTTAGATTTGATATAAGGGAGAAGGTAATGATTTTTTAAAAAAATACTTAGGCTACCTTCTATAACAGGGTCTGATCAGATAATATGGGGATCCTTCTGGTAATGATGTCTCATGTTTGATTTACAGCAAAGTCTTGTATCTACCACCTACTCCCATCTTTAAAGCGGCTTCAAGATTCTGTAGCATTTCCTTTAGAGTTACCCTGTGAGATGGGTAGTGTTTATCGGAAGGAGGAGGGGTGCTGTGGGGAATCTCCATTTAACAGATGAAGAAACTGAGGCTCGGCCAGGGAAGCAACCGCTCAGGAGTCACACAAGGAACTGAGTAAATGTTTGTTCATTTGGATTGAAGGATGCTACGTTGGAAAAGGAAATAAGTTCTTTGCTCCGCCAACAGCCCATCCATCCATTCTTGGGTTCTGTTGCAACATGAATATCCCAGGCCTGTTCTAAAGAATCATTGTACCTGACCCGGCCCTGCCCACCCTCGAAGCAGCCCAACTGTGACAAGGATGGGGCACATCCTTTGCCGAGGGCCTTGGTGCTGAGCTCCGGCATCATGAGTAAATCATTAATGTGGGCGGCTCCTGGACAGGGCTTGAACACCTGAAAATAGCTGCTCTCTGTAGGTCTGGGTGAGTGATGGCAATTCCCATGAGCTGCCCTGGGATTCTCCCTTCTCCTGTGGGTCCCAGCTCTCCTGCCCCTAAGGTCTACAGAGCAGTGAGGCCAGATTTTCCACCAGAACATAGCCTTGGAAGCCATTAGCCACCCACAGCCTGTCTGATGCATGAAAGGTGAGCCTGGCCTGCAGGCCATGGGTGTGGAAGGCTTGGGTGTGGGAGAGCAGGTGTGGGTGTGCTTGTTTGGGTGTTTATGGGGAAGTCACTATTCCATTAGAGTGGCTTCCCTTGGTGGCAAATTGGCTGGAGGCCACCATTTTCCCCTTGTGGGCTCCAGTTTCAAAGGAGTCTCTTTGGCTGACCAGAATGAGCACAGAGGGGACTTCCATAGCTACCCAGACCCCAAAAGGGATCCCAATGAATTGTCATCAGTCAATGAAGGATCAGGTACCTTCCTCTACTCCTATCCCTTCTCCCAACTCCTCCAATGACTTTTCCATTGCACAAACCCAAATGTGTAATTGGGTGAGGACAGACGGGGCATCGAGGTGGTACAGTGGATCGATCCTGGAATCAAGAGGACCCAAGTTCAAATATGACCTTAGATACTTACTAGCTTTGTGACCCTGCGCAAGTCACAAAGCCCTATTTGCCTCAGTTTCCTCATAAATAAAATGAGCTGGAAAAGAAAATGACAAACCACTCTGGTATCTTTACCAAGAAATCCCTAAAGATGAAGTCCCAAAGAGTCAGACATGACTGAAAATGACTAAACAACAAGAACAAAGGAGATGGCTGGCATCACAACTCAGCACCAGTACCCTTTGTCCCCAAACCATCTGCTTCTTCAGAAGCCCATACAGCAGTTTTGTCCTCTGGTTAGGAAGACGTTTTTTAGTGCACAAAAAAAAAGAAAAGATTTTTAACATCTAAGATGGTGGAAGAAGGAGGAGATACTCTTTGGGGTTTCCTTTTGTATGTTTTCCTTTTTTTTTTTAGGTTACCCAACTATTCCAAGTCTTAGCATTCCTATTTGGCAAATGAGAAACGGAGACTTAGAAAGATTTAGTGACTTGTCCAAGAATTTGCTTTTTAAATTGAACTTTATTGAGAGGCTATCCTTTGGTTGGACTTTTAGGATCTCCCTCTTTTAGCCTTTTTTGGTCTTGGACTTCTTTGACAATCTGGGGAAGCCTATGGACCCTTTCACAGAATAAAGATTTTAGATACATAAAATACACACTTCTAGGAACCTTGCCACCATGCCTCAGTTGTTTTCTTCCTTGGCCTTCTTCCACTGTTGAATACTTCCTAGAACCTCCATTTTGTGGAAGAACCCAGACCAGCCTTTCTTCCTTCTCTAAACCTCCCACCTATGCTCCTGAATGGGGTTGCCTCTGAATGGGATTCTTTCCCTTTGCATTTCTTTTATGAGTTGTCTTCTTCCATTAGAATGTAAGTTCTTTGGGGACAGGGACTATCTTTATTTCTACTTGTATTTCCAGTACTTTAATACAGTGCCTGGCCTATAGTAAGTACCTCACATAATGCGTGTTGACTTGACTTGGCTGATGGTACCTGATGCTGTCTGAGACAAACTAGCAGATGGGACTTGGAGTTTGAGGACCTGGATCTGTAGTCTGCCTCTGACACTTCTAGGTCCTTGGGAATTTTACCTCTGAACCTTAGTTGGACCAATTAGTTTGGCCAAGGTGGAAATTTGTTTTGTTTGACTCTGTATATCTGAAACAAGGGTTTTGTCTCCCTCCCTCCTTCCCTTCCTTCCTCTCTTCCCTTCTTCTTCCCTCCTTCCCTCCTTCCTTCCTTCCTTCCTTCCTTCCTTCCTTCCTTCCTTCCTTCCTTCCTTCCTTCCTTCCTTCCTTCCTTCCTTCCTTCCCTCCTTCCCTCCTTCCCTCCTTCCTTCCTTCCCTCCTTCCCTCCTTCCCTCCTTCCTTCCCTCCTTCCCTCCTTCCCTCCCTCCTTCCCTCCTTCCTTCCTTCCTTCCTTCCTTCCTTCCTTCCTTCCTTCCTTCCTTCCTTCCTTCCTTCCTTCCTTCCTTCCTTCCTTCCTTCCTTCCTTCCTTCCTTCCTTCCCTCCCTCCTTCCCTCCTTCCTTCCCTCCTTCCCTCCTTCCCTCCTTCCTTCCTTCCTTCCTTCCTTCCTTCCTTCCTTCCTTCCTTCCTTCCTTCCTTCCTTCCTTCCTTCCTTCCTTCCTTCCTTCCTTCCTTCCTTCCTTCCTTCCTTCCTTCCTTCCTTCCTTCCTATCCTCCTTTGTATCAATTCTAAGACACAAGAGCAGCAAGGCCTAGGCCAGTTATGGTGAACCTTTTAGAGAACAAGTACCCAAACTGCAACCCTCATACCACATGTGAGCACCCCCCCCCCCCTTATCCCAGACAAGGGCGGGGAAGAAGCTTTCCCATTGAGCTAGTAGGCAGAGGGATGGGAGATTTTGGAAATGTCTGTCTTCAGGCACGAGTGGAGAGGGAGAAGGGAGCAGCACCCTCTGGTACACATGTCATAGGTTTGCCAACATGGGGCTAGTCAATTGGGTTAATCGGACCACTTCTTTTCTTTCCTTTTTCGATGGAAAGGGGTAGGAAGGAAGTAGATCTTTGTTCATCAAAAAAAAATAAATTAAAAACAAACAAAAACCTTGACTTATAATCCCTTATAATAAAATTTTCCCCTCCCCTGCTCCCATGGTTTTTTAGAGATTTTGAGAGAAGCTATGTAGGTCAGTAAAGAGAGGTCTGGGAGGGGCAGTTAGGTGGTTCAGTGGGTAGAGAACCAGAAGTGGTTACAGGAGGTTCAAATATGGTCTCTGATACTTCCCAGCTGTGTGACCCTGGGCAAGTCACTTAACCCCCATTGCCTAGCCCTTACCACTCTGTCTTGGAACTGATACTCAATATTGCTTCTAAGACAGAAAGTATGGGTTTAAAAAAACAACAACCAAAAAAGAGGTCTGAGATTCAAGAGATTCAGTGCCAATACCAGCTTGGCCACTGATTCCCTCAATAACCAGGGATGAATAAATGGCATCAGAAAGTCTGTGTCTTACTTTAACCTCCCTCCCACACTTGTGGCAAGGCTCTAATGACATAGCAGCAGTAGTAATAGTAACCATAATCACAACAACAATAATAAAGTTTTATCTAGTGCTTTAAGATTTGTAACTACTTTATGAATATTTATGGACACAACAACGTATCGAAAGCCCGTTATGTACCACAGAGCACTGTGGCAATGAATGAGAGTCAGGCTCATTATCATTATTATTACACTCATAAGAAATTCATCTCTAGTGTTAGACTGTCAGGAGGTGGAGGGTGAGAGGGAAAGACGTGCTCCAATTGACCAATTGACCTGGTATAAGGTCCCTTCTCTCTCCCTCCCCACTCAGCCATTCCACACTTCCACATACACATATATGTATATATGTGTAATAAATATATATACATATATAGTTATATTTTTAAACCCTTGCCTTCCATCTTAGAATCAATGATTGTAAGGCAGAACAGTAAGGGCTAGGCAATGGGGGGTAAGTGACTTGCCCAGGGTCACACAGCTAGGAAGTGTCTTCCTTGGCATTTCTTATTAGTATTAGTATTTTTATTAATTATTATACAAATTATAATATATATAAAATATAAAAATAAAATAAAAATTATATAAATAATATTAATAATATAATTATTAGAATTAGTATTCCCAGTTTGTTTTTTTTAAACCCTTACCTTCTCTCTTGAAGTCAATACTGTGTATTGGCTCTAAGGCAGAAGAGTGGTAAGGGCTAGGCAATGGGGGTCAAGTGACTTGCCCAGGGTCACACCCTGGTTCCTTGGCATTTCTAATCAGGTTTCTAAAGAGACTTTAATTCCAGTTTTAGAAATTTCCATTGAAACTTCTCTCTGGATGATGTTACCGTGGCTCCCAGTGCCCATTTGAATTCTTAGGGAGGTCTTTTCATCCAGATTGTCCTTCTGCTGCCTCTGGCTCTCAGGGTTTTATTCTTTTAAGTTAATAACCATTTCTAGAGCCCTTGAAACTGTTTTTTTTTTTCTCACAACTTTCTTATAAGGTAAATAAATGGGTATTATTACACATGAGAAAATGGAGGACCGGACATGGATGGAAAGGTGACTTGTCTAAGGTCACCATGCTGGGAAACAAAATTAAATGGGTCTGGGACCTAGATCTTTTGAGTCTTAGATCTGCCCCCTTCTCTCTCTTTAGTGGGACTGTCAAACAGCTTGGGCTCCAGGATCGTTCCTGGTCAGGTTCCATGCTTTTAAAGGGGCAGCCTGGTGTACTGGGATTTACTTTGTATCTGAAACAAGAGGGGCTGAAATCATCATTCTATCATTTACCAGTGGAGTCACTACTGACTGGTAAGTCATTTCCCCTTTCTGTGCCTCAGTTTATTTACTTGTAAAATAAGGAATCTGGACCAGATGATCTCTAAGCTTCACTTTAGGGCTAACATTTTATGCTCTGAAGCCCTTTCCATCTCTGTCTTTCTAGATTCTCTCCCAGTTCTGACATTCCGTGTGCTAAAGTGCCTCACAATTCTTCAGTTCTATCGCCATTTTTCTTCTGTCTGCCTCAGTTTCTTCTCCTGTAAAATGGGAATAATAAAAGCCCCTTCCTCCCAGGGCTGTTGCGTGAAGATAAAATGAGATACTTGTAAGATGCTTAGCACAGCGCCTGACCAAAAAGAACTAGTGAATGCTTGAGAAATATGTTTCCTTCCTACCTGAGCTCTGCGAGGCAGCCTCTGTCCCCAGGAGAGCTCTTCTCTCCCCTCTCCCGTCTAATTCCAGGTAGAGGCAGCTCGTCCTAACTAGGACATGGGAGGGTGGCAACGGAACCAGCCTGCCCAGATTCCAGCCACCGTGAGTGAGGATGATGTGGTATCCGGGGCTCCGTCTCCTGGACACACTCATCTCCCAGCTCTGTCCCGGTGAGCTGGGGTGAGGTGGGGGCTGCGCAAGCTACTCTTCCTCCTTCGGGGGTGGGAGCCTGGCCGTGCTGGGGGAGCTCCTGCCAGCGGGGCCCAGGGGGGCTCCCGGCTTTCCACCTGGGCTCTGCACTTTTTTCTGTTGAAACCCAGAAGAGTCTCTCTCCCATCTAGAAATGCTTTCACCTCTGTACTTGGTGTGGCCCACTGAAGAGGAAATTGGCCGGACAAGGAGGGCAGGAGGTCTCCTTAGGCAGACACCGGGGCTATTTCACAGAATTACACCATGACACAACTGGAACAGTTCTTGGAGATCATCTGAACCTCAGCCTTTTCATCTGGAAAATGGTGGGCTTGGCCTAGATCATCTCTAAGGCTCCTTTGAGTTCTAAATCCATCTCTTTCATTTTTCATTCCATTCCATTCCATTTTTAAACCCTTACTTTCTGCCCTAGAATCAAGACTAAGTATTCGAAGACAGAAGAGCACCAAGGGCTGGGCTGTTGGGGGTTAAGTGACTTGCCCAGGGTCACACAGCTAGGGAGTATCTGAGGTCAGATTTGAACCCAGGCCCTTTCAACTTCAGGCCTGGTTCCTGATCCACTGAAGCACTAACTGCCCCCCCCCCCCCCCCATTCATTTTACTGAGAGGAAGATCGGGGCTCAGAGAAGGACAACGATCTGCCCGAGGGAACACAGAGAGTGAGAAGCAGGTTGCTGGACCACTAATCTTAGCACCTACTTCCAGTTGTGTGTTCTGCCTCCCCATCACGCCATGCCTGCTTCCTAGACCTCTGACAGCTCCAAGAACAGGGCTGGGCATACATGTGTCTCTGGTCAGGACTGTTAGAGCGGGCCTCCGGGGATGCTCAGTGGCAGGACCTCAGGCTCCCATTCCAGTATTACTCGGCTCCCCTAGGGCTTCCCAGGAGCCACTTACGGGGCCTCCCAAACGCCACAGCCCGTCCTTGTGATGGTGAAACCGTGATCAGAGTATTTCTCTGCCTGGGCAGAGAAAGACTTCTTGCTGCTGACCAGTTTATCCAGTTGAACTGCTCTTGAGGATGGTAATTTATCAGATTCTGGCAGAAGGCAGCAACTATTCTCAAGCAGACATAGGTTTAGAGGTAGAAGCGATGTCGGGGCAGATAGGGGGTCCCCCAGGCCTCATCCTTCATTTTAGAAATGAGGAAAATGCCCCCCCAGACCAGCGAGGGGATTTACCCAAGGTCACACAGGCACATAAGCAATAATTGGGTTGTAATTTGAATGCAGGGCTCTAGGGATAGCCAGGTGGCTCGATGGATAGAGTTCAGGGTCTGGAATCAAGAAAACCTGAGTTCAAATCTGTTCTCAGACAGTTACTGTGAGATCCTGGGCAAGTCACTTCACCCTATTTGCCTCAGTTTCCTTGTCTGTAAAATGGGCTGGAGAAAGAAATGGCAAACTACTCCAGTATCTCTGCCAAGAAAACCCCAAACGCGATCATCCTAGTGCAAACATCAACAACATGGAAATAGGTTCTGACCATGTAAAGGACACGTGTAAAACCCAGTGGAATTGTGTGTCGGCTACGGGAAGGGGAGGGAGGGAAAGAAATAGGATTCATGTAACCAAGGAATAATATTCTAAATTGACTAAATAAAATTTTCAAAAGAAAAAAGAAAACCCCAAACAGGGGTCACAAAAAGTTGGACAAGATGGAACAACAAACTTATAACTAATCTAATCCACAGCACCACCCCGAATAAAAATAAGTTTATGTTTTTATGCAAGTTTAAGCATTTTAAAGCAAAGCACTTCAGAAGTATTTTCTCCTTTGGGAGGCAGACGGTACTGTTGTCCCCAGCTGCCCTATGGGTAACTGACAAAAGGAATATCCTTGTTTTGGAAAGGAGAAAACTGAGGTTCTGGGTCACACAGCAGGGACATGGCTAGGACAGTATTCAAACTCGGCTCTTCTTGACTTTAAGGCTAGAGCCTTATTCTCCATACCTCCTAGATGCTTAAGTCGGGAGTCTTCAGGAAACCCGAATAAACCTTCACAGGAGAGGATCAGAGCAGGGAGGGACCTCTTCTCTCAACTAATCCAACATCCCTTTCCCCTGCCTCCCACCCAGGACAAGAATCCCCACTACAGAGGCAGCTGGGTGGCTTAGTGGATTGAGAGCCAAGCCTAGAGATGGGGAAGCCTGGGTTCAAATCTGACCGCAGACACTTCTTAGCTGTGTGACCCTGAGCAAGTCACTGAACCCTGCTAGCCGAGCTCTTGTCCTAAGACAGAAAGAGTTAAAAGAAGAGAAGAGAATCCCCCAAGACAGGATCTTTGAAAAGTAGTCCTGAAGTCTCTGTTTGGAGACCTCTAGGGCCAGGGAACTCACTAGCTAACAAGGCAGCTCATCCCACTGCCGGACCATACTAAATGCCAAGCTTTTCCCCTTTCTTTGAGCTCCAGTGTTCCTTTCTCCCACTGCCCTCTGGAGTCTCCCAGGACCAGTCTAATCACTCTTCCATGTGAAAACCTTCCAGATCCCGGAAGACAATGACCCTGGTCCCTACGGCAGGAGCTCCTGATCCTTCTTACATCCAGCTCCTCTTCTCATCTGGTCTGCCTTGCTTTGGTAAAGCCTCTGGACCCCCTTCTCCAAGTCACACTTTTAAGTTCTGGAAGTTCGAGGCTGGTCCTCATCCATAGTCACAGACTTCCCTGAAATTCTCCATAAATCCCTAAGGGATATGAGGACCCAGGATGAAGGACCCCCTTCCCTACGTCTTTTCTCCAGGTTAAAATTCAGACCAATACCGAGGTTTGTGACTTAAAAAAAGATAACAACGAAGAACCTTGAAATTGAATCTTGTATAACCAAAGGATGCTTTTTGAGACCCTTGTGGAGTGAGGCAAGTGACCTGAAGGAGGTCGGCTTTAAGGCTAGACTCGGTCACTAACATTTTTTAAAAAACCCTTATCATCTGTCTTAGTATCAATTCTGAGACAGAAGGGCAAAGGTCCGCTGATCAGGGTTAAGTGACTTATCCAGGGTGACACAGCTAGGAAGTGTCTGAGGTCATATCTGAAGCCAGGACCTCCTATCTCCAGGCCTGATGCTCTATCCACCGAACCACCCAGCTGCCCCAACTAATTCTTTATAACATGACCCAAGCCTCATGCCTTTCTCCTTCTGTAAAATTGGTGTGCTGGACTCAGCGATCTCTGAGGGCTCTGACATTCTGTGACAAATGAGAAATAGGAGATAGAAGGCTAATCTAATAGGTAAGTGAAAATGGGAGGCGTGGAAGCATCAGGCCCAGTGGACAAAGTGCTGGGCCTGGAGTCAGGGAGACCTGAGTTCAAATACGAGCTCAGACACTTACTAGCTGTGAGACGCCAGGTAAGTCATGTAATCTGTTTGTCCTGGTTTCCTTGTTTGTTAATGTTAACAAAGCATCTGCCTCCCAGGGTTGTGGTGAGGGTAAAAGAAGATAATATTTTTAAAGTTCTCTGCAAACCTTACTTTAACCTATATAAATGTTAGCTATGATTATTGTTACAGGCGGTTTTGTTTTCTCACCGAAACTGAGTGAACAAATCAGGAATAGAGCTTTCAGAAGGGAGATATTTGTACTGTGGCCAGGAAAGGCTGGTAGGTCACGAAATTGTGAGACTTATGGGCAGCTGACAATAGGAATAACTCTGAAGTATGAGGGCTCACTTTCTAACTGTGTGAACCTGGGCAAGTCACAAGCTCCACTGCCTAGCCCTTACCACTCCTGGGTACATATTCAAAGATGGGAGGTAAGGGTTTAAGAAAAAAAGAAGGGAGAAAGGAAGGAAGGAAGAAAGAAAGAAGAGAAAAAGAAAGAGAGGAAAAAAGGAAAAAAGAAAGAAAAGATAAAGAAAAGAAAAAAGAAAGGAAGGAAGGAAGAAGAAAGGAAGGAAAAAAGAAAGAAAGAAAGAAAGAAAGAAAGAAGAGAGAAAGAAATAAAGAAAGAAGAGAGAAAGAAAGAAAGAAGAGAGGAAGAAAGGAAAAAAGAAAGAAGAGAAAGAAAAGAAAAAAGAAAGGAAGGAAGGAAGAAAGAAATAAAGAAGAAAGGAAGGAAAGAAGAAGGAAAGAAAGAAAGAAGAGAAAGAAAGGAAAAAAGAAAGAAAGAAGAGAGAAAGAAAAGAAAAAAGAAAGAAGAGAGACAGGAAGGAAAAAAGAAAGAGAAAGGAGAGAAAGAAAAGAAAAAAGACAGGAAGGAAGAGAAAGGATGGAAGAAAGGAAGGGAAGGAGGAAGAGAGGGAGGGAAGGAAGAAGAAAAGGAAAAAGGAAGGAAGGAAGGAAGAAAAAAGAAAGAATAAAGGAAGGGAAGGAGGGAGGAAGGAAGGACAGGACAAAGGAAGAAAGCAGGTTTATATTCCATAGTACTTAAAATGTTTCTCTTTATGAGTCAGGCAATGAAAGAAAGTGGTTCCATTTTCTAGATTAAGGAATGAAGTACCCTGTCCAGGCTGAAGGGTCTTGCCAAGACAGTAGGTTGGTGGCAGAGCTGGACTCAGAACCTCATTCACAGGCCAGGGATCTTTCTAATACATTCTAGCTGCAAAATGCTTCCTGATGATGAGCCAGAAAGGAAGGACCTGCACCTTCAGCATGGGATTTATTCACCAAAAATCTTCTGAAATGGGAAAAATTTGGTTTCCTCCAAGCCTGCAGATAACTTGGGCCGAGGGAAACAGTCTGGCAAGAAATTAGATACATAAGTTGAGATCCTAGTTAGGGCTAAAGGATGAACGGAAGAAGTCCCTTGGAAGCTTTTTCTCTTTTTAAAATAATTCATCATGAACTTAAATTCAATAAAGAACCAACTATGCTTTCCATTACAACAAATTTAACAGTGTAGCAGTTACTTCTTTCTTGCCTCCTCCAGGCATCTCTGTCCATTCACTCTTGTATTAGTGAATATAAATATGTGTGTTCAAGTATATTTCATTTATGGCATAAATATCCAGCCTACAGGAGCAGGGCCCTGGGGCCAAACAGAGACCAGGATAAAAACATACTATTAGATAAGTCTATATGATTCCTTAAGACACAGCTTGGATACTGCCTCCTCTAAGAAGCTTCCCCTGATTCCTTCTCTCATCCTCTCAGCTCCCAAAGCACTGTGGGCTTCTTTCTTGTGGCACCCATCGTGGGGACCTTCTATTACTTTCAGTTCTTTCCAAGCCTCATCCTGCTGCTAACATCCAGATATCTTTTCATCTGTCTCCCACACCCCAACACACACACACAGAGCTAGGCACAGGGCCTTTCTTGTACCTAGAACAGTGCTCAGGCAATATTTGAGGAAGGAGAAGGGAAACATACAGATATCACCTACTGTGTGCCAAGCACTGTACTAAGAGCTTTTTACCAATCTCATTTGATCCTCACAACAACCTTTTGTAGTGTTATTATCCTCATTTTACAGCTGAGGAAACTGAGGCAACCAGCGGTGAATTGACTTGCTAGTAAATGTCTGAGGCCTGATTCCAGGCCCACCAGTTGTCTCCATGAAAAGAATTAAACTTGAATTAATGAAAGAAACATTGAACTTGAAAGAGCACACAGGCAATGAAGCACATCTCCCGTTTTATGGAGCTGGGAGATTCTGGAATCCTTGGACTTGAGCCAACCTATCTCTGCTACTCTGGCCTCAGCTTCCAGAGCTGTGAGACTGGCTGAGAATCCCTTTTCTGCATGGCTTCTCCCCTCCCCTGGTGGATTTCCTTTTTACCCGGAGGGGTCTGGCTTTATAGGCTCAAAGGCTCATAAAATAGAGAAACCATCCAGTCCAACCTCCTATCACAGAAGGACAAACTGAATTCCAAATAAGGGAAATGACTTATCCAAGACCCTAGAGATAGTAAGTAGCAAAGCTGGGCTCCAAAGGCCCCTGAGCTCTTAATCCCCCGTGCTTGTCTCATGGTCAGACCTACCCTCGTGGCATCCCTCCACCCTCTCCTCCTTGGGTCTCCCACTCACCCATATTTACGAAGCTCATGACCATGTCAGCATGGCTGATGACCCGTTCCAGAGGAGGGCTCTGGGTGCTCAGACTGGTCAGCACAGGCCTGGAGACCCCGCGGCCCCAGGACACCTCTGCGTCCTCACTGCCGTGCCCATCTTCCTCTTCACTGGCCATGGCGTGGTACAGGTCCAGCATGAAGAGTGGAGCCGAAGATGGCAGCTTGGCCCCAGGGGGGGACCTGGGCCGGGGGCGGCCTGGCAGTCCCAAGATGGACAGGATCTCCCGCTGCATTTCCCGCTTCTCCCGGCCGCTGAGTCTCCTCTGGAGGAAGCTGGAGGTGTGGAGGTAATTCCCAAGGAAGCTGCTGCTGCCCAGCTCACACAGGAGAAGTCCCAGGAGCCAGAGGTGGGCCATCCCACCGAGGGGCCCCCTGGAGAAGAGTCTCATGGTCCTGCTGAGTGTGCCCCGCTCCTGCCGAGCCCTTGCTCCAGGACTCTCCCCCTCTCCTTGCCCCCTTTCTCTTAGGATCCAGCTATGCCAGCGCAGAGTCCTGGGATTTAACTGGGGGTGAAGGGGATGGATCACAAGTGGCCCATTCACGGATGGGCTTTGAAATCAAGAACTAGGAATTGGACTATTTTGTTAAAAAATAAACTGAAGTGTGAAGACTTATGGGAAATCAAAAAGGAAACCCTGAAGCCTGTGAAATGAAATTAAAATGGAATCCGTCTCTAAGGGGTCAAGGTAGGCTGCCCGGTGGTCACACTGCGCTTCTGTCAAATGAGCCGGGCCCCAGAAGCGCCAGCACTCCGCCTTCTTCCCTTTGGAATTCCTCCGAAGGTGGGGGCAGCTGCTTTGCCACCTTCCGCGGGGCTCCGTGGGCGGCTTTCTCTAGGATGCGGGAGAAGTCCCGGGGCGCATAGTAGAACGAGAACTGAGCCCCAGCCCAGAGATTCTCCCAGACAGTCCCGGGAGCCGCAGCCCGGGCAGGGGAAGGTGGGGATGGGGAGGAGGGAGAAAGAAAGGAGAAGGGAAGAGAGGAGAGGAGAGCCGCGAGAGGGTGGAAGAGAGGCAGGTGGGAGAGAAAGGCAAGGGTCAGGGGTGGGGGGAGAGACGGGGAGACAGAGACAGAGGGAGACAACAGTGAGGCAGAGACTGAGCAGAGACAGAGACCAGAGAGAGAGAGTGCACAGTGACAGAGGCGGATACTGAGACGGAGGCAGGGAAGAAAGAGGGCAGGACCAGGCAGGGAGTTAAAAAAGGAAGGGAGACCGAAGAAACGAGAACTCAGGAAAGCCTGGCAGAGCCAGAAGGAGGGAGGGAAGGAATGAAGGCAGAACCGGCCCTGACCCCTGCCCGCAGTGGCGCTCCCCCGGGACTCCTCTGCCGGACCCACCGGGCTCTGGCCGAGCTGCGTGTCCCGCGAGGTCGGGGCCTCCCGCAGAGCCCCGAGGGGCAGCCGGGTTCCTCCGTCGAGTTCTGTCTCTGGCTCCTGGGCGGGTGAGGCTCGAGGGCGGAGGGGCCCGCGCGGGGTGGGGCGGGGGCGTGGCAGAAGGACCAAGTGGGGGCCTGGGGGAGACACCGCGCCACCTGCCTCCTCCGTCTGCCTGTATGTCCGTCCGTCTGTCCGTCTGTCCGTCCCGTCGGGGCCCCCGCGCCTCCCTTGGCAAAGCCTCGTCCCCGCCCTCTGGTGGCTCCTCCTCTCTCTTGGGCCGGCCCCGACGTGGGGGTCTCCGGGCTCCCTGAGCAGAACGAGAGCTCTGGGCACCCAGGGCAGGCGTCTGTGGGCGCGGTCGTGGGCACCTGCGTTGTCTCGCGCTACGCCCGCAGGTCGCTGCTGCCGGTGAGGGGCCGCCCGGGCTCCCTGGCAGGGGGCCGGACTAGCCGGGCGCTCGCTCCCACAGTAACAGTGAGTGAGTGGCTCGAAGCCCCGCCCGGGCTCGGGCTAACCCCAAGGCCGGGCCAGGAGAGAGACGGCAGGGCACACGCTGAGCCGTGCTCCCCGGCCAGTCTGAAGTGCCTTCATTTTCTTAGGCTTTCGGCACACACAACAGACCAAAGAGCGGGCACAAGCTTTGGTTCTAGGGCACGCTGACCAGCGCGGGGTCCCCAGGGACGCGCGCGCCCTGGGATGCCAGCTGGTCCCAGCTGGGACTGGGGGCTTCGCAGGCGCCTCTGCCCCCTCCTGGACATCCCTGGCTCGGCCGCTCCTGCCCTCTCGCTTTGCTTCCGCTCTCCGGGAGAGCCACCTCAGTGAAAATCCTTCCACAAATGAAAAGCCTCCCTCTGTACTTTGTACCCCGGATGCCGGAACTCCGCACGTGAAGATCAATGTGCAGCCTCTCCCTGGAGCTTCACCGGCCCCAGGATCAGGGACCAGGATCACCCTCAGACCTCCCTCAGAGGGCGTCTAGTCTAGTCCCAGCCGCACCTGAGGCGATTTCCTCTACTTCGTCGCATTTAGCCTCGGCTCAAAGACTTGCAACGTCGGGGAGCTCGCTCACACAACCTTCAGCATTCCTATTCCTGGGGAGCTCCCTGGTTGTTGGAAGGTCTTCCCCCTCCCGTGGATCTTGGCTCTGGGAGGTGGGGGCTTCCTCCAAAGATTCAAATGAACGGGGAGAAAAGTGCTGCGTTTGGAGTCTGAGGACGCGGTTCCAATCCCAGCCCCTTCTCTAGCTGTCACGGGCAAGACCTTTCCCTCTTCAGGGCTTGTTTCCTCGTCAGGAATTTGAGGCAGAACTCTAAGACCTCTTCCAACTCCAGTTCTGTGATCCTCCCAGCGAGCCTCCTCTAAAGTCCCGACTTGGAATGGGGATGGATGGATGGATGGATGGAGTACTAAAGTCTGCCCATGGGGCATCTCCACATAACCGGCTACCCCATTTCCCTTCCTGTATTTCTCTTGATTTTTTTCTGTCACTTTTTTTTCATATTAATACAAAATATTTAATCCTGGAACAAATTCTCTGGTACCATATAGGCAAAGTCGAATTCTTTGCCTCTAACAGCCTTGCATAATTTAAAGCTATTCCTCCTCCTCTTCTCCCTCTCTTCCTCCTCCTCTTCCTCTTCTTTCTCCTCCTCCTCCTCCTCCTCTCCTCTGTCTCTGTCTCTCCCCCTCCGTCTTTTGCCACCTCTTCCCTCCCAGAAACCTCTTCTCCAGCTTACACTTCCTGGATCCTTCTCATTGCAGCTTTATGCTGTATTTTCTTAGATGTTCCAGGACTATTCAGTTTCCAAAGCAAAGTCATGGCGGGGCTCCCTGAGCATAGGACCAGGGGCTGCCACAGCTTCAGACTCCCATCAACTTTCATTGCAGGTGGAATTCACAAAGCAGAGCTCCCTCAGCAGCCCATTGAGAGCTCCCACGGGAAGCAGGGAGCCCTGGCTCCTGGAGATCCCCGGCTAGAAGGGAATAATACATACAAGGCTCCGGTGAGCCCTGGAGAGGGGCGAAGTGTTCTGGAGAGTCCCGGGGAAGGTGGTCCTGGAAGAGATGGGAACATGTGGGAACCGGGCAGACTTCCTGGAGGAGGTGATATTTGAGTGGGGCTTTACAGAATGGTTTTGAACTGCAAGGAGGGTGTTCCAGGCACTGGGCATAGATCAAGCCAAGTCAAGGAAGAGAGTAGGGGCAGAGAGGAGTCCAGTTTGGAGCGAAGAGTAAATGGGAGGGGAGAATTTGTAATAAGGCTGCAAAGGCAGGATCCCCTTCCTTCCAATGCCTGAGGTTTGCCTCTTCTCCTCCATCCACAGGGCTACCATGTCCTTGTTCCTGGCACATAGTAGGTGCTTAATAAGTGTTTACTGATTAATTGATTAAAAAAACTAATCACATGGAATGATTAACCAAGCAAAAAAGAGTTGATTCTGGCACTGACAGGTTGTAAATCACTCAAGACTACTCAGCCAGGATTTGTCAGAGGCAGAATCTGAACCCAGGTCTACGCCATCTCTCCTTCATTGCTTATATGTAGTCCATTTTCCAGACAACCCAGCCACTTGAAAGATGTTTCCAAGATGCTTCTGCACCTGTAAAGAGCCCAAGGGCAGAACCGAGCTCAGGCTGATAAAAGGATTCCTATTGAACTGGGCTGGGGCTGAGACCTGTATTTTTTTTTTTGAACCCTTACTTCCATTAGAATCAATACTGTGTATTAGGATGAGCAATGGGGTTAAGTGACTTGTCCAGGGTCACACGGCTAGATTTGAACCCAGGACCTCTTCTCTCTAGGTCTGGCACTCAATCCGCTGAGCTACTCAGTGGCTCCCAGAGAGCTGTATTTCTAAATAAAAAAGGTGCATGTTCATAAAGCAAAGGAAGAGGGAGTTTGTGGCCCACCAATTCCCTGGGCACTTTTATCAAGACTTTTTTGAGGAGGGGAGGGGCGGAATTTAAAATGCAAACTTAGTTCTTTGGGCTCTCTGGTCCAGCCCAGCCCCTCATGCCACAGCCAGCTTGGCCTTCCCAGGGACGGCTCTGTCTATCCTGCGGGGTGGGCATGGAAACCTTTGGGGAGCTTCTGGGATAAAGGGGTTGGCGGGCAGGCAAAAAATCTGTTTGAGACGTCATCGGAACCCCTGAACGGCAATGCCTTTTGCCGCGGCATCTTATGCATGTCTCTCCATCTTCCCTAGAGAGTAGATTCCCAGAGTCAGAAGGGATTATTATATGAATTATTAATAATAATGAACAAAAACTAGTAAGAATAGTATTTGTATAACCCTTTAAGGTTTGCTAAGTGCTTGACAAATATCTCATTTGATCTTCACTCATTGCAATCTCGGAAAGTAGATGCTATTATTATCCTTATTTTACAGATAAGGAAACTGAGGCAGACAGCCGGGTAAAGTGGATTTTCAGGGCCAGATTTGAATTCTTCTTGATTCTGGGTGGAGCACTCCTCACTGTCCCTCCAGGACTGAGAGGGTTCTTGGAGAACATCTAGTCGAGCTCGTCTTCTATTTTACTGATGAGAAGACTGAGATTCATAGAAGGGAAGTGAATTATCCAAGGCCAAATGGATACCGCAGGGGAGCCTGGATTCGCACGCAGACCTCTGAACCCTTCCCTAGCATCTTGGGCAAGGGGCCCTCCTTCAGTCTAAGACAACTGGAGTCAGACCAGAGCCTTGGAGGCAGCCCTCGTTGTTGGGGAGTTTTTCCTTCTCTGGGACTGGGCTGAATGCCTGGTTAACTCTCAAGGCTAGTGCCTCTTCCCTATTGCCTCTCTCTCTTTTAGATATTTTATTTTATCAATTACACGTAATACCAGTTTTAAGTTTTTGGATGTTACGAGAGTCTCCCTCTCCCTTCTTTTCTATCTTGTGGTCCAGACCGATTGGCCAGTCCTGGCATCATCCTGCCACTCTCGCTTTCTCCCACATTCCCAATCCACTTAAACTGGCACTTTTTAATGGCTCGGCAGAGGACAGAACTCCGAGCCTTCCTAGCTCTGGATGCAGACCCAGTCCGGGGAAGGCACTGGGCTTCTTGGACCCTTTCCTGTGAAGTGGAACAACATCCGTAGCAATTATTAGCACAGGGCGGTTGAGAGGATCAGGAGAGAATGGACATTTTTGCAAACATGAAAGTGCTTTGCAAATCTCGTTGAAGCATAGCTGTCAGCTGATATTAGATTAGAGGGAATTGATGTTTACTGAGCCTGGTGATCAGTGATGCCCATTTTCTGAGGCGCTGACACCCTCCCCAAGAAGAGACTAAATGAACAAGCCTTTGTGGAGAACAGGAGGCCCAGCCTTGGGCTTGAGAAATCCTTTCCGACTGCAGAATCCCCTCTTCCGAGCTGTGCAGTCTTTTAAAAAGCCTCATTTCCCTCCTCTGTAAAATGGGGATAATGCCTGTGCCGCCTACCTTTATAGTTGTCGGGAAGATGAAATGGTAGACCATCAAGGTCTTCGTGTTTTTGTCAACCATAAAGAACCCTATAAATGCTGGCTACTATTTCCCTAATTCTTAGAAATCTGAAGGCTGAATCATTGCATGGGCAAGACAACTGGACTTAAGTGACTTGCCCAGTCACACAGCTGGCACACATTTGAACCCAGGACTTTCTGTCTCTAGGCCTGGCACTCAATTATTCACTGATCCATTAACTGACCCCAGAAGGAACTTCTAAGTTAGTTTTGCCTCAAATAAAAACAGATATCCTTATTTGAAATATCTGTGCTTCCTAAGACATGAAGAGGCAGCATCCGCTCTTATTTGAAAGGACAAGGCGAGATGGGCTGGGCCATAAACTCCCAGATCCAAATTCTGGAAAGGTACGTGCCTGGCAGAGGCGTAGTGGTAGAACACTATCTGGCATCCAATAGGGGTTCAAATCACAACAATGTCGTTTCTTGTCACAAGTCACTATCTCTAGACCTTGGTTTCCCCCTCTGGCAGCCAGTCTGGTGAGCCTTCCAGACCCTCCTACAGAACCATAGTGTGAACCACACAGGGCTTACAAGTCGTCATAAAAACGAGCCTGTGGCCTCCGGGTGAAGGCGCCTGGATCGGCTGATGCCCCTCCACAGCTAAGAGCTGAGGGAAATGGCTTCACACTCCGGAAGCTGACCCAGCCAGGAGACCCCTTTTCCAAGATCACCTGTGCAAAGCCGAGTCAGCTTTCTGATCTTTCTACTCTAACATGCCTCTGCCATGGACCCAGGGATCCCTCCTCCTTCCCTCCCTCTTGTTCATTGATAACCCGGAGACGGGTCTTCTGGTGCTTAGTCTGCTGGGCTGGCACTTTGGAGAAGTGGGTCACACTTGAAGCGTTTCCAGGTTGACAGGCTTTGCCAAGTAACCTTTGAGAACCTAGTGGCCACCTCTGTACCAGGATGAGGCATCCGAGGTGATGGCGCTTTGTAGGGAGGAAAATACATGGGAGACGTTCACTCGAACTCAACTGTTTCAGCCTTTTGTACCAAGTGATGAATCTAAATACATGTAATCTTAACTTCTGGCTAACTGTCATACAGAAAAGTAGAGTTTGGAATAAAACAAGGGAAAAAAAACAAACCATCCCAAAACATCATGACTGCAAGCAATTTTAATACAAAAAGGTGTCTTGTTTTAAAACAGTTCATTGGTACAGCTTTTGTTTCTGCCTCAGTTAGAACCAAGTGAAATCACACAGCACCATGGTTGGCCAGAGCTGCAGAATAGCAGTAAGACACACAAGGAGCTTTGGAGGGACTCTCTTCTTCCTCATGGTCACTCGGTATTATTAGAAAACAAAATTTTAAAAAAGAGCGAAGACACGAGTGAAATAGGCCTTGATGGGGAGTGTGCTGGTGAGACTTTGATTTGGGTATCAGCTTTCCAAATAGGTTCTTGGGAAGCTGAATGATTATTTAAATAAATGGCATGAAGAATAAAAAAAAGAAAACATGTAGATGAATAATTGTGGAATTCAGAATTTGAAAATAGGTGGCCAAGGACTAAGGCTTTCCACCCATACAGGACAGGATGTTCTCAAGCAACCCGTCATCTCCCGATCTTTCACTCCCAAGCAGGGCTTCTCAAGCGGTCTCCAGATGAGCCCTGAATATTCAGTGTTCATGAGACTTTTAAACACTCAGTGACTGAGACAGTAGTTTAAAGACAGCACTTTAATGAACGTTTACTATAACATGTGCAAATCTTATTAATTCAAATCCCTCTTTTCTTCGGCTAAAATCACAAAGTTAAAAACGATGGAAAAAACAGCTGGAGGTGCCCTCCCTCTCCTCGTGCTTCTCGAGGTGTCTATGATTTACAAAAAAAAGAGTCCGTTCCACGCTGCAGGATTCTCTTTTTTTTTAATATAATTTATCTTGCTGAGATAGCAAGTCAAGTTTATAAAGAAAATGCATTTAGGAATAATCCTAAAAGATAAAGCAGGTTTATAACCCTGCACCATGAAGAAAATCTATTTATAGTTTTTTTCTCCCCATCCTTTAATACATGTTCACATCTTGACCTCTTTTGTGTTTCTCAAACTTTTCAGTTTCCGGCCCCCCAATTGGTACTGGGGTTTCCCAGAAGGCAAAATTTATCTACATAAATATTCACATGAAAATAGTAACTTACAAAAAGAAAAAAAAATAAGGCAGCTTCATAACACAATTATTCTTTTACACTTTTAACAATATAACTTCTCCCATTCAGAATAAATATACACCCAGGATATGGAGCAGGCTTAAAACTGGACGCAGCCTCAGAAGGGAGACGTTATCGCTTTGGGCCTGGAGTCCTGGGGGAAGCTGTGGCGGTTTTCTTGGACATGGTGGGGATTTTGGAAGGCTTTGTTAACCCTCGCCTGGAACTGCCTTGGCCCCCTGCTGTGCTACTCTCAGATGTGTCTGAACAAGCCGACTGCGTCTCTAGGAGGTCAAAGTCAGAGGCGTCACTTCCTCGGCGGCTGCTTGCACGGCTCCCGGTCCGGCTTCCAGCACGACTTGTGGGGCGGCTTGTTGTCTTTTTTGCATCTGGAATTTAAGCACGAAATCAATCAATAGTTTTATGAAGCACTTACTATGTGCCAAAAAGGTCCTGCCCTCAAGGGCTACATGCTAATGGGGGAGACAACAAGCAGACAACGGTGTACAAATAAGCTATATACAGCCTAAACAGGACTAATGAACAGAGGGAAGGCAGCAGCACTGAGAGGGTTGGGGAAGGCTTTCTGCAAGGAGCTGAAAAACAGCCAGGAGAGTGATTTAATAGACCTGAGCTTTATGAAGGGGATTTCATAGAATCAGACTTTGGGTTGGAAGCGACCCAAGAGTCCAACTGTCTTGTTTTCGCTGATGAGGAAACTGAGGCACAGTGCAGAGAAATGACGTGGCCAGGGTCACACAACTATCAAATGTCTGAGGCAGGCTCTGAGTTCAGGTCTTCCTGACCCAAGCCCCATGTGCTGCCTCTCTGGCACCCAGTGTACACATTCCTCACAACAAGGACTCTTCGTGCCTGCTGAATATCTGAGCATTCTCTTTCCACCCAGACATGCTCACTGGCCATTACCATGTCGAAGGGAAGGACAAAGAGGAGGATGGGCTTGGGGGAGGGTTACTCATCTCATGTAAGTATCTTGCAGGGCACTGATTTCTTGTATCCAGCAATAAAAACTTGAGCACACAGAAGTCTTTGTGTGCAAAAGGGGTCTCTGTTAGTTTAGGCAGCTAGAAATGTCTTTCTATCAGGCTGTTGTCATCCCCAAATGGCAGTAAATGATGACTAGAAGAGGCAGGGTTACAAGGAGTGCCTATCACAGGGGGTAAAAGCTGGCTACGGTCTGGGCTAATCAGAGGCTGCTGAGGGGCAGAAGGCAGCTTTATCATCAACGTGACTGCCAGCCTAGGAAGGGTTCCAGTACTGGATTCTCATATCTGATAACTAGTCAAGGACCTTAAGGACAATCAGTAGAGCAGCAACCTTTTTTGGATCAAGGACCTCTGAGTTGCCATCTCCCACCTTCCACATGAGAATTATGTTTTCAAATGTATGTATAAATAAAATAAATAACAAAGGAAGCCACTTATATTGATATATAGTTATCAAAATACTAAAAAATAAGGACACAGACGCCCTGTCCAATAGAGGGTTGGTCACCAGGGGGGATTATTTTTTTGGCCACAGAGACTCACAAAGAATGGGTGATAGTACCTTCCACTGCTAGAGGGCAAACACACAATGATGAAATCACGAAAAATTTAAATATCATCACCATCTCTTCTGCTATCAAGAGGGAAGACTACAGCTAGTTCAGAGGAAACCTATTATGAGAGGCTGGAAATCTTCATGGGTTTCTTCCTGAGTATCAAAAGGTATATGTTGATCTTCAAGAGCCAGTGAATCATTCTGAATAGAGCATGAATACCCACACTAGACAATGTTCATTAGGAAAGTGCCTATTTCTCAAATCTTTTCTACTCTTGATTATAGAGCTGCCTCTCTTAAAAAGAGCAGCACTGATGACTCTTTGGAGTTCCGTGTACTTACCAGCCCGATTGGTTTTGGCACTGCTGGAGACTGGAGAAGAACTGTTACTGGCATCCCCAGTAAGAGAGGTTCGGCTAGAATGAAAAGCTGGACGCTTCAACTTGCTGCCTGTGGATGGCATCACCTTTGGGAGAAAAGGGTGTTGTTACTAAGCTCAATGATAGTGATTTGATTTAAAGAAGCATATTTTAGCCCCTGCCACAGGATTTTAATACAGGTCCTGAAAAGCAAATTAAAAGTCAAGGAAAACAGTCTTCTGTTGTTGCTTCAAAAATATGCATTTTATGGTTTAGGAAATCAGAATATTATGATTTGTGATTTAAAAATATGTTCTATCACTATTGTGGTTTTCATAAATATCTATGAGCAAAAGGTAGAAAATTTTCTCAGATTTTCAAGGCCATATTGAGAACGCTATAATTTAATTGAGAGGAAAGGGTGATGGAGAGAAGAGGAAATGGGAAGAATTTTTAAAACTTATAGGTCAAAGCTTCTTTGACAAAAGCCAGGAAGGTAATTTTCAGTCCAAAATGTCATAAAATTATTAGACTTGATTAAAGAAAGCAGGGGAGGACACCCAGGAGACTAGGGGCCCGGCCAGATGGGTTCTAAATGGTTTTATTACTAAGTATGTTTATTACCCTTAATATGTGGCTTCATTCCCAGGAACCCTACTTTTCTTTATCTGCAAAACGAGGATATTATTTATTCCTGACCCATCTCCCTCATATATAGCTACTGTGTCTCAAGAAGGAGATGGACACAACTGGGTTTTGAAAAAACAAAATTTTCAGTTGCATTTAGGAATTCTAGACTTAGTTTTGGGGAAGGGTGGATATACATTCTGATTCTATTTTAAATACTACTCTTCCTCCAACATGTCCTTCTAGTTTTTCTTTGAAATAAACTATTTAAATGTTTTCCAAGACTTTTAAAATGTTCAATTTGATCAGAAGAGAAAAATAACCCAGCATGACATTTCTGCTGATGTACTTTGGGGTTATAAATTTTCCAAACAAATCAAGAGAATGTCAAACAAAGCACGCTATCCATCAAGCTATTTGAGCGAAGGGCCTCAAATCTAAGTGGTCAGAGGAACTCCAGTTTCAGAAGCTACCCTTTCTTATGGTCAGATTGTTTGGGGATAACAGCTCTTAAGTGACAATTCAATTGTTACAAAATGAGCTGGTTATATAATAACTTCTATTCATCTGCAATGGGTAAGTCTTGAGAAAATGAAATAGCCACAAGATGAGTTTTCACCCATAGGCCTAGAATTTGCACAGTGTTTTTTGAGTTTTAGAATTTCTCACTCTCTTGAAACTGGAGCCATAAAGAAGGCAGGAGAGGCAGGATAAGCAGATTGAATCCTGGGATTCAGTAGCAGCAAGGGATAAAAGATAAGAGTTTGTAATTTGGTTTAAACTGGGCAGAATTCCCAGATTAACCCCAAAGCCCCATGAATGCCTAAGCCCGAGGTTCCTTGATATTTTCACTGAAGCTTCTGACATAGGAACCTGGTGCTGCTTGAGCAGGATCACAAATGCATATTTTGTGAAGAGCAGAATTTTGAAATGAGAACCCACGAACCAGGCAAGGCATTTTATTTCTCAAACACTGCCATACCCAAAGTGTTGAGGTGGTTTAGTTGTAGCAAATGAATAGGCTGAAACCCTGGTTTGTGTATCAGGTTGAAATAAGGTTATGAAGAATTAAAGGCTAGGTCCAAAAGGTCTGGAGTAAAGCTCAATCTGGAGCCCAAAGCAATTTCCACTGGCCTTACCTGGCTCTTCTGGTGTTATAGGCTTTGGGGCCAGTGGAATGCATGCTGAGGGTGACCATCCAGGGTAACATTAATCACATACCCCATTAAAAGCAAGAGAAAAATCATTATACATGCGCAATTGCTGAATTTCAGGTGTTAATAACTCGGCTCTTGATTGGATGACACTTTTCTTTATAAATGAATTTCATAAAAGTCTAATTAAAAATCACAGTATAAGTGAAGGGATCAGAAACCATGACTTTTTTTCCTGGCTGCATTAGCAGTAAAGCTGCTAATGACCTGATTTTTGGCCATAAAATCAGATCATGTGCATCAAACTTCTATAAGTCCGAGTTAGAAACTCCTGAAAAACACTTCCCCATGTGAACTAGCCATGGGAGCAAGTGCTAAGAGAGGAGAGGAGAGGAGAGGAGGGAGCTGGCGGTCAGAGAGAGAAGCCACTGGCCGCCTCCCCTCGGCACACTGGTCGTGGCCAGGGATGCCATACTCTACCTCAGAACCCGGGAGCTGGAGGTCAGGAGGACCGCTGTCCCTGAGGGGGGTGCCAGCTTTACTGTTTACCAACCAGGGTTTGTCATAACAGCGGGAGGGCTGATGTGGAGTCTGTGGAATGGAAATCCAAAGTGGGGGGGGTGGAGTGGTTGGATATGGAATAGAAAGGGGCCAAAATGGGAAAGAAATGCAAACAGAGGATCCTGAATTTTTACAGAAATGGAGACAAAACCAAGTAGTGTCGGCTGGTCCAGTGGAGAAGTGGCTGCTCTTCCCCTGCAGACCCCGCAGCTACACAGTTAGGAGGCTGAAATGGGGAGTATGAAGGGCCCAACCCTCTGGGGGCTGGGATGCTCTTGGTGAGGCAGCTTCCAGCCTATATCCAGCAAGTGGGGAAGATGCTTGGCAGCCCTTGGGAGAAAGGAAAGGCAACCCACAATCACACCCAGAACCTACTTTGGCCCCACTGGCAGGGGTGGCTGGAGAAGATGGCATCGAGGCACAGCTGTGGTTACTCTGGCTGGCACTGGAGCTGGACCGGGTGGGGGAAGCTGCCCGTGAAGATGGCTTGGATCTTCGACCACGGGACCGGAAAGGTGTCATTCCCTGGGACACCCCCTCAGGCAAGATGAATTTCTCTCTAAGTTCTATATTAGTTCTTCCTCGTGCTAAAAAAGGGGACAAGAATATGTATGTACATAGACAGAGTTAATCTTGACATTTTCTTGATTCTCAAAATGATGCTCAACCTCATGATGCCAATTAAGCATCATTAATGCATTCAATATTGTCAACATAGAGAGGAAAATCCCACCCTTCCTTTAATGAATTCATTTTTTATCAGCATTCTCATCCATTATAGCAAGCATTTATGTTATCAAGTTTCCTTGGATTGCTCCATATACAAACTCTTCCTTAATTGGTATTTACAAGAAAGTAGGGTGGAAATGTATTGAGTGCTATTATCTAAATGGGATGTCAAAATGCTAGTTTATCACTGCTCCTAGGGTAAGCACACTGCATACTGTTAAGTAAAAAGACAAGCCGAGCCTTCCATGATCAGGAGGTCAAATGAAATATTCCCTTCTCTTTCTCACACCATGTGTATCATCTACTGGAGCTTCTAAGTCATGACGTTGAAAGAGTAGAGAATTGCAGAGTTAATAGTCTTCACCAGTGGAGTCAAATTCAAATAAAAACAGATCCCCAACGCAGCACACTGCCTTAGAAAACGGAAAATTAGCATTATTTATCTCCTACTGTATTTTTGTTTTGTTACTTCCCAATTACATTTTAATCCGGTTCTGACACCATTCAGGAGAAGACCTCTGGTTTTTACAACTCTGATTCAGATAATGGCAGGGCTTAGAAAGCAGGATTAAAAAAAAAAAAGTTGGGGTAGTTTAGCCAGTGAAATAAGCACATAGTCACTTATTTAAACAACTACCAAGTAGATCTATGCGGGGGTAGGGAGAGAGAGAGCGAGAGAGAAAATTACTTAATGGAGGAGAGTGTGGAGGGACAATAAAGGGCATAGAGTGAGTGCAGGCATTTTGGACAGGAGTGGCTTCTTCCATCCTGCTATTGCCAACAAGACCAGGAATCAAGTTTAGATTCAAAAGATACCTTAAATTTAGCTGAAGCAAATCTAAAAAAAAGGAAAAGTGGCTGGTTTTTTAGAGATGATTCTCTGGATTTTCCCTTCCTTCTTTCTTTTTGCTTCTCCCTAAAAGCTTTCCCTTTACAAGTGCCAGAGGGCAACTGTGGCCTGGCAGAAAGAGTTCTGGATCTGGAGTCAACAGACAAGTGGCTTCAAGTCCTGCCTTAGACACTTTCCATCTACATGGTCATGGGCAAATCACTGGACCTTAAGAGAATTCAGTTTTACAGTTTTCATCACTGTAAAAGTTGGAACGATACCATCATCATGCATGTACCCAACGGGGCTGTGGCAAGGATCACATGGGATGATGAAAGAGCACTAGACTGGAATTACCCAATCTCAGTTCAAATGCTGGCTCTGCCAGTGACCTTGGGAATGCTGTCCCACCTCTGTGGACATTGGGGTTATGTTTACAACACAGAGGGTTGTCTTAGCTGATATCTGAGCTCTCAGATCTGGTATTCTAAGAAACAGACTCATTAGATGCAAACTAATATTTCTTTGATTCTTCTTGACCATATACTCAGCTTCCTACATTCTTTCCTTGGATAATCCCATTCACTCTTTGGGTTTTTCTGCTAAGACTCCCACATCTGGACTCATAGCATTTAAAACTACCAATCATTTTGGCATCTGTCCCCATGCTCCATGGGGACATTGAACTGTTCTGACCATGTGCCTTATCTCCTTATATGCACTACGAGCTCTTTAAGAGTAAAACTATAGCTTGTATTTCTCTACTGGGTACGGAGGAGTCAGAAAACCTAGCTCTGCTGCTTACTACCTTTTGTGACACTGGTTTAATGACTTCACCTCTGCAGGCTTTGGTTGCCTCATTCGTAGAATGAGGATGGATTGAATGATTTCTAAAACTCTGCCCAGATGAAAGTGTGTCATTTCTCATTGTATCTGTTAAAGGGTTGGACACAATAGTTGCTTCAAAAATCTCTATGGAATTAACGTGCTCAGATATTAAGGACTCAGACTGGCTTAGTCACAGTGCCCAATCTCCACATCCTCTTCCTGTCCCCTCCCCTAGAATGGACTACCTGCTTCTGGTGTACACATCACCTGAACCTGGTATTTCTGGCTCCTAAATAGGAATTTGAGAATATCTGTCATCAGCTATTGATAGGTGGGAAGATTGACCTCTTCCACCAGCTAATTCCTCCAGCCTGTCAGAATCTTTCCTTTTCCCTTTGAGCACTTCTGTTCTTATTGTCTCCCCTTGCAGTGAAAGATTACTTCCAGTTCTAAGTAACACATATTAGCTCAGGTCCCTGAAATTGCTTTAAGGCCATTTCTTTGTGTTACCTAAAGATTCAGACATCCTTACACTGTTGCAGATCCACAAGACCCCAAAGGTCATGTGGTCCAGACTTGAACTTTTAACAGGTTATCCAATTGCAACCATGAGAAAATTAATAAAATCAAAAGGGAAGACTTAGAAATAGAAGTTGAGATGAGAGCAGGGAGAAGGAAGAGGATGCCATACTCTGTTTTGAACTGAAATAGAATGACAGCAGCCTGTAATCGGACCTCTACCTTTTGATACCATAAACCCTCAATAGCAGACTTAGGGAATAGCCTTATATAACTATACACATAAAGAGGAAAAAAACTATCTGTTTAAAAAAAAGGGGGGGTGGGTGGGGAGGGAGAGGCAGCAATCCTAAGGCTTCCTCTGTCTTTGCCAGTAAGAAGACTCCTTCAAGAGGGTTTTGCTCTCAATTCCCTTGTTCTCCAAGCCTGGCATGGAGTGCATGCAGTGCTTTATTCATGGCTGCTGTACGGCCTGCAGGGTTTCTGGTGTTCTCATCTTCTAGTCATGGGCTGGGAAAGTCTAACCCATTGTGTCTCCAGGGAATGCTAGGCACATTAGGAAGAACTCACAGCCACGTAAGACAACCCCATTTCTTCAAGAGATTGTTTTGGGAAGAGTGAGCTGGCTCTGGGTCTGAAGTAGCGGGGGCTCTGCTCTAGACTGTGCAGCCTGTAGAATAATCATCCCTTTTGTTTCCTTAGAGGTATGCTATGGCCCCTAAGGAGACTTAGGGCTGTTAATGAAAGAAATGATCATTGGCAATGTCTTACACAACAGAATAATCAGGGTGACAAGAATCTAGAGGATTGGGTCTGCTCAGGGAAAATGGTGACCTTGTCAAGAGGTCTCTTTCCTACTCCCATCCCTCATGCAGCTCACTCAAGGCCTGTCCTCAATGCACAGACAGTAATTCAAACACTAAAACCATCTCTTCTCTATAATTATTAAATAAATCTTAACTTCAAGTGCCATATCTTAGTTGGTTATCTGGTTAGCATTTGAGAAATTAAGCTTTAAATGACTGATTACCCTTTATATTCTGATAGCTGCATCTGAAAGGAGACTACAGGAAGAGGTAACACAAAGAAATGGCCTTAAAGGAATCAGGGCCCAAAGCTGATATATGTTACTTAGAATTGAAAGTAGTCTCTCACTGCAAAAGGGAAGCAATAAGAAGAGAAGTGCTCAAAGGAAAAAAGAGAAGATTCTGAGGGGCTGGAGGAATTGGCTAGTGGGGTAGGGTGCCAATAACAGATATTCTCAAAGTCCCCACTTAGGAGCCAGAAATACCAGGATCAAGTGATATGTACACCAGAAGCAGGTAGTCCATTCTAGAAGAGAGGACAGGAGGAAGATATGGAGATTGGGAGCTGTGACCAAGCCAGACTATATTCTCTTTGAGCGTGTGTGAATGATCTGGCATTGAGAGCTTCTACCTTTCCATTTCCCATGAAAGTACTAAATGTTATGGAAGCTAAGAGGAGTAGACATCATTTGGAATAATACATTACTAGCTTTGGCATTACCTCCTTGTTTTTTGTACCAAATCCTGGTGAAAATAGTTGCTCGTTACTATCATTTTCAAGTATATGGTAAGTGCCTATTGTGTAAGACACTTCAGAAAGTGGAGAAGTTGTATGTTTGGGAATCTCGGAAAACTCTCCCAATGATCTCTGAAGATCATTATAACTCAAAGTTATAAAGCTGTAAAGCTGGTCCAAAGATGAATGGATAGGCACATGGAGGACACAAGCAAGCTGAGAATTTCTAACTATGATCTAAACACAGTAATTGGCATATAGCTAGGAAAATGCATGAATGCTAAAGGATGGTCATATTAGCAGGGAATATCAGACCAACCATCTTGAGTGTGACTCTCATAGCCTCATAGTTCTATCTAGTCTAATTTCTGTATTTTACAGATGAGGAAACTGAGGCCTTGTCCCCAATATCAGAAAGGCAGTAAATATAAGTGGTGGGATTTGAAACCTTGGTTCCTTGCCTTCAGAATGGGTTCTTTCTTCTGAACTTCACATAAGGTGTAGAATCATGTCAGAGGTACACTGACAAGAAAGGGCACTGATGAGTCCTGGGATTCACTGATATAGATATAATTATACCAATGAATTCAGGAATAGATCTTTCAAAGGATGAACAACCAATAATAATGTTTCAACTCCAAATTCAAGTAGGGAAGTCATGAGGAGCAGAGAAGGGCAGTGAGTGTGAACAAAAGCTATGGTGTTTGAAAATGACTTTTGGCCCATTGGGAATCTTTTATGTAAATTCTTAGAAACCCTTTTGGGCTGCATAGAAAGTTAAAGAAAAAAAATACAGTTGCTGCTTTTGAATAATGATCCCATATTTCCATCTACTTTCTCTGGAGCAGTAGTAATTGGGGGGGAAATCACATAAAGAACCTTAGAAGTCAACAAGCATTAATTTATAAAGTGCTTACTATGTGCTGGGAGGTTTATCTCCAATACAAACAAATCCCCTCTACAACATGTGTATATGTATGTACATACACGAACAGACATATACATTATCCTGGGTATCATCTTGCCAAAGAAACACTACGTGGTTTTCGCCCCAAACCCAATTAGAAGTTGACATCCCATAGCTGTGCTCTGAAGCTAATGCTGATTAGCTGTCTCACTGGAATACTGCCTGATGTAATGAAATATTTTAGAGCTAAAAAACCACATGTCAACTGCAGCTCAGTTTGAAATGGCCACAGCTAGGGCTTTCCTCAGGATAACAAATCAGGTACAAGATCAGCCCAGCTTTTTATCTGAAGCTCAGAAAAACTCCATCCTGTTGGTTGGATAGTCATGGATGTAGAACAAGGAAGCAGAAATCCCAACTAGGATGTGACCTCCAGCGAGCACTGTCTTGCATTCCCCACTCTCTCAGCTGGTGTGGGCTACCTTTCAGTTTGCCTACGTGATTTCTACTTCCAGTTTATATGATTCCAAGGCACTGTTACCATATTTTACCCTAGTCCTTTGCTGTTGCTACTTCGTATGTATTTTCCTATCCATCCCATCCACTGATGATAAAAAGTTGTAAAACTGCTGGAAAAGGCCCCATGTTAGAAACAAACACAACCTGTAACATTTCATTATTTAACTCCAGTGAAGCTATACTTATATAGCAACAAATGAAAAAGAAGCTTCCCCTTGTCTCAAGACAGGCACAAACTAGGAATAGTCAGCAGACAGAAGATAAATAGGGCCGTCAGAGAACAAGATCAGTAATTAGAATAGAAAATAAAGTTCTCTCACTCTATCTGGATATGAAACGAATTGGATTCCAATAGGACTTGGAAAAGTTTTCTGGTCAAGCAGCTTCTGGATGGTCAAAAATCTCCAGAAAGAGTTTCCAAGTTCTTCACATGATCTTTTAACCTATGAAAACCCTTGGCAACTCTTGAGATGTTTAGAGAACTTGTTTATGGTTCAAGATGGGGAGTATCTGGTCTCAACTATTACTTGTCTCAGGGCACCTGGCTTAGTGGACAGAAAGTCAGACCTGGAGACAGACGGTCCTAGGTTCAAATCTAGCCTTAAGACACTTCTTACTTGTGTGACCCTGGGCAAATAATTTACTCCAATTGCCTACCCCTTATTGCTCTTCTACTTTGTAACCAATACTTGTATCAATTCTAAGACAGAAAGTAAGGGTTAAAAAAATTATTGCCTATCTCCCTAAACTTGTTCATCAAAACACCTTTAAGAGTTTCTGCCATCACTCTATGATTTACTGAATCATGCTCAAAATCTTGGTATTAACTGTGAGTTTTCCTTCTCACAGCCCATCAGTTATCAAGTTAAAAATTCTGCCTCTGCAGGACTGCTTTCATCCAGTCTCTCCTCTTCGTCTATGCTATCTCTCACTACTAGTAGTTTAAATCCTCATTTCTACCTGATGGGATTATTAAAAGCCTCCAGATGGCCTACTCTATCCTTTCTTTCCAATTCGTCCATCATATTAATTTTAGGTTAGTTTCCCTTTTTCAGTGATCTGATCATGACATTCCTTCTGATAAAAAATGCCTATTGTGTAAAGTAAACCCTATGTTACTCAGCATTTAAGGCTCCCCAAAACTGGATGTTGCCTTTCCTTCTTATCTCCACTGCTGACCATCAATGACTGTGTCTCCCTGAACATGTCCTGCTTCCAATACCTTGGCTCATGTTGTTCCATATCCATAGAACATCTTCCCTCTCCTTTAAGGTCTAGTTAATTTCCTAAGTTATCTTTTAAAGTCCAACTTGCCTACTACTGGTCCCCTCATTACTACTAAATCTCCTTCTCCATTATCCCACTTTTCTTATGCTCTTATTATGTAATGAAATTATTGCTCACATTCACTTCTTCAGCATGCAAATATGAAACAGAGGCAACCCAAATGTCACAAAGAGCAACTTTTGGGCTATTCCAATACAGATGTATAGATATAGAGATTGAATGAGATGATGGAAAGATAAGCTTTTAAGTCAGCAGAATCATTTGGAAAGGAAGGAGTGAGGTTATACTTAGTCAAATGCAAGAAATTCAATATCATGCCTGACTTTGCTTAAAGGGAGTTCAAGAAGCATTTGTTACAGGAAAAAAACGAATCCAACCTTGTATGACCAAAGGCATTACTAATCCAGGAGGCCAAGTGAAACCATACTGGATACATTCCAGAGCTCTACATTTGAGAGATCTCTGACCTCCTCCTTCATCCTCTCTAAATGTTCCTAACAGTGATCAGTCATCTCCAGAGGAGTCAGGTAATCCTATCTGATGGGAAACACTGATCCTTCGTACTATTATATAAAAAAAAAAATCAGTGTTGTTAACTAAGAAGTGAGGTCACTGTGAAAGAAGACATTTGGCTTTTAGCTTCTAAGCTCCCTGGTACTCTCAGGAGAATGAACCTCAATGGCTCCGCCTTCTCTGAAATACTGTGTGCATTGCCAGCCAGAAGAGTAGGCTGCCACTGTGCCATGTTACTGCATGCACAAAGGCGGCAGGGTCAGAAAGCCAAGGGAGCAAAGCATGGCAGATGAGTGATGACAAAACTGAAAGTTTGGCCAACCTATAGAAGACTGACTGGCCATCGAAGAACTGGAGTCTGAGCGCTTTATCTTACTCCCAGGGTGGTGCACTGGAATAAAACACACACACATGTACAAAGACATCTCTGCAGACAGAGCTGGTCAAGAAAGGGACGCTGCTGCCATACCACTATGCAGCTCTGTCGGGGGAGGGGAGGACGATAATGATGACCCTCCATCCCCTGGTACCATCACAGCAGCTACCAGCAAGAGAACCATAGTGTGAGAAGCCTCAGGTTGCCTGGGCCTACTCCTGCAAATGCTTATGTGTTCTACCTCAGGAAAACAGGATTATCTAGCCAGCAGGAGCAGGAGGCTCTTTGACTCTCAGAAAAACCTGAATCCCACACTTGCCAAGTTTCAAGCAGACAGGTGGGTCATCAGGCCGGCAGAAAGAAATTACAGGGAGAGATATTTTAAATCCTAGGGAAAAAAACCTAAGCAGGTTCATCAAGACTGTCTCCTAAGCATGTGTTAATCTGAAAGCCTAAAATGAAATTTCCTGAATGGGAAATTCTGTCATTATTAATAAGTCACAACTATTCTTTGAAAGCCCATTTCTTGCCCCTTCCCCCCAGAATCCCAAATGGTGATAGTGGGTAACCTGGAAAGCTTAAAAACAAAGCAAGAAACCAAACAGGAACATGGATCTCAGGTAGGAAAGATTGTGCACATCCATCAAACCTACATAATCCCTCCCTAGGGGCTTTCATTACCTCGGCAGGGATCATTTTTCACTAAAAATTCATCCAGGGCCATCCATCCTCCACCAACTCGGACCATGACGGTGCTGCGCAGAATACGGACCAGTCGCAGTTGCTGGGAATCTCCAAACTGTGGAATTGATATGGAATTAGATGAATAAATGAAGAGTGAATTGAGAAATAGTTCCTCTTCAAATTAGGCTATATCCAGGTAGATATTCTGACAGAGTAGTTTGGGAGGATTTAAAATCTCTCCAAACAAGAAGCCTTGTATTTCTTACATTTTCTTAAAAGGTATTTTTTTTAAGATGGCTTAATAAAAACCCAACCCAGAAACTCTAGTAATATCAATTTCCTCTTTGCAAACTTTTCTTCTCCCAATGAATGATATTTTTGGCCTACTGCCTGTTCATATAAAGCTATGTTTTGATACCCAAAGGGATGAATGGGCAGAAATATCGCCAGTCTGATTCCTTTAAAGATTTGCTCCAAGGGGTAACAAAACATTCTTTGACAGGAATTTTCTCCCATTTACTCCTAATGCAGGATAGGAAGTTGTGAAATGCATGCTGGCTGCTGGCTCCTGGATATAGTGCACTGGACAGAGAAACATATAACAGTGTGGCATCACGCTTTAGGTTAACCTCATCTTCTGCAAGCATCCTTCAGCCCTGAGCCTCGCCGGGGTCCCAGAATCTCAAGGAGTCCCTGAGGTGATGCCACCAGCAGAAAGCTGCACCAGCAGAGTCAATCACCAAAGTAAGATATTTACAGCAAAATTCAGCTGCAGAAATTTGTCTTTTAATCATCAATACTTATTTGAAAAAACAGATACTCTAATAAAAGTTCACACCATTATAAAGAGTGATTTTAGTGGAAAAAGATTTGGCATTATCTCTTTTAAAATCACAGAAGCTAGTCTGGAACCTACTTTCTTCTGATGTTTGTTTCAAGTTTATATCTTTTTGGCATATCTAGTAGTGCCTTTCTTAATGTTTCTATTTCTTGGTCCTGTCTTCCTTCCCTTGATGTCTTGGTGTTTATCCCTAGGTGAAATGACTGATACAGGAGACTTAAATGGCATTCCTATCTCCTTTCTCTATGCCTTTGTGCAGGCTATCCTCTAATCCTAGAAAATACTCCTCTTTCTCTTTTCAGCTCTGCCTCTCAGAGGTGCTGGCTTCCTACAGGAAGGCTATCCTGACAGTCTTGATGCTGTTCTCTCACCTCTGAAACTTTCTGTCTACTTAGAAGATCTATTTTGTATTTAATTGTCTGTGCAGATTTTCACCCCCACCCCCACCCCAAATGTAAAGGTAAGGGAAAGGATTGTTTTTTGCCTTTGTATCCTCAATGCCTTCCACATAGTAGGTTCATAAATACTGATTTAAGTGCCTACTATGTTCCAGGCACTGTGATGAGTCCTAGGATACAAAAAGAGGCACAAGGTGGTTCCCTGCCCTCCAGGATTTTAGTTGGGACTTGAAAGAAGCATGAAAAGTGGCTAGGTAGAGATGAGGAGGGAGAGCACCCCAGGCTGGGGGGGATAGCCAGAGGAAATGATCAGAATCAGAAGATGGAGAGTCTTGTTTTAGGAACAGTCAGGAAGCTAGTGTCACTGGATTGAAAAATGGGGGTGAAGGGAGGGGGTAAGAAAAAATGGGGGGGAAGGGGACTGCATTATGAAGGGAGGATTTTAAATTTGGTCCTGGAGGCATTAGGGAACTACTGAAATTTAAGGAGTAAGGGGTGACATGGTTTGTACTTGTGCTTTAGGAAAATCACATTGGTGGCTAAGTGGTAAACTAGAGAAGGGAGTAGGTATTTAATAAATACTTATTAAATGGATGAGAAGGGAGAACAACCTATTATGGTTCACAAAGTTAATGACTACCCAGAGAATAAGGGCTAGAACCCTTGCCAAAGAGGTAGGATTCCTCAAGGATTCCATCTGGAATGGAGACACAACTGAGGCTTTCAGAAGGAGGATTTATATTCTGACTGCTAATCTCACTTAAATAAACTTTAAAATAAAAAATTTTGGAAAGGTTTCAGAAAGGCAAAAGCATTGCCTCCAACAAAATGATCTTGATCCATTTTTAAAATTTCTGTGCATTACTTGGCTCCATCTCTAAAAGCCCTTTCAGCTTGAATGAACATTTTGTGTTCTAAGGACCAGCTCTGACATTCTAAGGTTCCATTCAGCTCTGAGTTTCTATGCTCTATATTCTAAGGTCTTCTGTTGTTCTGCCATTCTGCATCCTAAGGTCCCTCTTCCATCCCTTCCCCACTGTTGAGTCTGTGTGCTAGCATTCTTTCTTGTTTAATAGAGAGAACCTGGGCTCCATGGAGTGGCGCCCTCCCCACCACTTATTCAATAGCATTATTTCCAAGTGCTGCTTTTTCATCTTTTCATTTCTTTTGGGTAGGTATTAGCCTACTTCTGCATAAACCAGGTATCAGTTTACATACACTTCTAAAAAACCTATTCTTTAAAATTTCTATTACACTGTCACCTGCCCCTTCTTATCATCTGATTATATTTAGTTTCTTCTATGCTATCCAAATTCAGATCAAATCCTATTGTGACAAAGACTCCTCTGAAAATGACGATTAATCAAGTACTTCTGAACAAAACAGGGTAAAATCTAATGTATTTTTTCCTATTTATTTAGGGTAAATCAAGTCACTAATAAGCTGGATATAATCACACATGAATATAATTTATCATGCAACGTAGGATACAAATGATGCCACGTCTCTTTGGGAAGCCATGAGAGACTGAAGTGATTCAGTGGGTAGAAGAGAATTTATTTCTTCCTACAATTAAAAAAATTTAATTCCATCAAGTTCTAGTATGCAGGCCAGATTCAGAAAGCTCAGGAAGTCAAATTACTTAGTACCAATTATGCTTCTCTCTTTTCATTTGGCATATCTTAACAGTTACCAAAGCATTCAAATAAAGGGCACAAAATAATCATTCTGGGCCTTCTTTGCTTAGCATAATTTTTTCTAATTAGAAGACTGGAATTTATGCCATCTGACATGCCAGGTTTTGATTTAAAAAAAAGAGAGAGAGAGAAGAGGTCATGATCTCTTAAAAAATAATAAAAACAATAAACAAACATAGCCAATGCTCCAATTATCATGAAATAATTAGATTATCCTGATTAAGAGACAGCTTAATGCCTGAGCCACAAAGCTGCCTCTTCAGAGTTAGTGGAATTGTTAGCTTCCATTTCAAATTGTGTGTGGAGTTTTTTCACTACTGAGATAGCTCTGAACTCCTGGCCTGTATATGAGGTTCTTGATTGAACTGTGTGACCAGATGAGACACAAGCATGCTACTGATCACTTTTCACCACAGCAAAGGACAGAAAGCATTAACCAAACAAACCACATCCACTTAGAGAGGGGGGTAGGCATCGCAAGGCACACTGTACCTGATTGCCGAGGAAGAACTATGGAAAACAAGGGACAAAAGAGGGAGGAAGAAAGAGAAACAAAACAAATAAGAACATTTGATCAAATTAATATTAAACTGTGAAAAATCACTCAATCAGGTTACTAGGCCCTAGAAATATATTCACATTCAAGGGACTTATAACAAGTAGAAACTCACCTTAAAAGCTAAGAACCAGGCTGTCAGTACTTCGGGAAATGATCTCTTTGTGCTGGGTCTAGATTTAGGGGATCCTGAAGCACCCTCCCTCCACTATGCTTGGTGCCACACACACATATGCACGCATGCACTCACGCACGTGCTTTTTCCTTTTTCCAAAGCACTAAATGATGATGGCTATTCTATTTTGAGGTTATCACTCATGGAAGAAAAGAAAGTATAAACACTAGTACGGTGTCACTTACATAAATACTGACTTTGTATGAGGAGATTTATTATTGTTGGGAGACAAGGGTAAGTAAGGAGCACTGGCTTTGGTATCAGAGGACTTGACTTTGCTGACTGTAACCTTGGATAGTAAGTTCCTGGATCTCTGGGAGCCTCCCTTGATGAGGGATTCTAGGAAACTCTGATATGCTTTCTGAGGCTTCCAGGACAGCCTGGCTCGAAGTTTCCTTCCTCTGCTGCACCTGCAAACCTCTGCTGACTCCAGCAGACAGTAAGAGTGCAATAGCTGCTCTAGTAAGGTAACTAACTTCTTTGAGACTCCATTTTCTTTGTGACCCAGGTGAGTACTTGGGTTGGTGAAAGGAATGTGTCTTATAAACTTGCTACTCATCCATTCTTAGTGAATGACGGCCCTTAAGTGACCCAGTTATATATGGATACCTCCTCAAGTTCATATGAAAGAGGGAGCAGGTGCCCTTCCAGTACAGACTGCCTATCATTCTGATAATTATTCATTTAGTCAGCATGTCACTCGCCACTTCAGATGGTTTCAAGAAAGAAAAAAGTATGACCCTGGGCAAGTCACTTAACCTCCATTGCCTTTAAAAAAAAATAAGAAAGAAAGAAAAAGAAAGATCTGGCACCCCTCTCCTATAAGACCTAGAAGTATTTGGTGAATGGGATGTGCACCTTGGAGGTGGTCCAGAATGCAGCTCTTTCTCAAACTGAATGAGCTGCTGAACAGGATACCTCAAGTCTCTAATGATGAGGGATTGGAGAACTCAAAAGCCCTGAGGCTCCAGGATGCCCATCTGTTTTGTCATATGAGGCCTCTGACCAGGGCCATGAGTGCCTGGCATGCTTGTACTTACCCTGTACTTGTTCTCCCCGATCTGTTCCACCTGGAATCTTTTTGCACACTTGCACTGAGCCACCTGTCTTGTAACCTGTGATGAGAGGACAAAAGGGACAGATGAGCACAGGCCAGAAACATGCCCTCTCAAGGTTAATGGCACAGCTCCACCTGTCTGCACAAGTGCCTGGGTAAACATCAAAGGCCTTTTTTTCTGCTTCCTATAGTCTCCCACAATGGGCCGCCCAAGGGGCAACAGGAGGGCTGCATTGCCCATTGTAGCATCATATGGGGTCTGAACAGGGCCTGAACAGGCAAACTGTACAGGTCAATTCTCTCCAGGGCAAAATTAAAGGCGGTGTGGTAGAGCAGAAATAATGCTGGACTTGGAATCAAGAAAACCCTGAGCTCAATTCCTGCCTCTGATCACTTTCTATAACCACAGTAAGTCATATATGCTCTTCTTTTCCCTCTGTATTCTCACCTGATGATCTGGCCAGTTTTTATTATCATCTCTTGGGAAATAATTCCTAGACTTGTAAATGCATTCCTAATCTTTTGTCTGAGTTTTTGTCCCACATAACCAGCTGCCTTTTGGACATCTGGAAATCCTAGAGCAATCTCAAAATACAGAAAGAATCTGTTACTTTCCATTATCTTCTCTGCAAATATTCTTATCAGCCTAGAAGATACCCCACTTTTCTCAGTCCTCAAGGCTCATAATGTCAGTGACATCATTAACTCTACAATTTACCCTACATACCCAATCAGTTGTTCCATCTCACCATTTCTATCCCCAAACATTCTCACATGGCCAACACTCTGCCTCTCATTTGAACTATTTAAGTAGTATCCTAATTAGTCTCTCTTCATTTTAATCTCTGCTCAGTGTTGCTGCCACAGTGATTTTCTAGAGGCTCCCAGTCATCTTTAGGATCCAGGGTGTTGGCATTTAAAGCCCTTCAAAACCTGGCCTCTTCCTATCTTTTCTCATGACTCCCCTTCTGATGTGGTCTATAGTCTAGCCAAACTGGTCTGCTGGCCGGTCCTCTCCCATGACATTCCAGCTCTCCTTTCTTCCCAGACTCTGGCTTCTCCTGTATCTTTACCTCAGACTCTCACAATCACTGGCTTCCTATGTGTATTGGTCTGACAGGCTGGGCCTTTCCCTCTGTATACCCTGAAGATAGATTTCCTCTAGGTACACTCTGTGTACCCTCATGGAAACCTAGACCCTTGAGATTAGGGACCCTGTTGGCACTTTCTTTGCCTCCACAGTGCTTACATTAAGTGCTCAATAAATGCTTGCTGATTGATGAATGGTTTCTGAGCGTATTTTTCTCATTTTAAATGAAAAATAGTGATGACAATAGCTATGCCTATCCCATAGGGTTGTGTATCAAATAAGACAATACTGGTAAAATATTTTAGAAAGCCTTCAGTGCTATATAAACATTAGACATTATTATTACCTTCATTGTTACTGTTAACAGGCTTGTATCCCCTTACCAACCCTGTGCTTAGCATTCCAGGATATTGAAGTTCCTTTAAAACAGCATGTTTTGTCTTTATATACTTTATATACTTTATATAGCTCCTTGCAGTCAACAGGTACTTAATGTGTATTGAATTGAACTGAATGTCATCTGAGGAGGCTGGATCAAGACCTGCCTCAATTATCTTATATCCATGGTTGTTAATATATTACTTTCAGTTTTAGTTAGGACTTTATTCTTTATGCATCTTTATGCAGTTGTAGCAAGCCAATAGATTGTGCCTGGTTTCCATTTCCCTGCTTATGTACATTCCAATGTTATGTATAGATGGCTTGCCTAGAAGTGGCACTAAGTCATTATATATGATGCCTCATGGCTCAGTATCTAGGGGGACCACTAAAGCCCTCTACTTTTGGTCATCAAACTACAGCCAAGCTCTCCTGGGAACATGATATAACTAAACAAAGAACCCTCTGAAGTAAGGCTAATCCCACCTCTGCTGACAAACATGAAATGCTGTTGTTGACACAATTACTATCTGGGAGGTTCAGAATCCAGGGCTAGAAACACAATGGAAGTAAAATGACTTTATACCTCATCTTCAATCTTGTCTGCATCTGTTGTTGGTCGGTAAGCATCCTTGTTAGGATGAAGAGCAGCCACAAATTCATAGTAATCGATGTAGCCATCACCATCTCGGTCAAAAATATCAGCTACGGCAGTCATTTCTAACTTGGTAGTGGGGAACTCTGAATTGAAAAAGAAATCGCCTTGTGAAACCCCAATTAGGAAGGTTCTTAGAGGGTTGAGTTAGAGCAAGCTGGCTCTCCATTATGAAATACAAAACAATTTGTTATTTTAAAACATTTAACTTTGAATCCCTATTTTTATGAAGTGAGCTTTCTTATACTACTTCATACTGCTTTTGCTTTTGGTGGAATACTCTAAGTTCCTGACCTCCAACATTACAAATATTTTTGGTTCTCAAATTATTTCTTCTCTTTGTCTAAGTTTTTTTCTTCAAGAAAGAATGGTACTAAGCCAAAATTTTGCTTGTTTGAAGCAAGTGGGAAAAACATTCACGGGTTTGTTTTAGGGTTGTGAAAGGACTCACTAGATGCGAGAATTCCATCAATGAACTCTTGCCGGGTAATTTTTCCATCTTGGTCTTTGTCAATGCGTCTGAAGAAATCCATCACCCGGGACTTTTTGTGATTCATCCAGCGCATATACTTCTTTCTCCAGACATCAAAGTCAAAGTTTGCAAATTCCTTCAACTGGAAAAACATGACTAGGAATCAATATGACTTGAGAGTTTGATTACCGGGAAAATTTGCCCCCAAGCATACTGCAGCTTTTCAGACATTCAGTAAAGCCATGCAGGCCTTCCTGGGGTGTGGGAGAGAAGGGACCACCAAAGTTTACAGTTGGACAAGAGCAAATTTTGAAAGGCATGACTTTGCTACTCTGCTTAAAGGCACAGTTACTCATACAAGCTATGGTGTAGTAGAGTAGCAGGACAAACGCCATAACTAAAGAACTGCCATAGAGAAAATGCAGCCTGTAGGCATCAAAATAAAACAGGTGGAGGATGCTTGGCTATTGCTTTGGGCTTTTAGTGAGCAGCACCTTTTCAGACATTAAAGAATAGGTGGATTTCAGAAAGGTTTCAGAAAGGTTTCAGAAAGGTTGCCCTCAATAAATCTCCAGCTATTTGGGTCAGCATGGATCCTATTGGGATCCACCCAAATAGAAGGATCCAAGCAATGTGGGCTGCATTCTCCAACCTTCTCCAGATCATCCCCACAGGATGTCTTAGGTTGTTCTCTGGGGCTGAAGCATGAGAAGCCCAATATGGCACTTAAGCATGTTGTTTTGAAATGGCCCTAACAGGAACAAATTGCCAATGAAACTTTGGTTTTTTGGTCCTGAGACTTTGTGGGAAATGGCAAGCCTATGCAGGATGCAGGGCAGTTCTCAAACATTTTGACTATTTTAACTCAAAATGCCCATAGTGCTTGAACCAACAAACAAAGAGCAGTTTCATCCTCCTCCCCTTGGTTTTCCAAACTTCCAAACACTTTCAAAGTTGGAAAGAACAAAGGAAAACATATTATGCTTAAAAGCTCAACTGACCTATAGTGGGAGAAAAGAAACAATACAAAAAAAATCAAACAACAAAAAAAGGAAAACAAAACCAAAAAAACCACTCACTTCTGGGCAGAGCTGCTTTGTTATGCATAAACAAAACAAACAAAAAAGAATATCAGTTTCTTACAAAGAATGAAGAGTACTGCTGGGGTTCTATAGTGTGGGTGATGATACCTTAAAAAAAGTCAATTTCCCTAGGTTTAATGAGGATTTATCAGCTACCCAGCCACAGAAGTCACCTCTGGGATTCACAACTGCCAATCTAGAAAATTCTCAATCACATCTTCTTTCCCCTTTATTTTCTTGATTCTTAATTAGCACTTGGTGCCAATACAGTCAAGGTTACAGGCTTCATTCTCATAGGAATCAATATACTTTGCTTTATTCCAAAGCCTTTAATTCATCTAGCTGCCTCACAAACAAGTACCTTTGGTTAAAAGGAGGTCTGGGTACAATACAAAGTCTCTTGGATTAGTGGAAAAGCCCATTTCCCACGGACAATGGTTCAGGAATGTTGTTCTTTTAGACAACCTGTTCCCTTATACCAATGGCATTACCTCTTCCAATCTATCCAGCATGTCATTCAGTTTCCGCTGCCGTTCTAGGGCCAGGAGCCAGACCTGCTGCCAGCGGGCTGATAGCTGGTGGATCCGGGGGTTTTTTGCTTCAGATTGGGAAAGGAGTGGCATAGGAGGAGGAGCAGTCTGGCCCAAAGACTTCCCTAAAAAGAAAAATTACCACATGGGGTATTGAGGACAAATGGGACTTTCATAAGCCAAGGAAGAAAGACATTTACTGGAGCAGAAATAATTTAGAAGCACATTACAAAGAGATCTGATAATTAAAAACAACAACAACAACAACAACAAGGAATTACAGGATAAAAAATCTTTAAATGCAGAAGCTATCTTATTCCGACAATGGCATTTGTTTTTCCTCCAAATCCCCAGGATTTCTCTTTTCCCATTTTAGTCTATCAAATTTATGACTCACTTCTTTGGCCATAAGAAAATATCAATCCAATTAAGGAAAGAATGGATTTAAATAGATGCTGATATGTCCAATAATTAAATCAATGTACATGGCATGTAGACAATTCAGCAGGACTTATTAGAAGATAAGACTATAGAAATATATAGGCTATAGATTCTATATATTCTATAAACTCTATAGGCTATAGAAAAAAATTTACTCTGTTCTCCAAATTACATTTTAACTTAAAGAAGTGAATTAGAAATATTATTTGCCCTTATACTGGTCAGATTTTTAAAAAGGAGATCAGAGGAGGCTTATTAATACTTTAAAAAAATGAGAAAACTAAGCTTCTCAGCAAAAGAGCACTTTTTTTTTTAAAGTAGGAAGTAGTTTTTAGCCATAAGAATACAAGAAGCTATGAACATACGATTACTGCGGGATTTTTCAATGAAAGGTGCATGAGTTGGTTCTATGGCCTTCCTTTTATATGTCTTTGTGACACGGTCTACATCAGGCTGTTTACGAGTCATCTCTTCCATAAAGGCCTGTTAAGCACAAAGAACAAGAAAACCCACTATTATATATATCCACAGGTCTAGATGGGATCCAGCTGTTTTTTGCTTACAAACATCAAACTGACAGAGACATTAAGAGGGCTGGATGGCTACATTAACCACAAGTGTATTTCCAAAGGGTGCTGCCTTGGTATTTTGTGTTCATGATCACCACTAACTGCATTTAACATATGCCAATTAACATATCATCGATCACTAGAGGCAATGAGGTATAATGGATGGTGGCTAGGCTTAGAAAAAGAAAAATCTGAGTTTAAATACTAAATCTGACACTAGCTATGGGACCATAGGCAAGTCACCCAAGATTTCTCATCTGTAAAATGGGTATAATTTTGCTTCACTTACCTCAAAGGCTTATGAAGCTCAAATTTATATATTTTGTGTGTGTGTGTGTGCATGCTCCCCATTCTAATTTCTTCTGCAGGACATGGGCCATATCACTGTCATCTTAGTATACCTCTTAATGCCTATCACAAGGTTTTACACAAAGTAGGCATTCTGTAGGTATTTGTTGAATGAATGAAAACAAAAGGTACAGAGGAAAGTTTTGTTGGAACCATCTTGTCTCTTTAGAAACTACATTTTTTTGAAGACCGAGGCTCACATTGCAAGACCTCAATCTACAAGAAAAACAAGGGGTGAGGTCTTTTGCTGAGAGTGGAGAGAGCCAGACAGACAGAAAGAGAAAAAGACAAAGACAGAGACAGAGAGAGAGACAGAGAGACAGAGAGAGAAAGAGAGAGAGAGAGAGAGAGAGAGAGAGAGAGAGAAAGAGAGAGAGAGAGAGAATGTATGTGAATTGAGGAGAATGGAAGTTGTTTTAGAACAGCTGTTCTAGGCAATGTGGTAGGAAATGGCAGGAAGAGCAGTGATGGGGCCTAGGGAAAGTGAAAGAGCATGATGAAATGAAAGGCCCTGACCTTGCATGTACACATTTCTGTGGGGGTTCACCAGGCTCATTCAGTGGTATTTCTATGAGCCATGTTTACTATAAATAGAGAGATAAGCTGACAATCAAAAGTAGTATCAAAGAATAATTCTCTGATCAAATAAACAAGGAAAAACACTTTAAGAAAAGATAGTGAGTGAATGGCCCCAATACCTGATGCTCAGAGATGAGGGATTTGACTCGGTCAATATTTTGTGGGGTTGGTTCTTGATCTCTCTGGATGAGTGTCGTCTCGGCCCACTGAATCCAAGCTAAAAGTTCTTCTAAGAGTTCAGCATTTGCAATGAGTTCTGAAAGGGCTGCTTCGAGACGCTGCTGGTGTTGTTTTGCCCATGTCAGAACCTGGAGAGAGAACAAGAGAGTCAGAGTAGGGGTCATAAGGAGAGGGGAAGGGGGAGTCAGAGGGACAGAGTAAGAAAGGAGGAGACAAGAGGTGGCGGACATAATAATTCTTTGTGTTCCAGATAGATCCCTGTGTGCCATGCCCTGTGTTCTACAGTTTCATAGGCAGATAATTGCTCCTACTTCACAGACAAAACCAGTGAGAGCTGGAAGCCAAATGACCTGCTCAAGGTCTTGGAGACACTGACAGAGTTGAGGTCAGAAACCTAGCCTGCTGCCTTTCCATTAAGCCTTTTTTCTACACCAAAATGCCTTGGTTCAGGAAGAGGAACAGAAGGCAGCAACAATGTATTTTGTGATAAGAAAGAACAACTACACAAACACCAGTACCACCACTCATGGCTTTCCCATGCAGAGGAATAAGGTTTGATTAGTGGAAGCCTACTTATCACTTCTCCTTTTGTAAATTAGGGCATATTATCATGGAAATGGAGGTGATGGCTAACAAGAAAAGATGCCTTCCTTGAGTCCCTGATGAAGGGGCCACAGTAAGAGCCTGGAAGAGCATCTTTTCCAGAGCCAGGATACTGGCTTTCTATACCATTTGATTCTCCCTCTCCCCAAGAACCAGGAGCTCACCTCCTCAAATCGTGCTCGGATAATGGTGATCCAGTGTTTGATGGTGGTGACACAATCTGGGTGGCACATTGCCAGGATGTCTTCTCCCATTGCCACGGAGGCATTCACATCCACTCTCTTCTCCTCCACTTTCTTCATGAATTCCTAAATAGACGTTCCATAACATGAGTTAACATGTGTATTCTCTTGGTGACTGCTAGCAGCCACAGTGATCATCTTGAGGGGGTGGGGGGGGGGAGGGACTTGTAGTCCATTTTATTTCACTTTTACAGTTATTAAGAAACATAAAATCTTCTGTGGCAGCTTCAGTCTTTGTTTGTCCAGACCCATTTAAGTGTAGGGGTGGAGGGAACCATTGGAGTTCTTTGCACCTGAGTAGAGCCTTTCTCTGAGTTGGGGATAGAGGTCTGAGAGCCACCACAGGCAAAGAGGCTCCTTTCAGTTTCTTAGCTGTGCTGATTTAATTATTCCTTTTCCCACCTTAGTTTCTTAATTTTTAGATTTCTAAAACTTATAATCTTTGACAAAGAGTAGTTTCAGCCACAAATAGCACACAGTGAACTACAAAATATGGCAGTTTCTAAGAAAAAAAGCAAACAAACCCCAAGGTCCAGCTATGCTTAAAACATTCATATGAACAACATAACAAGTGGGAATTAACAGTTGTCTTTCTTCTTAGACACACCAGCTTAACATAGTTGGCATCATACTATGTCCTTCAGGCTAGTAAGCAGCTCCTGTGAGACCAGGAGAGGCAAGTAACTTATAAAGGTTAGGACCTCCCCTGCCTCTCTAAAATAATTAGCCTCACTCTTTGCAAAGGGCAATAAGATTACAAAAAGAACAAGAAACTGTTTAGAGATCGTTCAGGGAGGGTGAATCATTCCCAGTCATCTCTTGCAGAATGGTCAGCTCTCATTCCTACTAGACAAGTCTGAGATCAGTCAAAGCCTCTTCCATTTCATGTACAGCATATGATGCTTCTGAGTAAAGAGTCTTCAGATCTCTGGGTGTAGGGTGGGCAGCCCCCATCAGCATGTCCTTAAAAACCTTTCCCCACAGTGCCTTACCTTGTGTACATCAATGAGGGACTGCAAGGCTTCTGTATCATCAGGAAGTGCTCCCCGAAAGCGGAGGGTCTGCTCAGCTTCAGAAAGCCACTCCAACAACATGTGGACTGCATTTCGAAATTCTTCTGCCTGAAAAAACCAAGGGCAGGTGAATGAATGAGACTCTTACAGCAAATCAGAGTCTGTGACCTGGGGTATATAGCAGGAAAAGGAGCCCAGGGCTCATACTGTTGTTGCTGTGTTTTTTTTTAACCTATACTGGACAAGTGGAAGTACGGAGAGGTAGCATGGTCCAGTGGAAAGAGTTAAGAATTGGAATGAGAGGTTCTGGGAGCAAATTCTGCCTTTGCAAAGACTCTATGTAGGAATGCAGGAAAGTCACTTCATCTCTGGATGACCTATGATCAGTCAGTGGGTTTTAAAAGCAATAGAAATATCACCTTTTCATTTGGGGATCTTCTAATACTAATGGCCAAGTTCTAGCACTGCAGCATTTATCTGTTTCTCTCATTCAGAAAAGGGCAAGTGCCTGATGAGAACATTCAGAATTCCCGACTTGTTCTGCTCAGAAGCAAGTCATGCTCATGATCACTCCCACAAGATGTGGGCAATCTCCTCACACCTGCTTCAGGGCATGCTCCAGCCGGGTTTGCTTGGACACGGAAAGCTTGCACACAGTATCCCAGCGGGTGCTGAGCTCCTGTAGCTGGACCCGCACCCATGTGGTGTCATCCCGGCTGTTCTCAATCAGCTCCCGTCCTAACCGCTTCAAGACCTGTACAGTCCCAGTGCGCTTTCCCAGCTCCTTCTGGAAAACCTGCGAAGGGAAAGAGGTGCCCGCTAGCCTCCACCACACTAGGAGACTGGAAGGATACACAGGTCATACAGATCACTGACTGGGGCTTCATGAGGATTCTGGTGTTTCAGAAACTAAGGCTATCATGCAGCTTCTGACAAGACTAATTCAATCCAACTAGTGGCTGGGGACACAAAGACAAAAACATAGCAGTATACGATATATATGCAAATCCTAAATATACACATTGCAAAGTAACTTCATGAGGAAGAGAATACAAACAAATGGAGAATCAATCAGGGAAGGCCTCATGCATGTAAGAGGCGGTAGCTGGATAGTACTCTGAAGGAAGTTTAGAGACTAGGAGATGGAGGAGGGAGGAAGTGTATTCTAGACACTGAGTATGGCTTCTGAAAGAATATGGAGTATTGATAAATATATTTTAAAAACAGGCTTGTAAGACAGAAAAGTTGTTTTCTTCACTGAGAAAAAAACTAAACCAAACTCATATCCGCCTTCCTGGTTGTTCCTAGAGATGTGATTCCTTTAAGTGCCTCAGTCCTCTGAGTTCTTATATCAGTATTTTGGTTCATTCTATGACTTAGTCTTATTAAATCAGTCAATGGACTATAGAGAGAGGGCATAAAATGGATTGTCTAAATGAAGTTCACATAGCTAGAAATTCTGACAGAAACAAAGAACCAGTTTAGAAAAATCCAGAATAGCAGCAGTGGTTCAACTTAGTACATAAAAATATCAACAGAAGAAAGAGATGTTTCTCTTCAGCAAAATCACAGACAAATAGAGTCTGAAGCTTGAGATGAGAGCATTCTCTGGATCTGAAAAGGGTGAAGCTCTCCTGGTTGGAGATGTTTCATTCCAATAAAGAAAATGGGCAGGAGAGGTGGGGAAAGATCAGAGTGCCTGTCATTCAGCATGGGCAATTTCTTCCTACCTTGTGAGCATCCATGAGGTTCATGACAAGGTCGAGATCACCATGGACAGGCTGGTCTTCGGCTAGCTGGGGTTCCACCTTGTACAGCCAGTCAACCAAGGCCTGCAGCGCATCCATGAACTGGCCTGAGAAGAGGAGGGCCTCTTCTAGTTTATGTTGCCTACAAAGTACACATCAGAGCTTTAGATGACAGAACTCCCTGAAAGGGGATAGTTCTTTGAAAAAATTTTATTTTTGAGTTTTAAATTTTCTCTCCCTCCACTAATTAAGCTAAGAAATATGATACATATGAAGTCATGCAAAACATATTTCTATGTTAGCCAGGTTAAAAAAAAGGCAAGAAAAATAAAGAAAGGGAAAAAATGCTTTAATCTATACTCTGAGATGATCATTTCTGTCTGGAGGTAGAGAGCATTTTACATAAATCCTTTAGAATTGTGGTAGACCTCACTGTATTTGCCAGAGTTTAAGAAATAGCCCCAGACAATAACTTATCTGGAAAGCTTAGAAATACTGGAAAGTGTGAACAAGGGAGATATCTAGCTAGTTCGTGTAACAGGGACTGGAATCTCCACAAAAATGGAAGCACAGAGGGGGGCCTGGGTTCTTACAGGCTATGCCAGAGAAGCAAGCACAACAGGCCCTACACCCTATCAACCTGTCATGGCTTAGAGTATTGGCTCTATCATTTGGGGACTGACATGGGTCAGTTTGAAAATTCTCACTTTCAGAAGGGTGGCATAAGGAGATGAATTTTTTTTTGTTTGTTACAACAGTACAAAAGTTATTTGCTTTTTGTCTGGAAAGGTTGTTTTCTTCACTTATGGGAGAAAAATACACCACCATTTTATGTCTTTAAAGTAAGCTCTAAGACAGCTTAATTGCAGTTCTAACCAAACATGCCATAAAAGCATTAAATCTGCAGCAGTCATTTTTTATTATTTCTATTTTCTTAAATAATGGGACAGGCAGGGGAGTAAACTATTTCACTAGTTCAGGGAATTCCTACATGAAGAATCTCTTTCTACTCACGTTGATTAGCACCTTCTCTGAAACCTCAAGAATGTTGCTTGGCACAGTGGTATCAAACTCAGACCAACACAGGGACCACCGTAAGAATTCCCACGGGGCACACACTGACTTAGAAGACCACATATTTCCACTGTCTGCATTCTAGTCTATTTTGATTTATCAGCTTTTCCCCAATTATGTTTTAAGTGGTATAGGCCATACTTGGGAGTGCTGTTATGTGTCTGACATATGGTCTAGAGCACCAAGTGATTTGCCCAGAGGGAGGCCTGGAACCCAGATCTTCTTGGCTCCTAGGCCAGCTCTCCACTCCATTATGCCACATTGCTTCTGTAATAATGCCAAGCAGCTAAAACAGTGACTCTTAATTTATGTGGAGGAGCTTCCCCACTCTCCTCAAAGTGCTGAAGGACATGAAGTTTAACTTCAAATGAGACAGAATAAAATCTAATTGTGTGGTGGCTATTTTACAACACCCCCTGCAACAGCTGGATTCTTTTTAGGCGATCACATAATTCATGGCAGAATCACAAGCCTAAGACATCAGACTTATCTAAACCTTAACAAAGACGAGCAGTGAGTTAAAGTGCTATAGAGAGTAAAGAGATGGGTCCTAATGCTATTTTTAGGGCTATTTTCTTTGAAAACCAACATTAGGCACAGACCTAGAGGCCTATTTCTATGCTCACCGTTCCACAGACTTGCCGCACACAGTGTCCCATTTGTCTCTGACTTCCCCCAGGCAGTTGTCAAGTTTCTGAACATCATCGGGGAGTGAGGTCTTTTCTTTAAGGGCTCGGCCAGTCCGAATGGTAGTATCATACACAGGCTGTTTGCCACCGAGTGTTTTCTGAAATTCCTGTGGTTTTCAAGCAAAAAAGGAAAAGCCTTTAGATCAGATACAATTCTGGCTTAGAAAAAGAAATGTAGGGATTAAATTTATGGTTGGACTAAATATAAGACAATGTGGTTGCCAATTAAAAAAAATTAATACAGCTCAAATCAAAATGACTTTTTAGCAGATTTATTTACAAAAAGAGAGGAAGAGTGAAAGTAGGGAAAGGGTAGAGTAAGATATCTAGCCTAACATTAACTACTTGCTCTGGCCCTGGCTCAATCCAGGCAGGGCTAATTAGCCCTCAGCCTGAGGACACAGTGGTGAATATAAAAAGGGTTCTACCCACAGGGGCTCCTCCAAGACCAGAGGCCTCTCTGAAAACTAATCTCTCCAGAAGTCAGGAAAGGAGTCAGCTTTTCACTCACCCAAATCATAGCTCCTCATTGCTGTCCCAGTCCAAGATCCTTCAAGAACTCAAAGACCTTGTGCAAAAACTTCCTCACAGGAAGTTTAGGTCCTTTTAAAGACCTTTTGTTAGGTCCCTTCCTGTCCCTTCCTCCACTAAGGGGATGAATTGCAGTCTTTAAATTTGCTTAACACTGCGCAGGGAATGGTCAGTTGTTTCTGAGTTGTCAACCACTTTAGCAAATGGCTTTCAAACCTCCCCTACTTAGCTTTTGGTTGATTAAAAGTAGGTAAGGAGAGAGTCAATCCCATCTTCACAGTAAGAAAGGCACAAAGTTTTCTGGCCACATCAATGGACAAAGGATGAAAATGACAGTGCCTTCTGTTGACTTTGTAGTAAGGGAACTTTTCAAAGCTACTCACAGCAGTCAAGGAAGCAGAGTCCAAAAGATACCACAGAAGTCACAACAATGAGGGCAATGAAGATAATATGGAAAGGCAGAAATAGTCAGGGCACATGCTGGCCCCACCCTAGAAAAGTTTAAAGTCTTTCTCCTGTTCAGTGAACTACAACACTGGAGTGCAGGTTGCACCACTAGTCATTAGCACATTACTAGGCAATCCTGCTTAACTATACCTAGGCAGTGCTTAACTATTTAACTATTCCTAGAGAAAGTTGTCTGGGGAATTACAAAGGCATTTGTTGTGTTGAAACAAAATGTATCCCCCTCAAATATTCTTAAAATTTGCTATCCACAGCCTCTCCACCTGTCCCCAACTTAGAATCAATACCAGTTCCATGGCAGAAGAGCAGTAAGGACTAGGCAATGGGAGTTAAGTGACTTACCTAGGGTCACACAGCTAGGAAGTGAGGCCAGATTAGAACACAGGGCCTTCTGACTCCAGGCCTAGTGCTCCATTCACTAAGCCACCTAGCTGCCCCTATCCATAGCCTTTTGTTGTTGTCTAGAGTAGCACAAGATGAGACCAACTCATATATACACTGATTTATTCCTTGTAATCACAGAATCAAGAAATCATGGAATTAAAAGGACCTCAGAGGCCCTTTACCCTAAAACCTGTATCCAAATACAATCCTAACAAAGTGTCATACAGATTTTGCTTAAAAACTTTTATTGACAGAGGGTTTCACACCACCTTATGAGTTAGCACACTATACTTTAGAGGATCACTGAATTGGGTGCCAGACCTGGAGTCAGGAAGACCTGAGTTTATATCGAGTCTCAGATATTTATTAGTTGAGGAACCTTAGGCAAAAATTTCCCTCATTTTTCTCAGCTATAAAGTGGGGATAATATTAGCACCTACCTCCCAGACTTGTTGGGAGATCAAATGAGATTTGTAATATGCCTTATAAACCTTAAAGTGTTATGTAAATGTTAATCATTGTCATCATCATCCTGGATCATTTGGTGTTAGGAAGTTTGAATTCAAAGTTTGCATCTCTTTTGTTGACAGCCAGTATAAATAGTATTAAAAAATAAACAAACAAACAAAAAAACAAACCATTCCAAAGGACTGCCCTATAACTATAACCTGCTTCTTTCAATCTTTTCTTCACCAGATTTTTCAGTCAGTCCTGGAATACTATAGTTTCCAGACCTTTCACCATCCTGGGGACCTTTCTCTGGACACATTGTAGTTCACCAATCTCTTTTCTATACTGTGGTGGTCTGAGTTAAATGCAATACTCTAGCTGTGGTCTGACCCAGACAAAAGGATTCCTATTCTGGATATGATATTTCTGTTCTGATGGCCTCATGCCATGTTAGGTCTTTATTTTGGCTGTCATGCCACAGTGCTAGCTCCTGGTGGAACTGCCCTGCCAGTCACTAATCTTGCTAGGTATTTTACACGAAATATTGTTTTGTGAGGCTTTTTCTCTATGGGTTTTCTGAAACCAAGGACAGGACTTTACAAAGATCCTTACTGGATTCCTAGGCTTGATTTGACCCATTTCCTATTGTTGTGGATACTATCCCAGTGCTGCTGCTGTAGTTCAGCTATGCTAGCTATTCAATCTAGCTTCAAGTTATCTATAAACCTGATAAGTCCAAGCTATCTATGCCACTAGCTAAGTCACCATAAAATGCGTGGGTAGAACAGAGTCAAGGGCAAATTCTTAGGGTCTTCCACTACTTCCAAACTAATGGACCTAGTAATTGTTACTTGGATTCTAGTAACTCCATCGTTTCAAAATGTACCTAAACGTATGCAAACATTTAGCCCTGCATGACTTAAAGGCAGCAAGAGAGACTTTGTCACTCACTTGGCTGAAACTGGGTAGAATTCTCTTATCCAAGACACAAAACCTGGCAATTGATGTCTGGCAAAAGCTGCTCTTGCAGAAGTCACGTTGAATTGGCACTTAGGTCAGTGTGAGAAGTTTAAATGAATTCAGAGAACTACAGGATACCCAAGATGAAAAGAGCCTGAAAAGCCAAGAGTCCAACCTACCCAAGGAAAGAAATTCTTTTCCAGACTTTCTCACTAAGGGTTCATTAGGATTCATTGTTTGGAGATGTTTCTTTCCCATAAGCTTATAAATCTGTCACCTTTCCATACTCTCTGAGAATTAACTTTGCCTTCTTGGACCAAGTGACTCAAGTCTCACCATGCCTTTTCCATGTCACAGCCTCTCAAGGTGCAGGAAGATAATACATATCTTCCCTCTTGTAGTTTTCTCTATCCCTGGACCTACAACAGACTTCTGCTTTTAGAGTCATAAGTCCTTTATTACTCTGGTTGGTTTCCTTTGGAAGGACTTCAGTTAGTTACTGTTCTCCTTGAATGTGGTCCCAGAACTGGAAGTAGTTCTTTTGATATGGTTGCTCAGGATGGCACATGCAGTGGAATTACCCTCTTACTCATTAGGGACATCATACTTCTCATAATACAGTTTGAAAATGTCATCACCTTTTTATGACGACTCTACTATGTTATTGGCTTGAGGTCCACTAAAATCAAGATGTTTTTCATATAAAACGTCTGAGGCAAGACTGATTTAGTGGAAAGGAACATGACACTCCTCTGGTTGGAGGGAATTAGACTAAAAGTAGGTTAATTTCCACCATCCCACTTCTCTCTACATTTTATAAAGGGAACTGAATTTATTTTATTGATATAAAGTTCTATTACACCACACCTATTTCCCAGTCTACTTTCCATCAACCCAGAACCTTTCCTTGTAACAAAGAAAAATAGTTAGGAAAAATTAACATACAAAACAACTGCATCTAGCAAGACAAGGGAAGAATGTTATCTATTCTGAGGGACCTAAACTGGTTACTGAATTAAGCAGTCTGTCTTCTTTTAGTGTTGTTTTTACTTACCAGCTGTTTTTCTTCAAAAAGAGTCATATTATTTTTTCCAAGCCATAATCTCTGTTTTTATATTAGTGATTGACCTGTGATCAATTAACTGCCTTACCTTATGCCTGGACAGCTGAAGCTTAATTTTGTCTGGATCATTAGATATCTCTAGTTCTGAGTCCAGATGATTCTCTGCATCTTCTAGCCAGTCAATCAGTTTTTTCCAAGCTTCGTGGAACTAGAATTATAAAATAAAAATATTGGCATGTTAGAGTATGAGGTTTGGTCCTATGAAGCTGGCTTATAACTGGTATTGTTTGAGAATTAAAAAAGAAATCTTACCTGTTTAGCTCGCTTTCTGGCATCATCCAAAGATCGACCCCTCTCAACAGACCTCTGGACCACCTTTTCCCATCGAGACTGAACACTAACCAATAAATTCTTGATTAGAACAACATCTTGCTTTTGACTGAGAAACTTCAATTGATTTCCAGTTTGATCCAATTCAATAATGTGGTCCCGGTGGGCATTTACTTCATTGGCAAAAACCTGAAAGAGAACACTGTTCTTCAAATCTTAGAAGACAACAAGTAATAGACTCGAGTCAGAAAACTGCGATGAAATTCTACTCTTGTAACTTACTTGCCAGGTCATTTTAGTCAATTTTCTGAATTGCTATCAAGACCTATAATTTCTGCTTCACAGGGTTTTTTTTTTTAATTTTAATAAATGTAAAGTACCAAATACCTGTGAGTTGTAACTCTATTACTCTAAAGAAAGAGACAGAATAACCACTGCTATACCCAGAATAAGGAGTCCCTTTCATGCACACTTTTTCAAAGGAAGATAATATTATCATGTCTTATTGATACCTTGTGCTCATCTATTTGCAAGAGGATGGTGTTTAGGATGAGGCTGGGTGGAGGTGCAATGTTCAAACTCTGCTCTGCTAAGGTTAGCCAGTTGATAAACTCCTGCAAGGAATTCTGGAATTCTGTTGCCAGGTTGAGTACTTCTTCCAGCTTTGACTGAATTTTAATGACACAAAGAGAAAGTATGTGAGTTTAGGCATTATGGATTCTAAGATAAAAACTTCATTGTGTACTAGATGAAATGACCTCTAAAAGGGGAACCTCATTAAGACAACCACTAACATGACTTGTTTATCAAGAAGGGTGGATTTCAATGCTAGTGGCTGAAGTGGAACAAAGGGACAAGAAGTGTGCATACAGAAGAGAAGCCTTCAATTGGCATGAGGGAAGGAAACCATTCAATAAATGGAAAGGAATAAATGGAAAGGGAAGGAACAGCTGCAGGATCTGTGAATTGGCTTGGGAAAACCCTCATTTCCTTCAGTTTATTCTTCACTTTGTCAAATCCAGGAGAGTATGTTCATTGATCTGTTAGAATTGTATAAATGTCCACTTTGGGAAAGCGTGCTACCAAAAAAATCAGCATACTATATTTGTAAGCAATCAGTGCAATAAAAGCAGCCAGAAAGTTATTAGTAGTTCTAGGTAAATGTGTGGCAATGACAGGCACAGCTATTCTTCTTCCTTGAAATTCAAGGTCCTGTAAATTTCGGCATAAAGACTTGAAACACAAATGCAAAGGGACCCAATTAGGACAAGGGACACTCCAATTCTAATAGGTTCAGTAAAGACAAAACTATTACACTATAAATACTCATTTGGACCTCTACCCTCACAATCTATGGCTATCTCTTCTACACTTCTGCATACTTGCCACACACCTCATCTTTAGGCAACAGTGTAGTTAGAAGTAGGCAAGAATACAACTGGTTTTGGTACTTATTCTGAAAAAGGATATGATCTGATTATTCAAAATTGCTTTGTTTTCCTTTCCTTAAAAAAACAAAACAAACAAACAAACAAACAAACAAAACAACCAAAAAACCCACCCTGGATTTTTCTGTTATAGAACTCATACCATGTGTCCTGATTTTTGAAAATGTCTCTGGAAACTGCCCATAGGTTATGTATAAAACTGAGGGAAAGGAATTATCAATAATCATAATTTTTAGAAGTCATCAGCATTCCCTTCAAGGTAAGAGTTAAAAGTTAGTGACTAAAAAAAAGGTCACAAAGTGAATCACCACTTTGACTAGTGATTCCAGGAAATGAGAAAATATTTTATCATCAGGGTAAATTTGTCCACCCATTTGGCCAACAAGTACTTATTAAAGTGCCCGTGCTATAGCCTGTGCTAGGTTTTGTAATGTTGTGGAGGAGAGAAAATGAGAAAAGTCTGCAGCAGAGCTGGAGAAGCCAGGACTGCAGAACCTGTCAATCAAGGAGGACATTCTAAATAGAATGGGGAACTGTTGAAGAGCAAAACTGAAAACACTTGGGTCTCTTGCCTTGGGACAGAAAGGAGAAAGGACAGAAAAGTCCTGCTCTTGGGTTTCTCCCTATAATACTCCAGTGACTGAATCTTCAAACCTGTTGGCCATTTCCCCAAATCTGAACTTTATTCCACCATCCTCCAATTTAGGAATTGTTTTAGTATTAGGGAAACCCCAAGCCCTCTCTCCTTTCAACTTCTTTTCCCTTTCCCCTTCTCCCAAATAAACCCCCTTACTTAAACTTAGATAAGAGAGAGTGCTTTGTTTGATATACCAAGAGACTCACTTTGAGCTGACTTCAGTGCTACCAACAGAAGAATCAACTAAGGTGGGGGAGAGGGGAGGAGAGAGTTAGGACAGGAAGGGAGAAAGGGAAAAAAGAGGGAGGAGATTGGCAGATCTGATCTTGAAATTATCATCTCCCACTTAAAATAATCCCCTAATACAATTTGGCACCCTGAACAGACTGTATCCACATCCTGCAGAGATACAAAGCCAAAATGAATGACATTCCCAGGCCTTTGAAGGGCTTATTATGTTTTAACAGGGGCATATGACATGAAAAAAGGTAAGTAGATACACCGAATTTGAGAAGAGAGAGCCCAAACATTGAGGGAATCACCCACTCAAAGCAGTGTAGCTGACTGAGATCAGTGTAGTTTGTACCAGAAAAGATGACCTCTGTGGGTGACATCCTTAGGAATGAAAATTTGTCTATTCCAACCCAGGGATGATGCTCATTATACTAGTTACCTTCCTTTCTTCCATCTTGCTGCTGACCACATGCCATTTTTGTTCTAAGAGTGTGACACTCTGCTCTGTTTTAGAGCCAGATCCAGAGTCATCCCGGCTTAGCAGCATCAGCCTCCCCTTGTCCAGCAGCTGGTTATATGTCTCCTCCTGGCCTTTCAGCTGGTCATAGAGTTCCTGTGTAGAATTGAAAGAGGCAGCAAAAATAGCCATAAGGCATATTTCAATGGGATTTCAATTCAATAAAATTTGCATATGCATAAGGAATGAGGTGGAGTTGGGGAATGCCACAGAGCTAGTTTATGCCACTATCAATATGGAATTTGTTTTCTCAAGTTTACAAGGATTTATCTGAGATTCATTCCTGAAAAAATGCCATATTAGAATTTCTCAAAATTCATACTAATAGTTCTCTTAGGAAGTACATCTCCATCTTACAATTACAGATGCAGAGTATAGATCGCTATACTCTCTTGTTATTTCGTCATCAATAAATGAAGTTGTCTAAGCCCTACAGATCAATGTAAAAATTTTTTACTTGCCAAATTTCCCAAAAAATTACTGACAATGACATAAACTGATAAAAGCTCTGGATTAGTGCTCATCTGCACAATACTGTATTAAATCAACATCAGCACAAAAAAAAAACATATCAAAGAAAAGGTTTTTGATTTTAAAAAGGGGTTTAGTGTTCTAATTCAGGGGCTTTTACCATGTGAGCATCGAGTTGTTCTCGTGCTGTTTCAGGAAGACCTCCTGTGGGCTTTGATGAAGAAAGCTGGTTTTCCATCCTAGTCAGTCTCAAGAGAAAATCTTCAATTTCACTGTGGAAACCTTGGGCCTATTTGAAAAAAATTCAGATTGTGAATTGAGGATGTCAGCAATTGTTAACCTTTGGGTTCAAAATTTAATTTTTGAAATTACTGAATATAGAATCCAACTCCAGGCAAAAATGATTCTGACAATTACAGAGTCATCCCATTACTTAGCTAGGATCCAGCCTAGACTAGATATTGACTAATAAACATTTCTATCCTCTACAGCAAAAGGTACTACCCAAAATACCAAGTAGAAGGGGTCTCCTAATAACACAGTTCATTATTCTATAGATTCAGATATTTCAAGGAAATTAGACATCTACCCTAATAATTATATCAAGAGACTTTCGTCTGATCCCACAGATTTGGTCTGTGAGAGTAGCTCTAGTAGATCACAAATTGTTCCTTTCAAAGGAAGAGGACAGGATGATGTGCTGAATTTCTAGTTAGAAGATAAAAGGTTAAAATCCTGGCTTTGCTAGGAACTATTTGTTTCATGTGACCCAGGGTAAAAACCTTTTACTTTTTTCCCCTCCGTAAAAGGAAAGAATTATACTAGATGATATGTGAGATCCCTTTTTGGAGTCCCACATGCCATGACTAAGATATCAGAGTAAATACAAAGAACAATATTGGTGCTACCTTGTTGACGTGAATGTCCACAGTCCTAGTTTACTTAATCATTTGAATGGCAGCATGGTGTAGTGAACAGAGGTGTGATTTCAAGGTCAGAAGCAAGTTCAAGTTCAAGTTCTGCTTCACATATTCCCCAAGCAATCCTCAGCAAAGTCATTACAGCTCTCAATGTCTACAGAGCAACTCTAAGCTTACATGTGGCTGAGCAGGCACCCATTTGTATTGGCAGAGGGGATTTCCTTCAATGAGAGTTCTCTATAGCAGTGACATTAGAGATTCAGTCCAACCAAAGTAACAAAGGGATATGAGTGCATGCATGATCATGTGTAACTATAATTTAGAAAACTATTTTGCTTAACCACTCATGGAGTTTGAGATTTTTTTGTTTGTTTTGTCATTTGTCCAATGAGTGGTTTTGTTTGGATTAAAAAAAATTGTAATGCAAAAATCAATGAATAAAAATCAATATAATATGGTCTCACTCTAACAGCATAGCTGTTTCTACTATCTGGAGCTGTGCCATAAGTTGTCAGGCCTCAGTTACCAATTACACCCATCTTCTGATTTGGAAATGCTATGACCCCTAAGAAGATGTAATTTAATAGATATCTATATAAAATCTCACCTTTGGGGGTTTAGAGAACCTACTTGACAAAAATAAGGTACAGTAGGGTATAGTGGGTTGCAGCAGCAGCAGCAGCAGCAGTTGTCATGTAAGGAAGTCTAATTAGAGCAGGTTATTCATGTGATATTAAGCTACATAATAAGTTGCACAGTATTCAGGGTGAAGGAGTCTTAATCTTAAAACTTAAAAAAGCTCAAACTGTACCTTAGAAGATTTGGTTAAGCAAATTCCCCTATTGTAACAATGTGAGAACTTTAAAATTACTCCACCCTACTCATGACAGTGCCTTAGGGGAAGATAAAGTTGTAAACTCCTTACTGAACAATGGAAAGTCCCCAACTCATACTTATAGTTAAGCTAGAACCTTAAGCTGGGTCTATTTTTAAATCTAATACAAAAGGGTGCTAAGTATCTATAATGGTTAAATTAATCCCTAAAAGGTCAAGCAACTTACAAAAGGCAAGCTTAACAAGAGGTGTGAAGTTTTAGTCTACCCAGAGAAGGTGAGAACTAAGAATGGGCAGTCCTGGGAAAGGCATCTACTGTGATTGGTAGATGTGAAAATTTAGGGGAGGTGACACAGGAGAAAATTTCTTTAAAAGGAAGGAACTTACTGAATTTGAGTTGGTTGGCGTTCAGAGTTGGAGATGGAGTTTTGAGATTTGGAGCTTGCTTTAGGATGATCTTGTGGTGAGTGATTAAAGACTGACTAGTCTCCCTTAAGGCTCAGGCCTAGGCCATTTGGCCAAGGCCCTTCATACTAATTTCTCTTACTCTCTACTCTCTCTCCCTTCCCTTAATTCCTTCATTTGTATTAATTAAAACCCAGCTGACTTGGGTATTTTCATATTTGGGAATTTTTTTCCCATGGCGACCACTTATTTTTGATTTAAATCAAGACACTAAAAATTATTTTTACAGTTTTGAAAATTCACAGACTTGAACCCCATTTTTTCACGGCTACAGGAGGGGAAGATGCTGCGGTTCCTGCCTTCTACCCAAATCAAACACTTCTGGGGGAATAGTTTGTTCTGTTCTGGGTGCCACATTTTTTTGGGAAAGATACTGATGAACTAGAGAATATCTTTTTTTTTTAACTTTTTGTTTTGTTTTTTGATATTGTCTGTTGTGGGTTTGTTGTTGTTGTTTTTTTCAACCCTTACCTTCCATCTTAGAATCAGTAATGCGTATTGGTTCTAAGGCAGAAGAGTGGTAAGGGCTAGGCAATGGGGGTTAAGTGACTTGCCCAGGCTCACACAGCTGGGAAGTGTCTGAGGCCAGATTTGAACCTAGGACCTTCCATCTCTAGGCCTGGCTCTCAATACACTGGGCTATCAGCTGCCCCCTTGAACTGGAGAATATCTTGAGCAAGACAATTAGGATGGGAAAAGGGCCTTGATATCATGTCATACAAGAATTATATGGAGAAACCAGTGGCACTTTTATTCTTCTAGAAGTCCTAACTATCTTCAGATATCTGAAGGGCTGTCACATGGAAAAAGCAGTAGGCTTATTTATTCTGCTTTGGAAGGCAGAAAGAAGAACCAACAGGTGGAGGTTTGAAAGGAACAAATTTAGATTTGACGTAGGGAAAAGAATTGCTAACAATGAGTGCTAACCAAAATAGAATGTGCTGTCTTAGGAGCCTACCAGGAGGTCTGCAAATAAAGATTGGACTCTATAGACTCTCCAACTCTTTAAATGTTCATGATTTTGTAAATATAGAGACATGCATGCATGCATGCACAGCTATGTCTGCTTGGAAGAATGCCACCTACCTGCTGGAGGGTTGATTGCAGCTGCTGTTCTCGTTCCTCTGTCTTCTGCAACACTGATTCCCAGCACTGGTTCATTGTTTCCAATCGGTTCCTTAAGCTGCTTGCATCATCATCACCAGCACTGGATTCAAGAAGCTCATTGCCAGCTTTGTTGACTGTATCCACTGTGGCTTGGTGAGCCAACACATCATTTTTTAGAACCTAAAGAATTTTGAACATGTTAGCTTCTCTTGCAGGTTTAATCAATTCAAGGGGGCAGGGGTGGTGTCAGGTCAAGTTTTGGGTTTCAAGTCAAAAGGTTTAGAGAGAGAAAATGGATGACCTACATGGTGTTTTGCAAGCTCAACCTCAATGACTTTAGGGTCTCCATTGATGGGTCTCTGTGCATCTAACAACTCTTCTGTGTGAGTCAACCAGCTCATCAGCTCCTCCAATGCATGCTGGAACTGACCAAGTGCCAACAGAGCACCTTCTAGCTTGTGCTGGTTGGGAAAAGGAAGGCAAAAAAAATTAGGAAAAGTGAAAACCAAAGGGAGTAATGGATAGATGCTTCTGGTAACTTCTACCATACCTGCCGGTGGGCAATTTTCTCACCCAGGTTTTCCCAGAGATGTTTTAATTCTGTCAGTGGTTCTCGGATGATATCTCGATCGGTTTCATCAGTAGCTTTTTTCAACATCAGCTCGCCCTGATGATTTAGCTTCTCCATCTCAATTTGCTGTTGGTATACTTCCATTTTAAACTCCTATCAAACACAAAACCTTTATCATTAGCATGTGAAGAGGACGAAATCTTTCAAAGATCATCCCTGCCTCCATCTGTACAATTAGCCCTCACAACCATGTTCAGGAAACAAACCTTCATCTCATTTAGCTGATCTTTCACAGTGTTGAGGTCAGTGCCGACAGGAGGCATGTTGCAGAGTTTAATCACAGTGTTATCTAGCCAGTCGAACATAGTCTAAAATCAAACAAAGTTAGAAAAATCAGACTATGGAAACCTAAGGAAAAGTAGATGGCCCCTCTGCAGGTAAATAGAGGCAAATTCAATCCCCTTGTGATTTTCATTTTTAGGTTAAAAAAATAGTAGATTTCATTCCAACAACAGAAGCTTAGAAAGTGATCTTGTAAGGTCCACTACTTTTGGTCTAAAATTAAAGAATCATATCCTGGTTTGATTAATTTTGGATAAAAACCAGGAATTTTGACACAGATTAAAATCGATCCCTGTCATTTGAGAGATTATTAATAGGAGGCTGATGCATAAAGGTAAAAACACAAGACAAGAAGTTCTTTTGATCTTATTAGTAGGGGCATGCATCAAGACAGGCACCTTATATTGGCCTTCCTGGTCCTCTGGAATAGTTCCTGGACAAATTTAGTTTAATAGTCAAAACATGTCACTGAACAGACCTAAGAACTGCTCATTAGTCTCATCTGCTACCTTAGACAAATCCCTGAATCTTTCTAGTACAACCTCTTTCTCTGTTCAATGAAGGGCTGGAGCAGATGATCTCAAAGGTTCTTCTTCCCTTCCTTAAAGGTCTGTCAGTCTAAATGCAGATTAGCAGAAATGCCAGGAAATGTATACTACATTATATACACCTCACTATTCCCTAGTTGCTAGTGAGTAGAACAAAGCAGAAACAGTGAAATCATCAGTCCTGAGAGTGAAGTGCCTGGGAACTTGGCCATCAGATGAAGGTGTCTGTTTCGAATGTGCCTCTCTCTTCCATTAGCCCTCTCCTGGCCTCTTACCTGTAAGGTGTCCTGATACTGTACTGCAGCTTGCATGGCTTCCTCCAGTTTTTCGAGTCTCTCTCTCCAAGTTTTGTTTAAGTTCTCCCAGGCATTGTTCATCTTAAAAACAAAAAACAAAAACAAATAGAACCCCCCAGTAACAAAATCTGCCATGTTTCCTTCCTAGCCTGAGGATAGGCACTGTGTCTCCTCTGGAGGACTCTAGCCAATTTGTCTTCATACCTCATCAATGCTCTTCTTCACCTCTGGCTTCTCTGTTTCTCCACAGGCAAAAATCAGGTCTGCTCCAAGGATTCGAATAAACTCTAGTTCTTCATGCAGACCATCTGTCTCTTCCTTAATAGTCTGTGTGCAAATGAATACAGGATGAGTTAAACAGAAGGATGGAAATGACTCAAACTCTCTAAACGTAATTCCTAACCTTCAGAACAGAGAAGGTAACAGATTTGCCAATTATGTTCTACAGTTGTCTTGGTTTTTCTTGTATTTTTGATTCTTAAGGATCGAGGCTCTCCAGACTGGTCTTTTTAATGTACACAAAGAAGACCAGGGAGACTGTACTAGGTTTTTGGTACTTTATTAAGGTTCTTCTTTTCTCCAGCATTTGTTGAGCACCTACGGTTTATAAAGGCTGATAACAAGGTATTCTAAAAAGATACAAAAGAAGGGTGTTTCTGGCTTCAGAGAACTACAGGCATTTGTGAGGATCATATAGAAAGAGCAATAGATTCACTACTGGGCAGCTGTACTTGTCTGTTTTTGAACAATATACTCTGAAGGCTTATTTTAGTTTGTTGGACATATCCACTGCCTCAAAATAGAAGATTCATTGCTTTTTGAAAGAATGATCCTGGGCCTAGCTCTACCATTTAACTATGTGACCTCAGAAAAGTTCCTTTTCCTCTGAGCATTGGTTACTTTATTGACAAAATGGGGGCTTTTACTACTCTTTGAACTCCCCTACCTCCCAGAATTATTGTTGAGAATCAAATGAGAGAATACATGCAAAGAGCTAAAGAAATGCGACATATTATTACTGAGTTTACATCTAGCTGAAAGATTAAATCCTATTTCCTCTTCCCCTCACCCCAAAAAGAATCTTCAAACAAGCCTAAGTAACAGCATATAAGTGTTCAGAGTCTGGGGAGTAAGTGACCATTTGTGAAGAATGGGAGCAGAGGGGAAAGGCTCCTGGAGGAGGCATATTGTAAGAGAGGCCTTGAAGCTGGCCCTGGATTGGCAGAGAGAACAGAGGTTATGTGAAGGAAAAGGAGAAAAACAAAAGGATCTGCTATGACACCAGAGAGAGATTATACAATCTAATGTAGACAGAACTGAGTAAGTGGGAAGGGGGACTTCAGAGAAAACAAATCAAATAGGTACTAAACTTGGCTAAATTCTAAACATGAAATCCAAATGAGGCAACATCTAGAGTATAGATCTATATCATTAAAGAGGATTTTTTTAAGGACAAAATAAAACAGAACAGAGTACTGGTCAGAGTTCAAGTCTCACCTCCAATACTTCCAAGCTCTGTGACTTTTGGTCAATTATATAACCTATTTAATCCTCAGTTTCTTAATTTGTAAAATGGGATAAGACCATTAATACTTAACTCAAAGGGGTATTATAGTATCAACCATTATTATTAACATGATAACTATTTCCTGTGCTTACCTCAGCAGCCTCCACCTGCTGCTTAATGATGGAGGGATCGATGCCCGGGCTCTCCAGGTCATGAACAATATCCTGGGTATCTTTTATGGTGGCCAGGAGGGCTGCCATGTCATACCAGAACTTTTCTGCCAACTCAAGGACATCAAGGAACTTGACTTCCCGCTCTTCAGCTTGGGCTTTGATATCCTCCCAGAAAAATACCATCTGATCCAGTTTGTCTTGGATTTCTGATATAGAAAAAGAAGATAATAAAGACAACATGTAGTTGCTTGGTCTCATTAAGAGTTGAACATAAGGGCTAATATTCCTACAGAGGTTTGAGAACCACAATTCCATGGGAGTTATCTCTAGGCCTCTGTAATGGATTTCCTTGTGTCTGGAATGCTATCCCCTCTTCACTTCTGCCATTGAAAATTCCTGGCTCACTTAAGGTGCTACTTGGAAGGATTTAAGTGTGCCCCTCTGAAATATAAGGCATTTCCTGATCTACCCCAGTTGTTAGTATCGTCCCTCTCAGCCAAAAATGACTTCGGCATTTACTTTGAAAATATGTACTAATTTATTTGTATATATATATTGTCTTCTCCCCAGAAAAACATAAGCATCCTGAGTGCAGAGACTGTTTTGCTCCTTAGGACTCTCAGAATCTAGCATAGAGCCTGGCTCATAGGAGGTCCTTAAGGAATACTTGTCAAATATGAATCACCACAGTCCCTGGGAATCTAATCTATAGTGACCAGTTTACAAATCAACTACATATTGAAATGAATCATTGTAAGGAGAGCCCAGAGCCTCTCCCTGGTGGAGCATTCTTCTCAATAGGAGGAAGCAACACCACTTCTGTCCTCTACTCTGGGGACTGAGCTTCCAGAGCTGAAGCTGCTGCTTCTCTTGTAGGACAGGAGCATGGAGGAGGCTGAAGACAATCTCTGGACTCTCCAAGACTTAGAGGGAGGGCAGCAGATTTTCTGCTTCTGTTACCAGGAAGGTGTAGGATATGGACAGTTTTTGAGCCTATTGCTCAGGAGATCTAGTTGGGGAGGTAGAAGGGTTTAGAGGTGGGAAGAAGACAGAATGAAACCATAATACACTCCAGGCATACTAAGTTTAGTAGTTCTTGTTCTGTCGATAGACAATGGCCTTCCAGGTGTGGCAATGACTTGATTCCCCTGTTACTATGGTCCATTTAAAGGTTTAGTTCAAAAAGTACATCAGTACAATAGTGCAGCAATATTGTGTTAAACTGTCTAGAGGACTTGGGTTTGGCTCATGTTCCAGTTCTACTGTTTATTAGTTATATGAACTTGGGCAAGTCATGATTAGGTTTAAGGGTGGTCTGGGAATCTAGCCTATTATGCATGAAATTGTTTCTATGGGAAACTATGTTCTGAGTTTCAGACAATTGATTTCAAAACATTTTTGCATTATAATCCATTTTTAAATTTAAGTCTGAATGAGAAGTTAACCCTTTACATCCATCAAAATATGAATATGGTGGAAAATATCCAATAGTTAAGAACCAGTTAAATGACCTCATAAGGGAAAGAGATTCACATACCTTTTGCAGCTAGATCCTTGTCGGCTCCCTGGGATCGGCCTATCAACTCCTCACCCCGGCGTTTCAAAGCTTCAAAGGATGGCTGCAGCTTCTCTAGCTCCATAGCAGTGCTCTTGTTGTCACTGAGACATTCTCGGATCTTGTCCACTTCAGCAGGGATCAATGGTGGTATACGCAGGCGGGAAGAGAGGTTTTCCAGGGTTTCCAGCATGGGCTCCATTTTATCATGGAACTAAACAAGCATACTTTGATCAGATAGGATGTGCTCTCAGCTACTTGGTTCTTCTATGTATTTATAAGGAGCAGCAGTGATTCAAGCTACCTGTTACTTATGGGGCTAGATGTAGACCCTATTTTCTATTTGGGCATCCTGTGGCCCAGATCTATCTGTCCTCCAGGACACAGGATGATGATAGCTGTCTGAAAGAAGTACAGACAATTCCTTGTGGATTGCTATTTAGACCTTATACAGAAAGAATTCACAGGTAGTGAATGAAGAGTTAGCTTAGTTCATCACTGCTATATATGATCTCAGAGGTTTTCCTACATCAATCATGCAACAAAAGATGAGACTATGAAACAAGATTGGAATCAGTGTATCCACGTTGCAGATGATGGCTGCATGCACAACTTGAATATTTGGGTCAGAAACCCCGAGTCAGGGGTATGTAAATCTCAACATGTTAGAAGATTTGGGGATTAAAAACATCAACCCTCACATGCAAGATAACAATTTTATTTGTGTTTAAACAGAGAAGGAAACAAATGGGTGACTGGGGAAGTGGAAATGATAAGCACTTTGTCAACCTTAAAGTGACACTGTTATGTTTAATTATTGTTATCAATGCCAAGTTCATTCATTGAAACCATTTTGGTGAGAATAAGGATCTTTCATTAGAGACCTGGCAACCCTAAGGTTCCTCAAACAATACAGTGGATCATATTTTACAACTACTTCTAGGGTCCCTAGAAGTAGACAACAACAGAAATTTCTGATAGGGAAATGATCTCCCACCCCTGCACACCTCTAGATGGCTTCCCCACTCCCAAGCCAAAAATTCTACTGTTAAAATCACACAGTGCTTTGTAATCTTCTTTCTGTGTAGTAAGTTTGAAAGGAGGGGGGGGGGGGACCAAATTCACCCTGGATACCCCATCTCAAGATAATTAATTATATTATTCTCTGTATTAAATACATCACCTAAGGGCATGGGAACCTTACCTCTGAAATCTGTAATGGAGGGCGCAGTCAACACAACAATGAAATGTGACGATGTGGGGGAGACAGGAGGCAGGCAGCAACAACACACAGTAACACATTCCACAATGTGAGTGAGAGATGGAACGGAAGGTGGGGGAAAAACTTGAGTAAGTACAAATACCATCCAAGAGAACTGACTAAAAGCAGGAATAAAATGCCCAGACATGACAAAAATATCACTAACAGTCATTATATTAGTTGAAAAGTATGTAGTTACATGCTTTAAGCCCAGTTCCCCAAAGGACATGAGCTTTCTGGCCACTTTATCTCTCTCCTCTTCACCACCCTTATCCTAACAGCCTATTCCTAGAAGTTCCTGCTTTTGTCAGAAGAGAACAGCTGAGGAGAGGGTCTTGAAAAAAAGACAAACATGCTCTCATTCTAGAACCTGATTCAACATGCCCTTGAAGAACCTAGTCTTGCCTGAGACACTGACTTTTAGGGCTTAAGAGAACTGAATCTTACAGTCATGCCTTTGCTAACGAGGCAGGATGGTATCCTGGATATGAAGGGAGATGACCTGGATTCAAATACCAACTTTGCTACTTACTATTTGTATGACCTTGAAAAAAATTCTTTCCTGGGTCTCTGTTTCCCTACCTGTACAATCAAAGGGCTGAACTAGTCCTGACTTCAAATCCTATGGGATGGAATTAAAGGAATCACAAAATAGTAAATAAACACCTGCCAAGAAACACTGAGTCCTGGGCCACATATGTTAAGATCTGCTGTAATAGAACCCAAATATTCCAAGATATTCTGGTCTTCTGACATATGCAGTCAACAGACTGGGCTAGATGTTTTTGTACTGAACCTCCAGAGCAGGGTTGGTGTGGCCACTGTTTGCTTATTTATAGTCAAATAAAGCCAGAGGTTCTCGGAGACTCTGCAAAGCCACATACCTGAGCAGACTGTGAGACAGCCTCATCCAGGGCCAGTGCGCGCCGGCGCACCTCCTCCTTGATTCTGGCATAAGTCGTCTCTGCTTTCTGGTACTTCTCCTGAACCATTTCACCTTCATTGGGGTTCAGCTCCTTCAGCTGTGGGCCGATCTTCAGTAGCTTATCAATGTGAGGCTTATGCTCAGCAATGGATTCCCTTAGTTGCTGTGCCAGAGAACAAAACTAAGCTGATTGACACTGAAATGGTCGCAGTACTTCTACCACAGGGTTACTACTTCTTGGTGTACTCCAACCAGAACATATGCCCTGTACATTCTAAGCCTCTAGGGGAACTTCACAGTCCAAGGACTGTTAGGAGCTGATGCAGCTCTAGCTCCTTCTCACTCCCTGCTCTGTTGTTCCTTGGGCCATATTCCAGGCAAACCATACCAAAAGGGGACGCAGGCACAAACTATGCCTCTGGCTACTCAAGGACTCCACCTAACTTACACAGATTAGACCTTTCAGCTCATGGGGGAGCAAAGAGGGGAGTGCTGGCCAGTCAGAGAAGCTGAATGAAAAGCAAATGAGGATGATTGGGCCCCCAAATTCCTAGGAAAGACTTTGCATTGTCTTGGATGAGGCTATCTCACTCACCTAAATCATTCTGTCCCTTCATTGGGTGGTTTTCCCTTATTGATTTTCCCCTCTACTTAATGGATGATGCTCTAATTAGGGTCTGCTCTAACTCAAGGAATGCTGTTGGCACAGAGATTGTTTTTGGCAAAGCTGATATAAATCTAAACTTCCCAGGTTATTTTAATGGATGAGGCATTAAGATGACTGAGAATATCACTTGGTAGATGCTTAAAACAGACCGCCGAGTTCATTTTCAGTGACAGTATAAAAACAAACTCCTAACTTGCCAGCCATCTTACCCTCATTTCCTCCTGTTGCTGCTTGAGTTGTTCATGATCAATGGCAGGTGGAGGTAGTTGTGATATTAGGGTCTGTGTTTCCTCAATCCATGGACTGAGCTCCTCATAGGTTTCCCAAAACTGGTTCACCAAAACCTGGGCACGCTCTAGGCGGGCGTAGCGTTCTGAATTGAGTTGGCTAATAGCTTCATATTGCTGTACCAAAGATTCTGTTTTCTCCTACCACCAAGAAAGATGATAATAAATGCTATAACATTTTGATGTGAAAATCTAAGATCAACATGGCACATCTTATTTAGTAGGGCTGTCATGAGGTAAAAAGTACTTTGCAAACTTAATGCATTACTGAAATATATCATTATCATCATCAATCTCATCTGCTCCATTTGTTAGCTTCTAAGAACAAAAGATGTATGTAGGCCTGGAACTCTGTAGGTCAGAGGTAAGAGAACTACTGCAGACAAGGTTATAAATATCTTCCCTCTATGGGCCAGTTGGCTTAGAAAAGGGTATTCTATGGCCACATACAACTTTGATAGTGATTTCACAAGTGTTTACTATGAGAATATGGGAGTCTGATGAGAGCATATATGGATGGTTCAACTGAAGCCATCATCTATCCAGGGAACACCACTCAAAATCATTGTCTTAAAGTGGAGGGGAGAGTAGGGTCATCATTATTACAAGGAAGAGAGGACAGACACACATTTCATAATCTACACCACTGATGTTAAAATGTGACTGCAGTGTAAGGTAGTAGGTTCTTATCTTCAATAAGAAAAGCAGCAAAGTATCTTTAAAAGTACTGTTTCATAGTGTGCATTTCTTTCTTCCTTTTTTTTTTAAACCCTTACCTTCCATCTTGGAGTCAATACTATGTATTGGTTCCAAGGCAGAAGAGTGGTAAGGGCTAGGCAATGGGGGTCAAGTGACTTGCCCAGGGTCACACAGCTGGGAAGTGTCTGAGGTCAGATTTGAACATAGGACCTCCCGTCTCTAGGACTGGCTCTCAACCCACTGATCTACCCAGCTGCCCCCCATAGGGAGTATTTCTAATCTCCTCTAAGCCAGGCCTGAACCTATGCCTTTTCTGAATGTGTTGTGTATAAGGAAATAACTTACTTGTAATAGTGCTTTCTGTTCCTCTCCACAGCTTCCAAAGATTTCACTACGCTGGCTAAAAAGTTCGTCCATGGAATCTTTGTGCCGAATGATATCGATGGAGAAAGCCTTTGAAAGAGAAAATGCTATTTAACAAAGAAAGAAAAGCAAACTAGCTTTCCAGGAGGCAAGGTAACAGAGAAGAAAGAATACTGGACTTTTAGTCAGAGGAAATGAGCTCAACTACTTAATTCCTGTGTGAACCTGGAAAAGTCACTTATCTTCTCTGACTTAATTTTCTTCCTCTTTAAAACAAGAGTTGGGACAGATGATTTTCAAGGTTCTCTCAAGCTCTAAGATCCTACAATGCTTTGATTTTGAATTCCAACCTTGCTCTGGGTAAATACTAGTACCTTTGGTTTAGATACCTAGGATGATTCCCACTGCTGAAAAATTTTAAATCTTCCTTTATCACAGGGTTTTAGTAGCCAATATAGCATTTAGAACTTATTAGAAAGAGGGACTGAAATCACCTACTCTCATGAAAAAAACAAACAAACCCCAAAATCGTCTGAGTCAGTATGTCAAACACCCATGATTTCACAGGTGTGGTGACTTTCTCAAATAATATAGACCTCTACTCAAGACTCATAGATAGAGCTGCCTGAAGGGCATCAAAATTGAATTGCCTTTCATTTCAGGATGGAATTTTCAAAGTAGAAAAGCAAGTACTCTTGCTATAATATATTGTAAGACAGCTTTTAACGTAAGTGCATTTTGTTGGTACAAATAAAAAAAATAGCAACGAGCAGTATTGCCAAGTTTATTCAAAAGCTCAATGAAAATATACCTTTCATTTGTGGCTTGAAGCTACATTTAACTGCATAAGGACCTCCTAAATGAGCAGACTGTGGGATATGCAGATGAACTCCTATTCTACAACTTGTAGAGAGTGGCTTAGGCTCAGAAAGTCATCATATGTCAGAAGGAAACCTGGACTCCAAGGCCAATTCTCTATCCCCAATGTTATAACCTCCTCGATGTTGTTATTATTAGATTAAATTTTAGGAAAAACACTTCTAATATAAAAATTATCATGTGTTATCCAACATATTGTGCTGAATGAAACCAACCAAAAAGCAGTTTTTGTTTATCTTGTGTTTTTACTGAGAACTCTCTTTGGGTACTAGAGGACAGTCTCAAAAGAGAGATGATATTAGTTTTAGTTGGTCCTAAAAGGCACAACAAGGAATGATAGGTAGAGGGTGCAGAAAGGGAGATAGAGGTCTAATACAATAGCAATTAGTCTCTCTAAAAGTAGAATACGTTGCCTCAGAGGCTAGTAAGTTCTGTCTCCCTAGAGCTTTTTGAGAAAAACTTGCATGCCTATATGCCAGGTATATTTTAAGTAAAGACTCTTGTTCTAGAACAAGTGGGAGTAGATGGCCTCTGAGGTTCCTTCTATCTTTGAACTCCTTTAAAAACCATTCTGGACATGATGTTAATTCTTCACTCTGATCTCAAATAGATCACTAGAGCACAGTGGATAGAGTACTGGACTTGAAGTCAATGGAGTTAAAATCCAGAATCAGATACATACAAGCTATACGACCTTGAGCCTCAGTTTCCTCATTTGTAAAATAGAGCTGGTGTAACAATATAATACATGTAAAATGCTCTGTAAACCTTAACAGTGCTATATAAATGTTAGCTATTTTTTTTTTAAACTCTTACCTTCCATCTTGGAATCAATACTGTGTATTGGTTCCAAGGTTGAAGAGTGATAAGGGCTAGGCAATTGGGGTTAAGTGACTTGCCCAGGGTCACAAAGCTGGGAAGTGTCTGAGGTCAAATTTGAACCTAGGACCTCTTGTCTCTAGGCCTGGCTCTCAATCCCCCAAATGATGAGTATATGGAAGTAGCCCTTCTAAAATAAATATATAAACAACTAGCTAAATAAATAAATGAATAAACCTTACCTTCCATCTTAGAATCAATGCTGCATATTGGTTTGAAGATTGGTAAGGGCTAGGTAATGGGGGTTAAGTGACTTGCCCAAAGTCACACAGCTAAGGAAGTGCCTGAGGCCAGATTTGAACCTAGGACCTTCCATTTGTAGACCTGACTCTCAATCCACTGAGTCACCCAGCTGCAAATGTTAGCTATTATTACTAATTATTATTATTGTTTTTGTTAAGACATACCTATGTGCGATCATATTTACCTTCTGAACTTGTAGTTGTGCAGTGGTCTGATCCTGTTCCAGGCGGATTGGGCCAAGAGCCATCAACTTCCGTTTGGTTTCAGCCACCCAGGCTAATTCTGCATCAGCAGCTTGCTCATACTATCAAAAGAATGGGAAAACAAACCCATTAGTTAGTATAAACGAGGGGGTCTCTTTCTAAAACACTTAAGTTTACCCAATATAAAAAGGCTCCTACTTGTGCTAAGAGTCTCCTTTCCTCTTGGTAGAGACTCCTTCCAGGACTCTAGGATGTAATACTCACTTTATAATACTGTTGCATAGGTTACTAACTATCTCACGTTAAACTACTGAACTTAATATCTTATTTCTGTGCCAGCAATTAATGAATGTTGTAGGAATATATGGGATAGAGAAAATGGATCTGAGTACCCTTTGAAAACAGTGTTCATCAACAAAAGATAATTCAAGTACATAAGAAATGTCTATTTCTGGGAATTGCTCCCCTTTATCTAGACTGCAAACGACCAGAGTTGTGTTTTACAGTAAGTGTGATATGGTGGTGGACCTCATGTTCACCTCAAAGTGCTCTGGGGATGGTTACTTAGCCAGGGAGCTCTGTGGCTCCAGAAGATGATGTTAAACCGCTCAGAAGTTGTGCTTTTTACACTAATGTTTTGTCAACCCCTCAGGAATGCAAGCAATGATATAATGCTTGAGAACTGTTGCTCTGGGGCTTTACAAACTTTAATGAGGAATATATAAAAATAAAATTATATAACCTATAGAAATCATATAGATAATGTTAACAATATTAATGTAACACATAAATAATATGAATAAATAATATAGAGAAATATGAATACATATGTAAATGTCTCCCGCACTAAGTTATTCTTACCTAGATTGGACCTATGCTTCCTCCTCATTTTCAACTCTGACAAGCTGCCCAAATATTTAAAAATAAGGAAACCTTTTCCTAAGCAAGCAAGAGAATGGTTTACTCTTAATATGCAGTTGAAAGGCTGAATATCAACATTTAAATGACATGTGAGAAAATGTGGATAATTAAAAATAATTCAATCTGGACAAGGTTTGTGCCTTCAATGTGTCTATCTTAGGTGAGTCTAGACAGGCCAGAGATGGCTGGGCTGAGACAAAAGGAGTTAACAACTCTCCACTGAAGGAGTCTTATCTATAAAGCAGATAGAATGGCATCTGCACTGTCCACTTCACATGTTGTTGAAACTCAGAAGGAAATAATGACAACACACAATACTTTTGTACATTTAAAAATGTGTATAAATGTCACATCTTATTTAATCCATCTTAATCAGGCTTTAAAGCACATGGCAGCTCTGTGCCAAAGGACACTTAGACAAAGGAAAAGTTAGTTACCATTTTTCTAAGAAAGCCAAAAAAGAGGAAAGAAGTCAAGAAATGGGACCATTCTCCTTCCTGAGCTAGCGTTGCTTTGGAAAAGTGATTGGCACAGTTAATGAGTGGGTTGGCTAGACTGCCTTGGTCTCCTTCAAGCATCAAAGATCTACAATCTATGATTTGACAGAAATTATAGCTGTCTTCTTCCTTCCCTAGTCTGTACAATTCTAAGACAATTTATTGTTTCAAACAAAAATAAGGAAGTATTTAGGCTATAACTGGGGCTAAGGGTTACCCATTCTAAAACACTGTTGCCCAACTTGGTAGTGCTATAATTAGGAAAGGGCCTCCTTCCTTTCTACATACTTCTCCGTTGGGTTCTTCATCAAAGGAAACAATTATCTGCTAACTACTCCCTCAGTCTTGGTACATTCTTCAAAATCCTCACTCAATTGCTCCCTAGGACTGAAATAAGCCCCTAGGATTCCACTTGGTTTGATACTTTAATTCCTATTCTTGAAATTATACCTATATTGGCCCAAGTGGCCATGCCTTCCCACATGTAGCAGAGTCCAGACATATAAGTACATTCATTACCTGTTGTGATCTCTGGATAGCAGCATCGATTTCATCCACTCTCTGCCCAATGGTGTCACTGACTAGTTTGTACTGGTCATTGGCATCGGATACTAATTTATCCAGCCCCTCCCGGGCTCGCCAGGGCACCAGCTCCAAGAGGGCCCTGCTCACCTCATTCACTGTGTCCAGCACTAGTCTGTGCTCCATGACCTCCTTTTTCAGCTCCTAGGAAGGGAAGACAGGTTTTCAAGCTAGGTAAAATACAATTACCCTTGAGTAGGAAGTGTCACATATTCCCCAAAGGGTTCTGACCTCTTTCCTTCAGTTAGTTTTTCCTATTGCAAAATGTTCACTCTATTCCCAACCCGATTTTTTACTTAGCCACTACATGTTAAGAGCCTTTCTGAATCAGCCTATCTTTGGGTAAAAATTATTTGTTGTATATCTTCTTTTCAAGTCACTTAGAAAATAAGAAACAATATGTTTAAGAAATTTTATCTAAATACTACACTTTAATGTAATAAGGCAGAAATAAACTAATCAACCAATAACTATCAACAAAGAAATGCTTTTGTTCTGTGCCCCTTCCCAGGCTAACTCCATCCAGCTTTGGTCTTTCTTTCCCACCCCCCCACCCCCAAATATATATATATATATATATATATATATATATATATATATATCCAGTTGTAATCAATGTATATAAATTTCTGGTTCTGCTGAATTTACTTTGAACATCCTGATTTCTTCTTTGCTTCAGTTATTTTAAAATTCACTCAATGCTTGATGATAAATGGCAAATGAAAGCCTGCTTAGGAAATATTTATTTTTACTTTAGCGCCCCCAAAGACACACACATTAGTGTCTATTCCTTGCCATGACTACTAGTAGTAGTAGTGGTGGTAACTGCTTTTTTTTAATAGTGTCTTATGTGGGGGCAGCAGGGTGGCTCAGTGGATAGAGAGCCAGGCCCAGAGATGGGAGGTCCTAGATTAAAATCTGACCTCAAACACTTCCCAGCTGTGTGACCCTGGGCAAGTCACTTAACCCCCATTGCCTAGCCTTTACCACTCTTCTGCCTTAGAACCAATACACAGTATTGATTCTAAGATGGAAGGTGAGGGTTAAAAAATAGTATCTTATGTGCTAGAATTTTTATATTTTAATATTTAATAGTGCCCATGAGTGCCAAGTGTTGTGTTAAGCACTTTGAAAATATTGTCATTTGGTCTTCACAGCAACCCTGAGAGACAGGTGCTGTTATTAACTCCATTTTATAGGTGAAGAAACTAAGGCAACCAGGGTTAAGCAGCTTGCCCAGAGTCACACAACTGGTAAGTGTTGGAGGTGTATAATTAGAATTTGCTCCCCAGAAACTCTCCTTCCCAGTTTGCCATGTTCCTTCTCATATTATGTGCTAACAGGGAGGATGTAAGTTTTGTGTGACTCCACCCTCACTCTCTTTTTCCTTGATCTTGGTTTGTAGAGGTGGGGTAGGGTGAGAGCCAGGAGAGTTTTACTCAGGTTTTACTTCTATTTCTTTTTTCTTCTACTTCAAGTGATTATTAATAAACCTTATAAAATATAATAATTGGAGTTATTGGATATTAAGTTAAATCTTACAGAGGTCAAATCTGAACTCAGGTCTTTGTGACTCTAGGCTGGGGGTGAGGGGTGGGGTGTGTGTGGGGCCCTCTATCTATCGTGACACCTAGCTGTCTGTACACCATTACACATCAAAACTACTTTCAGTTGCTGTGTGCCAAAGATTTACTACCTAGGGATCAGTTTGCTGGTAATCATTCTATCTAAAATTAGCTAGGGTTCTCCTTTGGAGAATGGGCACAGAGTCCCAGAATTGTACTACGGTCTTTATGCCTTGGCAGGACTTGAATGAACTTGTGGTCCACTTGCATAGCTTTTGAGAAGTCAAAAATTGTATCCAGGCCATCTTTTAGATGCTACCTATTATTTTTTAGACCCTGAATCTGTCATTCCTATGCATTATACTTCTAGCCTTTAACTCATTTGTCAATTTGACAAGCATATCACCCATGTTTTTTTTTCCTTTAAAAAAAAGAAAATTGGGTGGTGGTGGTGGTGCAGCTCAGTAGCTCAGTGGATGGAGAGTCAGGCCTAGAGATGGGAGGTCCTGGGTTCAAATGTAGCCTCAGACACTTCCCAGCTGTGTGAGCCTGGGCAAGTCACTTAACCCCCATTGCCTAGCCCTTACCATTCTTCTGCCTTAGAAACAATACACAGGATTGATTCCAAGATGGAAGGGAAGGGCTTAAAAAAATTTTTTTTTAAATTTAAGCAAAAACCAAATAAAATGAACATTTCAACATATAGGAGAACACTGTACTTAACAGAACAAGAGAAGACTGTACTTAAAAATGGCAATCTTTTATGTAGAGCTTAGTTTTCTTTTCAAGCATATAATAAAAGGCTCAAAAACATTGATAATTAGAGAAAGGCAACTTAAAAAACAACTCTGATGTAGCACTGCATACCTATCATCTTGGCCAAGATGACAGATGAGGAAAATGACAAATGCTGGAGGGGATGTGGGAAAACAAGTACACGAATGTACTACTGATGGGGCTGTGAAATAATCCAAATGTTCTGGAAAGCAATTTGAATTAGCTAAGAAAATGTTTACCATGTCCTAGCCTTTTAACCCAGCGGCCTCACTTCTAGACATAGGTACTTCAAGTAAATGCCAGAAAGGCCTTATACAGAACAAAGTATTCTAGGAAACACTTTCTGAGGTAGAAAAGAACTAGAAACAAAATAGATGCTCATGGAACAGGGAAGGACTAAGAAACCTGTGGTCTATGAGTATAATACAATATTAGGAAGCCATTAAAATACCATGACTATGAAGAATATAGGGAGGCATGAAAAGATGTACATGAATTAACAAAGTAAATTGGGCAGAGATGGGAAATGAATGTATACAATGACAACAATGGAAAAGGAAAGAACATTAACAATTAAAATCCAAACTGACCACTCTAATGATGAAGACTGGCTCTGAAAAAGGGAAATGAGAGTGTACTTCCCTTCCTTCTTTACAAAAGTGGAGGAATATGGATTGATGGTTGGGCCATAGTGTACAGAGCACTGGTCCTGGAGTCAGGAAGAACTAAGTTCAAATCTGACCTTATACACTTACTAGCTGTCTGACCCTGGACAAGTCACTTAACTGTGGTCTGTCTCAATTTCCTCATCTGTAAAATTAGGCTAAATAACAGCTCTACCTCTCAGGGTTGTTGTGAAGATCAAATAGGAGCAATATCTGTAAAGCACACTGCAAACTTTACTAATTTTTACAAACTACACAAATTATGGAAGTGGAACACAGTCAACTGTCAGACTTGATTAATGTAATTCTATTTAAAATTTTTTCTTCTTTTTTCCCCCTCTTCCTCATTCTTTGTTATGAGGGATGTTACGAGGGCTCTAAGGTGGGAGAGGGCAAAATCATATACATTGGAAAATGAAGGTGATATAAAACCAAAAGGTTTTAATAAATTTTCTAAAATGATTGTTGGATGAATGACTTTTAAAAGTAACCAAGTTTCCTAGAGATATTGAATATAATCTTTTTCCTTAGGAAGGCTTATTTGGGCAGTAAGAGTTGCCTGGTCTATCATATGTCTTGTATTAAGTTTAAAGTGCTTGCTAAAAAAATCTATTTCCCATGACACAGGGTGGACATGGAAGGTCTCTATTTAGTGTAAAAAGAAAATAGGGACACATTTTTGGTTTTGATCCAAGGTCACAGAGCTGAGGAGTAGTATAACAGAACTTAAACCCAAGGGCTGACTTCCTGCCTATGACAAAGCAGGAAGTTCTCACACTATTAATATGAAGACTCACCTTCTGTCTTTGTTGAAACTGGGGAATCTGCTCCCCTGTAGGAGATTGCCCTCCGCTAGCCATCAGCTCCTCTTCTACCTTACTCATCCAGCCAGTTAACTCATCATGTGTGGATTGGAATTTAGTGGCCAGTTGTCGGGCCTGCTCCAATGTTCTAAGGGCCTTAGAACTACTGACAGTGAGGTCAGCATAGCGGGTCTTAATCCCATCCAGTTTCTCTTGGATGAGCAGCACCTCTTCCCCTGTGGGGAAAAGTAGTATGCTGTGAATCATTCATATCCAAGAGGGGAATGCACAATCACAGATATATATTTTCTAAATGCCTCCCCTCCCCTCCTTTAAATTTTGACTAAAGGTTTTTAATATCCCTTCCTGGTGGTTGAAGGAATTTCTGAGACTACTAAAATAGGATGTCTTCTTATACACTTTTTCAGACTTCCACAGAATGACATTCAGCATCCTTTGCTTAAGAAGAAAAAAAAACTCTATATAGCCAGTCTTCATGTAGAAGCAGATGTGAGACAACAAAGTCTTTCAGTGTCTCCAGAGATTTAACAGGAAATAAGAACACAGGGTCAACAGCCTCCCTGGAGCAGCCTGTAACACGATCAGTAGGCTTCTCATAGAAAGAAATTGGCTCACATGGAACATCTAACTGACTGGGCATGTGAGTAGCCTAGGGACTAGGCAAGTAGTTGGAGCTGCTCATTCAAGATACCTGTTGTTTGTTTCAGAAGAGCTTGTCCATTCTTAACAGCTTGGTCTACAGTCTTTTTCCTATTAACAATCTCTTCATTCAAAGCCTGAAAAGAAAAAAAAAAGTATTTTAATACTTCTGTCAAAGGGCTTCTAATGGCACCTTTAGAAAGGGCAAAAAAAGTTAAAAAAAAATAAAGGTGAAATTGAGATCAAACTCAGGGTTAATGAAGAGCAGATCAAACCCTGAGCACTATTTATCTTACTTTCCTCAGCTGTTATTTTCATTAACTGCTACATCCCTTTCCCACCTCCCTCCATTAAAAAAAAAAAAAAAGGTATTCTGGACTCATAGCCAAGTTTCCCATTATATTTCTTACTGGATAGCTGACTTAAAAAAAAAAAAAGATAAAACATCTAAGTATTTTAAATTTATGCAATCCTGGGAGACTTTTAGTCTAGTGTGCCATACAAAGCAAATTTTTTTATGCAATCCTTGAAAAAAGATTACCTTTAGGACCGACTAAAATGTAAATGCCAAAAGGAGGACAAATATGAATTGGAAAAAATGAATGATCATTCAGTAACATAATAAATAGGGATGGAAAACACAAATACCAGGTGGTCAGCATGCTGCTTCTGTAGGACATCCTGTCTGTAATCCTTTACGAAGACCGAGCTGAGCTTGTCCTCAGCCTCAGCCAACCAGTTGAGCACCTCCACCTCATCCTCCCCAAACAGCCTGGCGTTAGCTATGGCCTGTTCAAGTAGGGCTGCCTTTCGACAGCACCGCTCCTGAACCTCACTGTAACGGGCCTGCAAGGCCTCTAGTCTTTCAGCCAGCACACCCTGCTCAGCTGGATAGGTCAGGGAGGAGAGGGACTGCCCAACTCTGACTGCCTGCTGCACATCAGCTGCTCGGCTCTCTATTTCTTCCTCCAGAGCCTGAAAATCCGAAGTGGAAAAAATGAACAACAGAAACAAAAATGGGGGGATAGGGGGAGGGAAGAATTAAAATATACACACCAAACAATGAAAAATCAATGATAAAACAAACATAAATAATAATCCACCCTCTGAAGGGCACAAATAATAGGAAATGCTTATGAACAACAGAAGAGGTTTTTATGATTGTAGCCTGTCAAACTCCAGTCCTTTTATCTAAGAACTGTTTATTCCACCTCTGACACATCTCTGGTATGGATCCATTCATCTATCCCCTTTGCTGCACTCTTATGGACACCGATGCAGTGTAGGCTCATTACCACCCTTCTTTCTTATTTTCCTAGTCTCCTACAAGTCTTTTTGCTTCTACTTGCATCCAACTCTACTCCACCTTTCACAATGCTATCACATTAACTTTTTCAAAGCTTACATTGGCCATATTGTTTTATTTGAAACTCTACAATGGCTCTCTATCATCTATGGGATAAAATTTATATTCTAGGCATAACTATGGTTCCAACATCTCTCTCTAACCTCAGTTTATTATTTTCCTCCACACTTATGATGCTTTGGCCTTTCCTGGACCCTTTCCCCTGAATATACCATGTACATTCCTACCTTCATACTTTTGCCATTCCCTATGTCTGGAATGCAATTCTCCACCCCATCCCCATTAGGTTGAAATCCTAACCATCCTTTAAAAATTTCCGTTTCAATGCTACACTCTTCTTCTTTTTTTTAAATTAATTTATTTAGTCAATTTAGAACATTATTCCTTGGTTACAAGAATCACATTATTTCCCTCTCTCCCCTCCCCTCTCCCTTCCTGCAGCTGACACACAATTTCATTGGGTATTATATGTGTCCTTGATCAAAACCTATTTTCATGTTGCTGGTGTTTGCATTAGGATATTCATTTAGAGTCTACATCCCCAGCCATATCCCCTCAACCCATGTATTCAAGCAGTTTTTCTTCTGTGTTTCTATTCCCAGTTTTTCCTCTGAATGTGGATAATGTTTTTTCTCATCAATACTACACTCTTCTTAACCATAATAATAAGCTGTCCCCAACTGGACTTCACAGAGATAAAAACAAAAGTTCTATTTCTAAGATACGTTGCACATCCAACTCTGCATTTTATTTCTATGTGAATCATATCTCCTAACTAAAGTATAAGGCTCCTGAGGGCAGGATCCACATTTTAAACAATCTTTTTATTGCCTCTCAAGTCCTAAGAACAATGCTTTTACACATAGCTGACACTTAAATGTTTGATGACTCAATCTAAAAGATGTGAGATCTTGCAACATAATGCAAGAATGAGGTGAAGTATAAGAAGATCCTCTGGGCTAGTTGTTGAATGATCCTTGGATATATGGTTTGTTTCTTTAATTTCTTATTGTAGATCAGCGTTTCATTATAAACACTTCCTACCTTGTGGCGCGCAATCTGCTGCTGGATTTTGGCAGTCTGGGTGCCAACTGGCTCAGAATTAGCAAGTTTCTTCTCAGTGACAGATAAGAAGTCAGAAACAGGCTCAGCTGTTTCATGGAATTGTTTTGCTAGAACCAGGATATCCTCCAGCTGTTTTTGCCTATACAAAAGAGAAGAAGGTGCTTGGGTCAGAGAATTGAATCAACATGTACAACACTATTAGCGCCTTCTGCTACTGCTAAAAAATATTGAATGCTTGTGATTGGAACCATGAACTGATAAAACCATTCTGGAGAGCAATATGGAAAGAGCCTCTGGAGAGGATCAAAAGGTCAGAAAGCCAAGCATAACCTTTGACCAAGTAATACTATTACTGAGTATGTATCCCCCAAAGATCAAAGAGAATTGGAAAAGTACCTACCTGTACCAAATTATTTTTAGCAACTCTTTTTGTGGTGGCAAAGAATTGGAAACTGAGGGGTTGTCTATCACTTGGAGAATGAATAAGTTGTGGTATATGATTGTAATGGAATATTACTGCACCATAGAAATGAACAGGATAAGTTTAGAAAAACCTGGACTTGTATGAACTGATGCAAAGTGAAGTGAGCAGAACCAGGAGAACAAGGTATACAATAAAAGAAATATTATAAAATGATCAGTTGTGAAGGACTACAACGCCCTGTTTGGGAATCAGTTGCTGTGGGGTGGGCCAGCCTCCCACAGGGGATGGGGTCTTGGAGGTGGGATGGTGTTGGCGAAATGATGGATGGGACACAGCTTTCACAGGATAAACTGCTCCACCTTGGCGGAGGCCTGGCTTTATTTTATACCTTCATGATCACACATCTACTTGGCACACAGTTTCATTCTCAACATACATGTTTCCATGGAACCTAACAACACAGGAAGCCTTGGGAGATAGTCAACAAAACACTGTTGCTAAGGATCAGTGGGTAGAATCAACACGACCCAGATACAGGTTAGGGAATTCAGAGCACAGATTTGCCAGAAGTTTTTATGCCTAGAAAAGAGGGTCCTACCTAAGTGCGTATATAAGAACCTTAGGTTTAATTTTGTAAGTGGGCTCTCCTGGTAATATCCTGGGGGGACAGAGTGGGACATCTATATTAACCCTGCAAACATGTTGCTCTCATCTATTTTTCCTGGTGCTAAGTAAGAATAATAATCATGACAATTCCAATAATAAAGGGATGTTAATAATGAAAGTCACTTAGGGGGATTTCAGTGGGTGTTTCCATCCTTCCTGGGGGCTGCTTTGCAGTCCCCAGTTTCCATGTGAACCATGTCAAACAACGTGGTCTTTGATGGCTCCTGGCAAAGGACTAAACTATTATTAGCAAAGCAAATCTCTAAAAGAACCACAAGGGATTCATGAGAAAAATGCTATCCCATGGCAAAAGAAGGAATTGTTGAATCTTAGTGCAGATCAAAACGTGCCATCTTCCACTATATTTCCTTCAGGAATGTGTGATATATGTTTTCTACATGACATGAGCAATATGGAAATATGTATTACATGAAAGTATGGGTATAACATATATCAGACTATTTACCACTTCAGAGAGGGTAAGGAGAGAGAAAAATCTGAATTCTAAAATTTCAGAAAACAATTGTTAAAAACATGTATCTGAAAAAAAAATATTGGGGGGGGGGGGGAAATACTGAATGCCACACACTGTGTGAGTGAGCATATGAAATTGTGGACATTTTATTAATAGTTTTGAAGCCAATTCAAATACAGAGCAGAACCAGTCTTTACCAAAGTCTTTATATCTCTCATAGTAAAGAGAAAATAGAATCATGCCTTATGTTTATACACAGCTTTAGAGTTTTTAACATTTTTTGACTTTTTAACTCTCATATACTTTGAGCTATGAAGAGAGACTTGATTTTTAAAAGTAAAAGATTTTCATATCCATTATCTTTGTGTTTCACAACATCCTTGATAGAAGGGTCCAGGGTCTGTAGTTTCCACTCTATATGAAGATGGCTGAAACTCAGGAGACAATGTTCTTTCTGCCCATAGGCATTTATATATACCTAGTGGCTTATGGACCCTTCTAAGTATGAGTTAAGGGTTCATTTCACAGTACTGTGTATACATATTCTCATAGTCTCACAACATTGATCCTATGGAGTGTATTAGAATATGTTCATACTTCAAGAATCCGTTCTGCATTGATGTAGATCACATCTTCTTTATGGCTTAGCATATAACCATAAGCTTGAATGGCCCAGACAATTCATCAACCCAATCTTAATGAATTTAGCTAAAGTTGATCCCTCATATGAGAGATAAAGTTCATATCTGGGACTTTATTCTGATAGGACCTCCAAGAGCATATTATGCTTCACTGACAATGCCTTCAGAAATCAAGGCTCCCTCTCCCATGCCTCAATGTATATGAGAGCTAAAAAAAATCAAGAAATGTTAGAATTCCTAAGATAGATACAGCTATATCTCCTCTTCATATGCTAGTATATAAAACTCTTTCCTGGCCCTGTAAATTTTAGAAAACACCAAAACATGTTTGTACTGCATAAGAAATACCTAGTCGCTGTGTGACCCTGGGCAAGTCACTTGACCCCCATTGCCTAGCCCTTAACATTCTTCTGCCTTGGAGCCAATACACAGTATTGACTCCAAGATGGAAGGTAAGGGTTTAAAAAAAAAAAGAAATACCTAGTCATAAGCATAGAAAATACAAATTTGGCAAATGTCATGGAATCAATAATTAGTAAAATTAGTAAAAATCAGTAAATGCTACATTGTCTCTGAATCTAATTGATTTTTCTAATAATTCTTAAATTTAGGAAACAAATATCCTTCCAAACACTCTTCTTTTATTTCTTATTTAAGTAATATGGCTGGGCTAATTCTTAACTTTCACTTCCCAGTAGTCTAAAAGTCAATCAACTGCAAGAAAATTTGGTGGTGGTGCTTTTTAGTTGACAGTCCCACAAAGTTGTCCAGTACAGAGTTCTCAGTTCTCCTAGCTCCTTGGCCCTAATTAACAATTAGTTCTTCTAATCACAACAGGGGGTGGAGAAGGTGAAGGAGAAGAACAAATGTGTTGCTATTTGTACAGTATAGGTTTTTTCTTATCTCTTTCAAGGTGGGGTCATTGAGGAGTTAAATGCTTGCAGGACAGAGCAAAGGCAGACATATGCCTGAGGACTGTAGCTAACAGTATCCTACTCCTCTTCCCACCAGGAGGCAAGTCTAGCAATTTGACCCCTAAAAAAATAACCCTTACCTAGAAAACTTCTAAGCCTAAAACAACTGTTGAAATAACTGTGAACTTCAGCATTTGGCTTTCTCCTACAGGCCTCTCTTTAGGAATTTGTCTATTTTTAAAATATTAGATTATTAATAAAGTTGGTCATCTTAGGGAGCTCATGTGCCTATGGTCTTTTGGCTCTTGTCAAACCATACTTGTAGTATCCATTTCTAGTTGCCATTAGGAAGGATATGGACTAATTAGAATACAGGTAAACAATAGGGACCGGGATAGTGAGGGGATTTGAAATCAGAAATCAGGTAAAAGAACTGAAGATATTTATCCTAGAATAATAACAGCTAACATTTAAAGTTTACAAAGTGTTTTACAAATATTATCTTATTTTATCTTCATAACAGAGTCAGTATGGGATGTCAGTTAGTGCTAGATGAATTCAGAGAGAATTGTGTTTGAATCCTGCCTCTAGACAAATAGCTATGTGACCTTGGACAAGTCCTTTAATTTCCCTGGGCCTCAGTTTCTTCATCAGTAAGGGTCCCTTCTAATTCTAAGTTTGTCTAACAGTCAATTGCTTGGGACTTGCCATGGGTTCCATAGACTGGCTGAGATAGGACTGCCAGGGCTCCCTAGTTCTTAATATTGTCCATCTATACAATAATAAATTATAGTGACTGTGAACGAGATACCAAGAACAGGTAAAAGTGAGCCCAGTATCATCTGTTTAAAGAAGGTAGAACTATATGACATACTTTGGAAAGATTTCAACTAACAAATTAACAATTAATTAACAATGAATACATGTGAAAATCAACAATGTTTTGATGCTTTTCATTTTGGTGCTTTCAATTTTATCAAAGAAGCTTCAAATTACCTGAAAAATTCATGTAGTAAGATCAATTTATTCTCTAGCTATGCCAGCAAAAAGTAGTTAATAGGATGTTTTTGTGACCATAGAAAAACAATACATCTTAAGTTAGTCAAATTTCTGAACCTCAATATGCTCTGAGCATTCTCAATATGCAACTTTGAATTTCCATATTGAGCAAAGTTCCTGCTGGCACTCTGCCTCTCTTTAATACCATTAGTTCATCTGTTTTTCTGGAGTCATAGAATATTAGAGCTGGAAGAGACCTTATAGAGCATCTAATCCAATTCCCTCATTTGACAGATAAGGAAAGCAGATGCCCAGAAATGAAAGGATTTGCCGAAAGGACATATGTATTATGGCCAAGAACCCTATTTTACTAACTCCTAGGATGGTGCTCATCTTACCACTTCATTCTGTAGCTGTTTTTTAATAAAATTTGACATAATTATATCATGGCACATTCTTAATGTTATGAATAAGTGTTGCAGAATAGCAATGCCTATAACTAGGCATTAAGATCTGTTTTATAGAAAAGGGACAAGATTTTTTCCCCCTTATTTAAGACTAGAAGGCAGAACTAAGGTCAAGGGGTAGAAACTTATGGGAAGGTAATTCATTTTAACTACTCCTGGGAAATGGAGAAAGTAGCAAGACCTCAGGCTCCTGGTCTTTTATTCCCTTAGAACATCTACTTTATCTAGCATATTGGGGCAAAGAGCAGGGTTAAAGTTAAAACCAATCAAATATACACTAAGATAAGCAATTATCTTATAATTACTCTCTAAGTACCTGGGAACTAAAAAGTGTCAAAGTCTGGAATGGTACAATCTATAAGTTACCCACTTTAATAAATACATTGGTCTCACATCCATGGACAGAAAGAACTGCTTCTATATGCTGCCTACTGTGTGGCCATTAAAGGAAACACCAAAGAGTTAATGTAGCTCCTTGAAGTTCTTGCTTCCTCTTCAGTGCCATAAACTAGCTGCTCCTAGCTACAGAAATCATTCTAGTCCCAAATCAGTAGGCGTACAAGAGGAAAAACGTTTTCAGGATATTTCAGCTCCTCATTTCAAAAGAATGATTCTTTAAAAATAAAGGGAAAAGGCTATTTCAAATAGTTGGTGGGTGGGAGGAAAGAAAATGGGGGACATCTGGGCCAGATTCTTTTAAATTTCCTACCATTTGATACAGTAAATATATTGTACTAGAATAACCCTACTAGAGCAATGTTTCTGATTTAGAAAAGGAATCAGTTCTCCCCACCACATGCCAGTTCCCATTCATGAGAACATTTAGAACTCTTACTCTGCTTCTTAGTGACAAGCACCACATTGATCCTGATAGCATCCGTGACACAAATTAAGCGACATTTATTTCAATATCACAGATGCTGCTCATATATTGGATTTCCAACATTGGCTATGGAATAGGGACAATACAAGCACACTAAAGGGTTGCTGGTCTTATAGGAACATAACATATTGATCCATAGTAGGTTGGAGAAGAAGTATAAGTAAGTGAATAGAAAAACATGTCCCTTGTCCTCCCCTGTTCCCACTCCCCTTTGCCTTTACCTGGATGCTGCCTTGCTTAATAATTCAGTCCATCTCCTTCCGAGACTCTCCAGTTGGCTGATGATCTTCTCTCTATCAGCTAGCTCAGCAGATTGAGCTATCCTTTCCCCTTCTGCCTGAAGCATGTCCACAGTGGCTTTTCGATCATCTAGGAGCCGCTGGAGCAGCTGTTAAATTTTTTTTTTAAACAAAGGGAAAAAAAATCACAGAGCTGAGTCAGGAGAAGTATGTATCTCTCAGCCTGAAAAACACCAACCTCTAAGCTCAAGTCATATCTCAAAGGAGCAAGTAGATACTAGAAGGATAATGGGACATGCCAGATCAAAGAACTGTTAGTTAAAAAGGGCAGAAATCATCTAGTGTAGTCCTTCACCGTTCTTTTATTGAAAGTTGTAGATATTGTGGATTTTTAAAAAACAAATTGAAGATTTGTGGCACCCTGCATCAAACAAATCAATCAATGCCATTTTCCAAACAGCAGGTGCTCACATTGTGACTCATTTTGGTAATTCTCAAAATATTTCAAACTTTTTTTTATTGTATTGTTATGGTGATCTGTAATCAGGGGATCCACAAACAATGCCCAGATAGGAGAGAGAATTTAATTGATACAGAGTATGTTCTGGTTACTCCACCAACTGGCAGTTCCTCATTTCTCTCTCTCTCTTCATGGGACTCCCTAGTGAGACACAATTTTGAAGAATTTTACATAAATTTAATTGATAAAGCAATGACAGGGTTTGAGAGGATTGACTCCAACTTTAAAAGGAGTTCTCCTGTGAGTAAAATGCTATCAAATAGCATAACATGATACAGAGAAATCTTTTTTGAAAGGAAGAACCAATCAATGTGGCAAACTTCATTGTCTTCTTATTTAAGAAATTGTCACAGCCATTCCAAACTTCAGCAGCCACCACCCTGGATCAGTCAGTAGCCATCAACACTATGGCAAGTCCTTCCACTAGCAAAAAGATACACTTTGTTGGAGGCTCAGATGATGGTTAGCATTTTTAAAAGTTAATAAAGTATTTTTTAATTAAAGTATGCATCTTTTTAAAAAGACAATGCTACTGCACACTTAGACTATAGAATAGTACAAACATGACTTTTATACTAGGAAACCAAAAAATTTTATGACTTGCTTTATTGCAATTCCATTTTATTGGGATGGCCTGGAACCAAAACCATAATATCTCTGAGGTAAGCTTATATGTGTTAAGGATTCTAAGAGGCAAAATCTGGCAAGGAAGGAATGAGCTCCCTGGGCCTGGGGAAATAAATGCACAGAGGGTAGTAGGTGAGAAATAGAATGTTGAGATTAGGGGACAATGAGCAGGCTAGTTGGCTAGAAATTAAGAGTATGTGAAAGTGAGTAATGTGAAATAAATTGACTAGGAACAAATTGTGATGGGCTTTAAATACCAACTGAAGGAGTGCATATTTTATCCTAGAGGCAATAGAAAGCCATTGAAGATTCTTGAGCAGAGAGGGAAAGTAATGACTTATAATTTAAGATGACTTTGGTAGCTATGTGGAAGATGATTTGGAGAGGGAAAAGGAAAAGGGCATGGAAACCAATGAGGAAACTACTAAAGTAGTCCAGAAATGAGGTGATATGGGTCTGAACCATGGTGGTGGCCATGTGAGTGGAGAAGGGAGTAGAAGAAAAGAGATGCTGTGAAAATAAAACTGATAAGATTTTGCAAGTAACTGAATATAGGGGCAAAGAGTCTGTGAACTTGGAGAACAAGAAGGGTAGTAGGCACCTTTAAGAGAAATAGTTAAGTTTGAGGAGAAATAGATTAGGGGCAAGGGAGGGGGAGAAAAACCAAGTTCCTGTATATGGTAAGCTTGAGATATTAATGGGACATTCAGGTGGAAAGGTCGAATAAGGAGTTGGTAATGCGAAACTGGAAATTAGGAGAAATTTGGAATTGATATACAGATTTGAGAGTAGTTTACATAAAGATGATAAATGAGCCCATGGAAACTTATTCGATCAAAAAGAGATTATCTTTAGAGAAGGGTAGAGATCAGTACCTTATTAGACAACCATGATTAGGGGGAGGTACATGGATGATGATTAAGCAACGGAAACTGAGAAAGATCAGTCCAACAGGGAAAAGGAGAACCAGGAAAGAGTAGAATCATGAAAGCAAAGGGAAGAAAACAATAGGCAGGGCAGAGAGTTGGTCAATATTCTGAAAAGCTATAGAGGAATCAAGAAAGATAAATCAAATTTAATGATTAAAAGATTAGTGGGAACCTTGGAGACAGCATATTTTAAATATACTAAAGAAACCCATAAATATTGGACCACAGTGGTTTGGGAGTATGGAATATCCCTGAGGAATACAGAGGGAAATCATGGAACAAAACAAGGTAAAGTCTATCCATATACTTATAAAAATGCTTAATAATTGGTTTTGTTACATATGTGGTTTCACATTTAATATTTTAAAAGGAAAAATATTAGGATTGAAACTTCATTGTGTAACAACAATTCACATGGTATGGAAAGCTAGGATTCTACAGAACAAGGTGTGAAAAACACTAATCCAGTCCAATCCCCTCCTTCAAAACCACATAATTTAAGGCACAGAAGGGAAAGGACTTGTTCATGTTCATATGGGGTAGCCCTCAGCAGATCCAGAACTTGCAACTTTTTTTGGTCTCCCAAGACAGAGATCTTTACTTTATACTTAGCTGCCTATCTCTGAGCAAGGGATAAATGTTTCCTATCTCTTTCAATCATCTGTTCTACATAAAAGTGGAAGAGCAGAGAACTTCATCATGTCAATATTTAACATAGCTCCTAATATAAACTCAGATAACTATAAAGTTAACTATACCAAGATGGAAACAAGACAATTCTTGGTCAATATCGGTATAGATACCTTTCCCAGTAAACTATGACTGGCTTACCTAAAAGCACTCAGACACCTGCCTTTTTCCCCATAATACCTGGATTAAGTCCTGAAGTAGGGAGTGTGAGTACTAAGGAGAGTTCTAGAGGACAATAGAGAATAGGGCAGGGTCATTATAACTGCTGAATACAAGCCAGAGATTAAAATATGCCCATGAAATCAGAGCTCCTGTTCTCTTTTCAATACCACACCAAATGAATGATGAATTGATTTCAAGCTGCTGGCTGTGCTTTCCCAAACTGCACACAACTGTGTGGTCTTTCACCACTTCCCAGCATCATCATAGTTCACTGTCTCAACATTCTCACTTACCTTCTGTTCTTGGATCTGAGCCTTCACCACTTTATACTCAGCAGATGGAGGCTTCTGATTGGCTATGAGGTCCTCTGTGTCTGCCAACCAGCTGAGCAATGGCTCCAAGGCATCCTGAAACTTCCCACAATGCAACAGGGCCTCCTGTAGTTGTGCAATTCTCTGTGCTACCTGGATTGTGTGTACATAAGAAAGGGTCAATAGAAAGACAAGATCATGGTTTCAATTATAACACATTCCTGGCTCTCCTTGCCCATGAATTCTCCTTCTTAACAAAAGCCTGTCTTTCCACAGTTGGATGTGGGGTTGCATCTTAAAAGGAGAATCTGGATTCAGGTTATTCACCTCCTTTCATAAGGTGCTTTTTGTTCATAGACCACAGTAGTGTCAGCTTCCCCTCTGTCCTCAACCACTCACCTTTTTATTCAGTGTGTTCCATCGGGCATTGATCTCTTCCATGTCATGTTCCAAGCCTTGCACATCACAGTGTTTTCCTGCACTCTGGATCAGGCCTTGGCCAAGTCCATTCACCTGCTGCAGTTTCATCTGAAGGGGATCAACCTGTTCTTTTTGAAACATCTGGACAGTGACAAACCAAAAAGGATAATCATTAGGTGAAAAAGGCTAAGATCTATAACATGCAGCTAAAATGAAGCCCATTTAGAAGGTTCTGAACATACTTCTAATATGGGACAAGGTAGAAAAAAAAATCTGTGTAGAAATGATTTATATGGGAAATTGAGAAGCTAGTGTAGAAGACTAAGTCCCATGCTTTTTTAAGAACTTAGACTCATATCTCAGCTCTACCATATTATTAGTTCTGTCTCTATGCAAAAGCCATTTCCCTTATAAAATTAAGTCTGATTTATACCAGAATGGAAAACCTTTGAATTGTTTTAGCTGAACAAACTCATCACTACACATACAAATCTCTGACCAGTAACTTAACTGAGTCTATTTCCCCATCTGTGAATGAACATGATACATATTGTGAGGAAAATGCCTTTGTAAACCATTAAGTATTATAGAAATGAGAGATAATATTTTGAGCTATTACATTTCAAAACATGTATACACAGAATCATGGAATTCCTGAACTAGAAGGGCTCCCAGAGACCATTTAACAAAATTTATATAGGATATAGGAATGTCTTCTACAATGTCTCCAACAGGTAGTCCTCTGGTCTTTGCTCTACTAAAGGGAGATTATTACCTCTTAAAGAAGCCTATTGCATATTTATGTTTTTCTTTATATTAAGTCTAAATTGATCTTTCTGCAAGCAGAGAGCAGAAATCTAGACATAACATTTTATTCAGGGAAGTTATTGATACCCAGCTTTGCACAGTTCTTTGCTGCAAGGAATTCTAAACTGTTTAATTTTTAAAGCCAAATGTAAAAGGAATAGAAAAGATGTAGCATCCTTACAACTTCATGAAATTAAGTGCGATTTATACCAACCTTTAAAAAGAAGGATAGAATCAAATAGCTGGAACTCAAGAAGAAAATAACATTGAGAGCTGTTTTAGCTGACAAAAGCTTACCACCACCTACATAACTCTGATAATGAGATGCCCGGCTGGAGCACAGAGTTAATGAAGCCAACATCCAATGCAGAATACTCATATAGACTCTACAAGGCCATAACTTATACTAAATAATCTCAGTCTATAATTTTAAAAATGCATGGCCTTGGGATGCCAAGTATGGAAAGGACATAAAAATCCCAAGTTATTAGAACAAACAAAACTGGGCAGGCTAACAATCTATTTTTTGGTACAAGATAGGTAGCATTAGAGTTATTCTTCATTGTGAACTGATGGGATTTTCCCTCCCAAATACAGACATCGTTTTAGAACTTGAAGGAACTTTACAGGACATATATAGTCTAACCACTTGGGCTTAGAGAAAGGAAGTCATCTGCCCAAGGTTTCAGTTTTGTCATGTTTAAAGTAAGAAGAATGGGGCTGTTAGGTGGCTTAGTGGATAGAGCCAGGCCTGGAGATGGGAATTATTGATTCTAAGTTGGAAGGTAAGGGTTTTGATTCTGAGGCAGAAGAGCAGTATGGGCTAGGCAATGGGGATCAAGTAACTTGCCCAGGCTCACAAAGCTAGAAAGTATCTAAGGACACATTCGAACCCAGGACTTTCCATCTCTAGGCCTGGCTTTCAATTCACTGAATCACCTGGCTATTAACACCCCTCCCCCGCCCCCCACTCCTTTTAAAAGGCAGAGTTGGATTAGAAGATCTTTAAAGTCCCCTCTAGTTTTGATTGATTTTGTGATCTTATTGATACTTATAATAATTATTGCCCTCATGTCAATAATAAAACTAGTTAATTCAGTTTCTCAATAGCCTTTACAGAAGAAGTTTCTATTAACTTTCAGTGTTTCCTCACATGATGGAGTTAATAGAGCAGAGCAATAGACACATCTCTTCTTTAAAGGCATATAAGAGCATCTGGAAATGAATACAAATAATTTATTTCAAATGAACTGATTCTAGCACATTAAAAGTGTAAGAATGGATTCAGAAAACACACTTTGCTTTTCTGCCCAAATTAATAAAAATCAGAAAACCTGCTTAGGAAGAAAATGTTTCTAAAATTCACAGAAATGCTCCTACAAGGAAGAAGTATCTTGTTTGCTGTTAGTGAAATAGAACTGTGCCATTTTCCAGAGGTGTTTGCCAGGGTGGCAGGACAAAACACACTGGTGCAAACTCACTGTAATGATATTCTTACACCACAATAGTGGCATGGGGATAGAAGTCATGGAGAATTATTTTCTGATACCGCTAATGTGGAATTCCTTCTGAAGATAGCAGCATGGATGGAAGAGTCCAGACCACTAATTCGAATCCTCAAAATGATATGACCCAATTTTTGCTCTGAAGAAACCCACTGGCACCTCTTAATTTTTTGGACCCTGTCCATTTACAGGTATGTTATCTCTCTCTCTCTTTTTGGCCCATTTTCTGAAGATTAGCCAGTGGGTCAAGGAAAGAAAAAGAGTTGAAAAAATGAGGTTGGACCCAGGGAGCCTGGGGATCCCCAGGGAAGGTGATTGGCCAACTCAAATCTCTCTACTGAGTAACTCCTTTAAGTACATGCCACTTCAAACTGATTTGTTTCCAAAACCTTAGAATTCATAATTTAGCAGGAGAGGAAAACTGGGCATATTCTGCCATGTAGCTTAGTTTTGGGTTAAGTGAATTTCAAAAGGTTTACAGGAAGGGAATGCAGGACTCAATGGCCTTGTAAGGAGTCAGTCTAGGAGGGATAGGAAGCTATAAAGTCACAAACAGAAAATTCTGATGAAAAGAAAAAAGGGAAAATTATCTAAAGAGACCAACATGAATATGCAATGGTTCCCTATTGCATCCAAGATCAAATTTAAAATCCTTCATAACCTGGCCCTTTCCTATTTTTCCAGTTTTTTTCCCCCATCACCCCTCCAAGTACTCTGTGATCCAGTGACATTGGTCCCCTTCCTGTTATTAAAAATAATAAAAAAAATTTACCCATCATTATGTATATCTGAGTGTACTCATGATTTCCACTCCCTTAGAGATCTAAATGATAAGGGGCTACATAGGTAAATATATTAGGCCTTTCTTAGGGAAGTTGCCCCACATGATAGATCTAAAGTAATAGTCATGTACATCTTGATTTCCCTTAGAAATCAGTTTCCTACTTGGATTGTAAACTTGATATTAGTACAATACTAACCCATCTCCTTTTTTACTTTTAATGTAAAACAAGAATTGATTATTCTTGCTACTAAAGTTTGTCTTTAAAAGGTGAAGCACAGTCTGAGCTCAGAGCCAGGCCCATGCAATACATATTTCATGTAACTCTTTTTGGTACAAAAAACTCCAATATAAAATAAAACAATCTGATTACCTTGGTTGCCAGAAAGTATTCTTCTAAATTTGCTATAGAAAAGACTTCTAACAAGATCTAATACAATTTGCCCAGTTCTTATTCTAGGTAGCACTGTCAGATTCTAATCACATATGAATAAAGGAACAATCTGGCTCAGGTGCTTCTGAGATAATCTTTTAAAATATGAGAAACAAACTTATGAAGGAGACAAATCCCAGTCAACTAAAAAAGTATAACTGCGCCTTATCTGAAGAAAACAGAAAATAAAAACTTGGCTTCCCAAGCATAGTTGCCACTATTTTATTTTACTCTTTTTAGAAGATGAATTAACTGGGTAAATGTACTTTGTTTTGTTCCAGGAAATACTTTCAACATTGGGTCCAGGTTTGTTCCAGCCATGGACAGCCTGTATGTAGCTTTTGATCTTGCTCTACTTTTTATCTCCTTTGATGAAAGACATAAATGCAAGTCTTCTAAGGCCTATTCATTCAGGGGCTTTTAAAGAGCCCCAACCAGACCACACTTCAAAGAGGCATGGGCAATATAGTACTTTCCTACTTCCCTCCCTTTACCTCTCACCATTTTCCTAAATCTCAGAAACTATCTTCATAATTTCTGTGTATAGACAGTTTTAAACATTATATTAAAATCAGTTATTATTATTATTGAAAAAGCATTCTTCCTATCTTGTTTGATCAATACTAATAGTAATTATTATTCTTCAATATTAAAACCAACCCCCTTTAGGGGGACAATAAGGTCTAGAAAAGACTGACTTGCCCCTGGACAGTTAACTCATTTTTTTCCCCCTTCATACAATTACAGAAGTAGAAGAGAGGTTGGGGATCATTTGGTGCAGGCATCTTCATTTACTGAGGAAGAAACTGAAGCCAAGAGAGGGGGAGGGGCTTGCCCACAGTCACACAGGTCAAGTAGATTAGAATTGCATGTCAATGATTACAGGTCACATTTCTATGGCACATTAAGTTTTATAAAACACTTGTTCTCACAACACCCTGTTCTGAGTGCAAAAAGGATATTGTCTCCTCTTTATAAATGAGGTGTCAGGGATTTAGAAAGGTCAAGACTTGTCTAGGACCAGAGTATGTTGGTGATGGAATACTACTGAACTTGGGGCACCAGTCAACTGACTCCAAACCCAGTGTACTCTTTCCACTATACCTTACATCAGCATCATATTGCTTGCTGAAAAGGGGCCTAAAGAAATGAAGTTAAGAATTAATTTCAGTTTATCAATTGGGGAATGGCTTGATTTTTTGTATAACTGATTTAGCTCCTTATAAATTTGAGTAATTAGACCTTTGTCAGGTTTTTGTTATAAAGATTTTTTCCCAATTGTTAGTTCCCTTCTAATTTTGTTTGCACAAAACCTTTTTAATTTAATGCAATCAAAAGTATTTATTTTACATTTTGTCATTTTTTCTAACTCTTGCTTGGTCTTAAAATCTTTCCTTTCCCAAAGATCTGACAAGTATATTATTCTGTGTTTCACCTAATTTACTTATAGTTTCCTTCTTGATATTCAAGTCATTCACTCAAGGGACATGAAAAGGCAATTTTCAGATAAAGAAATCAAAACTATCAATAAACATAAGAAAAAGTGTTCTAAATCTCTTATAATCAGAGAAATGCAAAGCAAAACAATTCTGAGGTATCACCTCAAACCTAGCAGATTGGCTAACATGACAACAAAGGAAAGTAATAAATGCTGGAGGGGATATGTGGCAAAATTGGGACATTAATTCATTGCTGGTGGAGCTGTGAATTGATCCAACTATTTTGGAAGGCAATTTGGAACTATGCCCAAAGGGCGCTAAAAGACTGTCTGCCCTTTCATCCAGCCATAGCTCTGTTGGGTTTGTACCTCAAAGAGATAATAAGGAAAAAGACTTGTACAAGAATATTCATAGCTGAGCTGTTTGTGGTGGCCAAAAATTGGAAAATGAGGGGATGCCCTCCAATTGGGGAATGGCTGAACAAATTGTGGTATATGTTGGTGATGGAATACTATTGTACCCAAAGGAACAATGAACTGGAGGGATTCCATGTGAACTGGAAGGACCTCCAGGAATTGATGCAGAGTGAAAGGAGTAGAACCAGGAGAACATTGTACACAGAGACTGATCAACTGTGGTACAATCAAATGTAATGGACTTCTCTACTGGCAGGAAAGCAATGATCCAGGACAATTCTGAGGGACTTATGAGAAAGAACGATCTCCACATCCAGGGAAAGAACTGTGGGAGTAGAAACACAGAAGAAAAACAACTGTTTGATCATGTGGGTTGATGGGGATATAATTGGGGATGTAGACTCTAAATGATCACCCTAGTGCAAATATCAATAATATGGAAATAAGTCTTGATCAACAACACATGTAAAACCTAGTGGAATTGCCTGTTGTCTGGGGGAGGGGGGTTGTAGAGAGGGAAAGTTCATGATTCTTGTAACCATGGAAAAATATTCTAAATTAACCAGTTAAATAAAATGCCCCCCCCCAAAGGAATTAACTTCACACTAATACCAACAGTAGCTGATCTTTACAAAGCTTTTTTTTTAAGACTCACAAAGCTCTCTACAAATTTTATTTGTGCCTCAAAGCAAACTAGTGAATACTATTACAGGTATTATTATCTCCATTTTACATTTCAAAAAACTGATGCTAGGAAGAGCCAAATGACTTCCCCAAGTCAGAAATTGTTGGAGGTGCTATCAGAACCCAGGTCTTGGCTCATTCTGTTAGGGACTACCAAGAGCTTTTCTGGAATAACCCTTAACAATTCAATTAATGAGATCCAGGTTAAAGCCACAAGGAATTTTCACACTGAAAATGTCCCTCCCTCCTCCTTTCCCCCCCAGCATACTACTCTCCTTTTTCAAGTATTCACCCTCCCCAACTGTACACAAACTAAAATAAAGGAAAACTCTCCAGAGCAACAGCAATAGCAGCCATCACTAGGGTTTTCAGTGTATAGAAACACAAACTAACCTTTGAACCTCCCATTTAGTGCAAGTGAAACTCTCTCTCCTTACTTAGTAACTGAATTGTAATGTCTGCCTTTTTTAAAAATAAAAACCCTTACCTTCCCTCTTGGAGCCAATACACAGTATTGACTCCAAGGCAGAAGAGTGGTAAGGGCTAGGCAATGAGGGTCAAGTGACTTGCCCAGGGTCACAGAGCTGGGAAGTGTCTGAGGCCAGATTTGAACCCTGGACCTCCTGTCTCTAGGTCTGGCTCTCAATTCACTGAGCTACCCAGCTGCCCCCATGTCTGCCTTTTAGTCTGGATTATGGGATAGTTTATAAAGAAGCTGTCACCACAATGGCAGACTTTGGGGGCTACAGGAAAGAAGGGGGCATTGGCATGATTTCAAGACAGTTTTGAGGGGAATAGTGGTCAGGGTGATGAGGCCGCTGAGCAGAGTTTATAGAGAGACATTCCTTAGTACCAGGACCAGCTCTAAAACCCAGCTGTACTAGTATAGTAAAATGAATATAATTCTAAGTGTTGGGAAATCAGGATTTTAGTTTAGCCAAGTAGCTCCAGACAAGGCATTTCACTTTTCTTCAGCAATATAATGATTAGAGCTGAAAGGGGTCTAGTTACATTTTCCTTCCTCTCTTTCCCATCTTGATCCTTTAGTGAGCCAGCTCAACTCTACATGATCATCTTTCGAGTCCCTGGTCCCCTCATCTTGTGGCTGATCTTGTCCTGCTAAGACCCAGCACAGAATTAAATTACTCTCACCACCTTTGCGCCTATTCATTTGCTGCTGGAGAAAAATCACAAAGCTACTAAGAATGCTACAAATGACACAATCTCTACTGGACCCTTACTGAGGCAACAACCACCCTCCTGGATTCATGATTTCACTCACTATAGCAGTTTTCCAAACTTATTTATCCCTCCTTCAAACATCTCATGGCTGCCCTACTCCCTTCTATCCTCTCATTTGAGAACTCTGACTCATATTTCACTAAAAAAAAAACTGAGGCCATTCCCAGAGCTCCCACCCCCATCTTCTTCAGATTGTTCCCTCAATCATCTCCCCTCTCTTACTTTTAATCTTTCTGCTTACTGGCTGCTTCCCTGTTGCCTACTAACACATGTCTCCCCCTTTCTCAAAAACCCCAATTTGGGCCTCCTAACTGTTCTTCCATCTCCAGACTCCAGGCATTTGCACTGCCTGTCCTGCCCCCCCCCCCCAATACTTTTCCTCCTTGTCTCCATTTCCTGGCTTTCCCCAAGTCTCAGCTGTAAAAACTTTTCCCCAGTTCTCCTGAATGTTGTTAGTGGTTTCCCTCTCAGATTGCCTCAATTTACCCTGTATATCTTTTGTTTGTATAGAGTAATTTTTGCATGTTGCCTCCTCCAATCAATCTGAACGTTTTTATAAGAACAGGGTCTGTATTTTCCCTTTCATTACCCAGTACCTGGCACATAGTAAGTTCTAAATAATGCTTGTTATCTTAGAGATCTAATCCAAGCCCTCATTTTACATATGAGGGTATAGAGGCTCTGAAAAGGAAAAGACTTATCCAAGGTCTTACAGTGAGGCTGTGGTAGGCGTTTAAATAGAATGTTGCACCCTTGAATTTCATCTCCCAGCATTCCTTTCTTCTTTTGCCCCTATGTTAAGTCCTTACACTGTGTGGACATCCCCGCCCTTGCTCCTGGTCTGGGATCCCCCTCCTCTTTACTAAGGCTATCACTATCTTTGACTTCAAGTTATTATTAATATTATAAAAAATGTTATACTTGGAGTAATGTATATTAATTTTTTATCTTACATAGATCAAACCTAGAACTCAGGTTTCCCCAACCACTCAATTTGGTCATAACCTCTCCTAGTGATTGGAGGCTGAAGGAGAAAGGGACTTGCTGAGGTTTCCTAAGGTTCTAAAATTTTGAATTCAAATATCTTCAGCTCACTTCCCCAATCAATTGTCTTTTCTTTTTTCATGTCCCTTCCCTTTCAAATGATCATTAAAAAATACATAGAGAAGGACTCATAAGCATCACCTCTCCTATGCCCACCTGCATATTTTTAACAGGGGGCAGTTTAGCAGGCATAACAGGGAAGAAGGGAAACCTTTCCCTCTTAGCACCCCAACCTAACACACAGGTGCAAAGGTTTTCAGCACCTGAGGTTCCATACGGGCCGTGTCTAGTGTGTTTTCTGTTTCAGCTAAGTCTTCTCATCTGCAGTATAGTATAAGCAAAGACTTAGCAGCCAGTTGGAAAAGGATACCAACAGCAAGTATGCAGGATCTGGGATCTCCTGTTTAACAGAGTAGCAGGCAGGCAGTGAGTGCTCAAGGATGAGGAAGACTTTTAATTACTTCCCTAAACACCATACACTAATGTTTAGATCTAGAAAAGGGCCTCATTATAGTGAATATTAAAACATGAACAGTTAGAGCTGAAAGAGACCTTGAAGAATATCTGTTTTAATCTCCATATTTCACATGTGAGTGAACTAAGGAACTGAGAAGATGACACAGTAAACTAGTGGCAGTTGGTCAAAACGACTTAAAAATACCAAAGAACAAATATACATCTTAGCAAGTTACGAATATTTTCTGCTTAACTGCACATTCAAGAGACAGACACTTGAATTTAAGCATTTGTGGGATGTTTGCTCCCAATCTGCTCTTTCAGTTCTAAATTCTATTAACTAACATTCTCATCTGAAATAATTTCACTTTTCACCTAAATCCAGCCACTCAGAATGGTTCTATATTTAAGTCAGAAGACCAGTATTCACAGAATCACATTTGAGATAATACAGTCCAGCTTAATTTTACAGATAAGGAGAGCAAGGCCCAGAGAGGGAAGTGTCATGTTTAATGTTATCTGATGAGTAAGCAGTAGAGAATATTCAAATTCAGGTACCATTCATATTTCCTGGCTCTACCCTGAAATCCCTGTTTGAACTAGAGCAAATCCATTCCCCTCCTCAGACTTCAATGTTTCTCCATTTGTAGCATGAGAGGGGTGAGGGTCAAACTAGATGATTTTGAAGGCCTAGTTAATGTTGACAGCTTTTGACTCTGAATTTACTTTGAAGAGACTATGTTACTTTGAAGAGACCGTGTCACAGAAGCAAAACCCACTTAATATAAGAATCTTTTCCAAATTTTTAAGTAACACCTTGTATTTCTTTAATTTTCTCCTGGTTTAAACATGTCTAAATTGAGAAAAGGGGATATAAACTGCAAAATCTGCCATCTGTTTAAAGTGTGATGGATTTTACTTTCACCAGCTAACTGCAAACTAAAGATTGCAGAGGAGGCAGGAAGACTGGGACATCAAAAAGAGGCCTGTGCCACTTTTAACTATCACTAAGTCAGAGAGGGATTACCTTCCAGTTCCTTTCTCCATCCCACCAACCCATCCACACCCCCACCAACCAAAAGGACATACGTAAGATAGAGTATGAAAAGCAAGTACCTCATCACTGAAAACTAATTCATTGGACACATCCAGAGATTCTTCTGTATGAAGCCAGGTGTCAGGCAACTGTATTCCAGGAGTTAAGTTGGCTAGGGCATCCCAGGGCTGCACAACAGTGGGAGCAGATGCTTCCACAATAGGAACTGGGGAAGTAAAGGCTGAATACTCCAGGAAGGGTATCTCAACTGGTAGATTCTCTAAGGGAGATACTACCACAGAAGAAAACTCCCCCAAGGTAGGTGCACCTTCCCCAACAGTGGGTCTTGCGGCACAGAGAACAACTTCCTCCCTGATGGGCACTGTAGCAGCAGGACTAACTTCTCCTGTCATAGACATTACAGCACTGGGGATGTCTTCCCCAGGGATGGACACAACACTGGGAGTATCCTTTTTTGTGATGGACACTATAGCATAGGGAGTATCATTTTCCATGGTGGGCACTGGAGGACTAGGGGCATCCTTCCCTGAGATGGACACCAAAACATTGGAAGCATCATCTTCCATGGTGAGTGCTGCAGCACTGGGGGTATCCTTCCCTGTGGTAGACACCAGAGCATCAGAAGCATCATCTTCCACTGTGGGCTCTGTAGGATTGGGGGTATTCTTTCCTGGAATGGACACCAGAGCATTGGATGCATCATCTTCCATGGTGGGCACTGCAGAACTGGAAGCATCTTTTCCTGTAATTAGCCCTACAGCATCGGGGACATCCTTGCTTGTGATGTCCTGCAACAGAACATTAGAAGCGTCATCTTCCATGGTAGGCACTGCAACATTGGAGGCATCCTCCCTGGTGATGGGCACTAAATCACTGGGAGCTTCTTCTCCTGTGATGGGTACTGCAGCATCAGGGGCATCCTCTTCTGTGATGTGCACTATAGATTTTGGTGCATGTTCTTTGATGGTAGGCCCTGCAGCACTGGGGATCTTGTCCCCTGTGATGGACATTGGAACATTGGAGGCATCCTCTCCTATGATAGGCACTGCAGCACTGGAGAGATCCTCCCCTGCTGGGGGCACTATAGCTTTGGAAGCATCTTCTATGATGGGCACTGCAGCACTGGGGACTTCATTTTCTGTAATGTACACTGGAGCAGCAGAGAAATCTTCATTGCTTACATATATTGGCACTGTATTTGCAGGGGTATCCTCCCCTATGATATCCACTGCAGCAATAAGGACCTTCTCTACCATGACAGCACCCAGTTCCATCATAACTGATACATCAAGATTTCCCTTAGGAGGATCTCCAACAATCTTCTCCCCACAGGGAAGAAACAGGTTAGAATTTCTTGTTCCCACCAGGTCTGCCTCTCCTAATGCCACATTCCACTTCTGCTTGACATGACTAGCAGATTCCAAGTTCTCTTTGTCAAAACTTGTTCCTTCCCTTTGCAAGAACAGGCCTAGGGTATCCAATTCTTTTTCTGTCTCCCAAACCTGCTCTGGAATATATCTATGAGAGTGTGCTTGACCCTGATCATCCAAATGCCTGGTCTTAAAAGCCTGCTCCTTTACCACATGGTTCTCATCCCATACTGACTCATTTTCCCTGGGTGATAATTTTAAGGGATCTACCTTTTTCAAGGGAATTTGACCACTGCCTTTAGGGTTCTTCTCTATTTCTCTACTTTCCAAACTAATCTCATTTTTTGGTAAACATAAATCTTGCAGAAACTCTTGCTCTTTGAGTCCTAAAGTATAATCTATTTGTTCACAGTTAAGCATAGACTTGGGAGATACTCTTTCTCTGTACTCTTCAGGGTTCTCCATTTTGTTAGCATCTGTTAAGGACAAATGACTGCCTTGTTGAGCCAATTCCGAAACAACAGGAGCAAGCCCTTTTTCCTCACAAGAATCCTTTTGGTCTGAGTTCAGTGATCCTTTCATGTTCAATTCTCTTAGTAACTCCATACTAGTCTGTGGTACTAACTTAGGTTCTTCTGCAGCCCTTGGGCTAAAAGGCACTTTTTCACACCCCCCCTTGCTAAGAGTTGGAATTTCTCCCTTAGCATCAGGCTGGGTGCCAGGTTCCATAGGAACAGACACCTGAGGACAATTCAGGTCACCAGTAGACTCATGATTCAATACAGGAGCTACGTGAGTTCTGATTCCTGAGGCAGTCTTGAGAAAATCACAGACTAAAAGTGATTTTTCTTCATCTTGGGATGAAGTCAGCCCTTCTGAAGAGGCTAGATTCTCCAAACCAAATGGAGGAATTTCTGCTTCTTCACATAAGCACTGTTTTTCAAGTTCAAGAAACATCTGTACTGAATCTGTGTCAGAGAACTGTTCTGGCAAAGTAGAATTGACAAAACACTCTGAATCTGAAACGAGACTTTCTTGGTGTTCAGGAGCTGTGTCTTCTCCCTCACGTAAAACATCCCTGTCAGTGAGAATACAGCTGTAACCAAGGTGTAGATCCTGAGGAATAGATGCTAAATGGACTACTCCTGGCTGTGGGTCATTACAGTAGCACATGTGACCACTTGGAGATGAATGACTGGCTATCCTAGTACCCAGGCCAACAGCTGAACAGTCATCTCCATCCCTTATTTCTGTAGGAAATTCTTGCTCCCTTTCTTCAGAAATCTCTGTCCAACAGCTTTTTTCCTCACCTGTGGTCAGAATAGTCTTTTCTCTCTCTGATAGTTTTTCTTCCTCCAATTCCTCAGTCTCCAACATAATCCATCTTTCATCCTCTTCAAATTTCAGTTCAGATTCTGTCTTTTCTCTCAGGTTAGGGGTGATGAGAATATTCAATTCTGAATCCAAAAGCTCTTCACTCATACAGGGTGAGAGTGGTGGCATTTCTAGAGTGCATGCTGCCTGGGTTGCTTCCCCCTGGTGCTGGTTTTCACTGAAGCTTCCTTTGACCAAACTTTTCATGGCTCTGGGCCAGGTTGCACTTGAGTATGTCTGGTCCCGTGTGACATCTGTGTCACCACTTGCTGCTGGCTCTGATTCTAGAGGCTGGAATTCTTGATGAGAGAATTCGTTGTCCTGTTGAAATGTAAAGTTGTGGCAATCACCACTCAAGTTTTTCACCTCCTGACCTTCTGGAATGCCAATAGATTTGGATATATGTTCCAAAGTCAGAGACTCTGACCTAGGATCTTTGTGGTCCAGGTGCCCAGAACTTTCAGTTAGCAGTGAGCCTTTTTTCTCTTGCAAGGAAAGGTTTGAAGCACCAGCTTCTGAAACTTCACTGAGAGAGGCTTCCATTCTCTCTGCAAATTCTGGGAAATTGGGTGGCATAAAGGATTTCCATGACCGTCTGTTGATATTGTCTTTTCGTTCTGCATTTGGCCGCCTTCTGGGTGGAACCGGTGCTGACTTTTGCACATCACTGCTAAGCTTCAGTGCATCAAAGATTATTCTCTCATCTAGCTTTTTGCTTTCAGGTGCCCGAGATTCAAAGACATTAGAAGCTGCTCCTAAAGTCCCATTGCTAGATATAGTACTTCCTTCTATCTTCTCCATGGTGCTTTTTGAAGTCTGATTAAGTTTTGACCCTTGGTCAATTTGTTCATTTATCCTCATGGTGTCATATATAGATCTCTGTGGGACATAACAATCCTCTATATAACCATCCTCTTCCTCTCCTTTCCCCAAGCAGGTAGGGTTCTGTCGCAAACAATCTGGTCTGCTAAGTGGCTTACCCATTCTTTTTCAATCAAGATGAACCATCAACCTAGTAAAAGTTTTCCCCTGACTCCACCTTGTGCATTCTGTACAAGTTAAAAATCCTTTAAAATGTTTATAGCCCAAACTGCTAACAGTCTCATCAACACTCCAAAAAGACCCCCAGAGGCCTGTTCAAAATACATTTTGGGCCCCAATAAAGTTTGAAAAAGATCAGAGGTCCAAACCTGCATCTTCATGGTTGCAGGTAAACAGAATAATTCAATCAACAAATAGAATCATCAGTGATTCATTGTATGGCTTCTGGTTTTCTTTCAGGTTGTTCTTTAAAGCATAGCTGTTCTATAAGACTTGGATTCTGTCAGCAAAAACCATTTGAGTATAACAAGTCCTATCCAACATTTACTCCTGATCATTTCCCACATAAGGTAAAGATCAGTTAAAAGCAGTTAATTTATGCTGTGGGTTCTTTAATAACAAAGGCTCTGCTTCCTCAGGCTTTTTGTGTACTCACAGTTCAAGCTCCTAAGGATTCTTCTCATTTTAGCCCCAGTGGCAGTCCAACGGAGGCCAGCTGGTCCAAATTAACCACTCGTCCTCCCCAGCTCTGGGGTGTTTGCATTTGAACTGGGTTGGTCAGGCGGATATTCCAGTAACTTTAAACACAGGAAGTCCTTCATTGGGGGCCAGCTCGGGGCTTCCTGTCTCCAAAACATCATGGCATTGTTGTGGTTTAGGGACGAAGCACTGGATCGCAGCTGAGCTCCAGCTCTGCTCCTCAGAACCCGCAAAGCTCGACCCTACTGCGGGACCCCTCCCGCAGCCCGTCTCAGCCCTGGAGCAGCAAAGCGTGCGGCTCCCGGGTGGGGTCCGGCTGCTGAGGGCCAAGGTCTGAGAGAGGCCGCGCAGTACGCCTCCGCCACCGGCAGGTGCCGGCCCGGTCGAGCCCCGCTGAGCGTGCTCACGAAGTTAGTTTGTCTCTCGCGTAGCAGAGTCCCGGGCGCCGCGGGCACCGCCTCCCCCGCCGCTGCCGCTGCCGCTGCCGCCGCCAGTCCCCGAGGCGCAGCCGCCTCAGGGCGGGCTGCATATCCAGCGGCCGCCCCTCCTCTCCACCGGCGCGCCCGCCGCCCTCCCCGCTCGCAGCTGTCACGGCCCCCGCGCGCACACAAACTTCTGCCCGGGAACAAAAGGCTCCGAACGGGGGCGACCCCTCCTCTCTCGGCCTCTCTCTAGCGCTCCCGTTCCTCGGTGGACGCCAGCGTTGGGCGGGCTGCTCCGCTCCGCCGCTCGCCTCTCTGCTCCGGCGCCCGCGCCCGCTGGCTCCCCACCCCTGTGCCGCCCAAGCACGGCTGAGGCCCCGCGCCCAAGCTTGGGAGCCACAAGGCGACCAAAGGAGGGTTAGGGGGTACGACCGCCGAAGCCTAATCTCGGAAGGCAGGGCTGGCGCGGAGTTGGGGGAGGAGCTGGGGGCAAGCCGGCCTGGGGGGCAACCATTAGAACGAGGGGAGGAGCGACGGCCTAGGCGGAGACTAAAGGGGGGGCGGAGATAGGAGGAGGAGGAAAAAGGAATAAACGGAAGGGGAAAATTTAGGAGGAGCGGATGGGAAGGAAGAGGGAGAAGAAAAAAAGAATAAACGGAAAAGTAGGGGGGAGGTGGATATTTGGAACCTGAGCACACACACTCGTCTCCTCTCTCCAAGCGCCGCCCCTCGCTCCCTTAGGAGGAAGGGAGGAGGGAGAGGACAACTCCCAGACCCTCAAATCCCCTGACAAAGGAAAGCCCCGCCTGCGTTTGCCCAGGCGCTTGGGCTTTCTAGCCCTCAGGCTCCAAAGGCTCCGGGAGCCTTACCATCGTTCTCCCGGCCGGGCAGGGCAGGGCACAGGGGCCCCCAAGAACAAATACAGAATAAATGCCTGAACCGCCCTCCTCTTGGCATCCATGCCTCTGCCGGGCCCCATCTGCTTGTTATCCGCAGGCGCCGGCTGAGAGGCCGCTTTTACCGGCCTCTGACTAGACAGAGCCCCAACGGGTTTACAGCGACCTTTCCTAAGTCACCTTAAGTACTATGTGGGGTTGGGGGTAGAGACGCCCAGCTTTTAAATCGGCTTTTCCTCTGGCAGATACTTAGGCTCTCATAGTTTGGAGCTCTCTCGGCTCTTCATCTCCTATAACCTCTTCATTTTAGTGTTAGTTATTAAAATGCCTGAATTTTATTTACCATCTAGTTTTCAATATCAAAAAAGAATCTTAGTTTTCAGCCCCCACCCCTCAACGCATAGTAGGAAAGAATGAGAAAGGCTCTACTGGACATAATCCAGAAGTGTGTTTCAACATACTTTCCTGGAGGACCTGCAAATGCAGAATACTTCTGAACACAATTGGGCCAGAAAAGCCCCCAAAGTCTAGTGAAACCCACTGAAATAGCTGACATTTGGAGTGTTTTAAGGTTTGCATAATGCCTTGTGAACATTTTTCACATCTGATCTCCAATAAGAATCTGATAAATTAGTTAACTTTAGAGGAAACTGAAGTTCTGAGATGTTGAGTGACCTGACCACAGTCCAACTGCTAATAAAGTCAGAGTTGGGATTTGGGGGAGTGTGCCAAGCCAAGGCCAAAATGCTTCCTTACAGCAAAACTATGAGGCAGGTGGTGTCTGAGAAAAACATGCCCGAAAGCTTCATTTTTGTAATAAAGTAAACCCCATGCCTTGGCCAGAATAGCTCCAGTTTTTCCCTTACTAAAACACCAGAGCACAATAAATAATCCTACTAAATATTCTGAAAGTGTTACAGCTGGGGGAACTGAGGTTCAGCTCATGATCCTCTAGCTAGTGTCAGGCTTTTAAATTTAGGTTCCTGTGATTTTTTTCTCTACCACATCCGAGCTGTTTCTCAATCTCAACACTTCCTATGCTGGAGAGGGCTTCCCTGTGTGATCATCTGATCCACAGCACTCTGGACTTTTTTTGGGTGATTGGGGGGTGGGGGAAGAGCTCCTTAAAAAAAAATTCTAGCTATGAAGTAAAACCTACACAAAAATAAGGCTAGAAGGCATCTTTGTGCATGTCCTTTCTGGAAGGCAGCAATTCTGAGTGGTGAAAGGGAAGATACTTTGTCAACTTGAAACTTTCGTGGACAGTATGATGATATAAACCTTTAGAAATGTTATTTCTAGCCTTTCACAAACAGCAAAGGAGGCCAGGAGATGGTGTGGGAGTCTGGTAGAAAATAGGAGATCCAGGCGCAGGGAGCCAGACAGACAACAGCCTAAAACAAAGTAATAGAAGCCAGGGAACAGAATTACAAACCTGAAGGACTTCACACAGGCCTTCCACATATAGGAAGGAGGCAGAACATCTCTGTCAACCAGAACTAAAGGGCTTTAAGAAGAGTACTCCAAAATCCCCCTTCTAAGTAAGGTACATGGCTTCTCAACTCAGAGGACAGAGATTTTTATAGTTACAGAAGTATAGGCCTTTGTTTACATTTAATAATTTGGTACAGCTGAAATAATATAGCACCAGTAAGCCTCTTGCTTTCTCTAGGAAATCTTGTGGCCCTTCCCTCAGTGATATTAAATCACACTTTAGCAGTTCAGATTATTTTAACAGGGCTCTTCAATATATTAGAGCCCCATGGATAGGAAGAAACAGAGGAATTCAGACTAGGGCCTGGGGATAGTATTTGAACTATTATGAAGAATTATCTCCATGTGGACCAGCAGGCTTGCCCAGCTTCAAGGCCAGAAATTCCTTCCCTGTTTCCTCACCAAATCAAATACCAGTTAATTCAACTCTCTAGTCACCCTATATATACTCCTCTCCACTCCCATAATCCTACATAAATGGGATTCCAGTTAGGAAAAAGATAAGATCTTCTTTCTACAAAGAGGAATATCTCTTCCTTTAGAGCATTTCAGGAACTGCAGGGTTTAGAGTCTGATGATGCTTTCAGAAATCAATTCACCACACATCTGATTAAGATATTAAGAAAATATTCCAGAGAGGATCCCCTCCCCCCCCATTTAAATAGAACCTACAGAAGAGCTGCTTAGTTGTAAGAAAACTACCTCAACTTTGTCAGAAGTCTGCTTCTTTTAACGTGTATTATGAATTTAGGGAGAATGAAGGAGGGGCAAGTATGGGGCCCCACCATCTTATTTTCTATCCTTTCATAGTGCTGTATCTCTCAGTGCTGGTATGTGGAATTCTGCCAGCAACAATCAGTGTTACTGAAATAAATGCCCAATACGGCTTCCAGGCTCTTGTTACGCTGATAAATGCCAAAAACAACAACAACAACAAAAAAAACTGTCTGGTTCACTTCACAACTATGGATGTAAATTTCTTCTAAAAGAAAAGCAGGAGTTCTAGAGAACCTCTTTTGCTGCCTGCCTAGCCTCACCAACCCAAATATGAATACAGAGACCAAACACCAAATTAATTTTCACTGAGTTGATTACAGAGTTCAAAGAATCCTCTATTCATTTCTAGATTCCTGGGGTGGAATTTGGTGTCATATTCCCCTTCAGTAAACTTAGGCGCAAAGAAACCTCACCAGCCCTTCCTGCTGGGTCCCTAATTAAAACCAGCCAGCCAGCCTGCCTGGTAGAATCTCTTCTCACCCCATGAAAAACACTATTCCCTAATTCTGGCCAGGGCACTGTGCCATCACCTGGTTTAGAGCTTTACCATAGGCAGTCTGATGACCCATCAGCTTTTATTTAGATTCTATTATTTCCTTTTTACCCAGAGGCCCAACATCTCTCTCCAAGGGAGATAGGGGAGTGGGTGTGAAGGGCCCGTTGAGTCTTGTACCTATTTAATCTACAAAGCGCCTTTCATCTAACTACCTTAGTGTTTTTACAAGCATTATTTAGTGGCAAGTACTGGCTCCCATGTCTTAGCTTGTAATTGTAATAGCACCACTCACTGTGGATCTTACCCCAACTTAGGTCATTCCTGCAATAAAAAACATTAAAAGGATTGCCAATCTAAAGCAATACAGCATGAAATGAAGTCTGTTTTCAATGGAATGCCTTGTAGTTTGATATTCCTACTCAATCTTAAAGTCCTGGGAAAGGCTTCTTTCTAAACACTCTCTAGTAACTCTTGTCTAGTAAACCTCCAGATCCAACATTACCAGGTATTCTTGTGTTTTTAAAACTTCTTTCTTCCTGAGCCTTTGCAGTAAAAGGTGATGGAGAACACAGCTGCCTTGTCACAAAATACCTACTTAAATGCTTTGACTTGTTAGAAAATGTACATATTTGTCTCTCTTACTTTCCCCCAATTTCTGATTCTATAGGGAAAATGGACCCTGAAGAGTTTAAGTGAATCCACAAACTTTTATTATATATATTATATACATATATATTTAATTACATATATTATTATATGCCAGGCCTTTTGCTACATGCTGGTACAGACAATTTTTGTCCTCATAGAACTTCCATTCTAATGGGAAGTCAACATATGCATATATAAGCATATGTACAAAATGAATACAAGAGAGTTTGGGAAGGGAGTATACTAACAGCTGGGGGGATCTGAAAAGGCTTCTTATAGAATATAGTACTTAAACTGGGTTTTGAAAGAAACCAGAAATTTAAAGGAGTGGAAGTGCATTCTAGGCATGGGGAACAGCCAGTATAAAAGCATGTGGTAGAGAGGAGATAGAGTATCCTGTGTGAAGGACAATAGGCCAATATGGCTGATCACAGAGTACAGGAAGAATAATCTGTAAGATAACTAGAAAGACAGCACAAGGCTGTGAAACTCAAAAGCTGTTGGAGTTTATTGAGGAACAAGAAGAGAGGAGGTGACATGACCAAATCTATGCCTTAGGGAAACTATTTTGGTAGCTGTGTGAAGGATAGAATGGACTGGAGAGGTCTTGAGGCATGAAGACCAAATAGGAGACTACTAAAATAGTTTTAAGTTATAACTAAGTTGGTGTCTGTGTGGGTAAATGAGTTTGCTTGAGCAACTGTTTCCCTGGTTCATTTAATGACTTCAGAATTTAGCTCTCTCGATAGGCAACGTAAAACTGAAAAAGTGCTGGGCTGGGAAACAGAAAACAAAGATTCTAGTTCTGGCTCTACAATGACTCATTGGAAAACACTGTATAAGATGTAGGTTTCAAGTTTTTCACCTATAAAATGAAAGGACTAGCAACTAAACCAAAAAGAAATTGAACATTGTGTAATAATAATGAATATGCTTGGCTCCAGACATGAGAACATGTACCTCCTATCATCCCCTTCCTTATTTGCCAGATACGAGCTTCTGTGGATGAGGAACTAGACTTGGTTGATATGCTGGCTAGTCTTACTGAATCCCCCCCCCCCCACTTTCTTACTTTCTTTATGTTCTTTGTTACAAGGGATAGTTTGGTAAGGAGAGGAGGAAGATGGATATATTTAGAAATAAAGGTAAGGTCAAAACAAAAGAAATAGTTTTGAAAAGAAATTAAAAAAAAAAAAGATGAGGGGATTGGAATAGCTGGTCTCTAAGAATCTTTGCCTTCTAAAGTAGTGAGCTCATTTTCAACAATTCCCAAAATGAACACATTACACTATCAATTTAAGGTGCCTCTAGATTCAAGCTGTAAAATACAAATGTTGTGTTTGCTTGGCTGATATTTCTCCTGTGCAGGGATGTGCTTTGGAAGAACCAATTCAACAAACATTCATTAGATATCATTTTAGTTCTGAATATCAAATTCTTCCCATTTTAAGATGCTGATTCTTGAAGGAAAATGAATCATTTTATCCCAGAGGAAAAATTTAAGTTTAATTATCATTTCTATGTAGATGACTCACAAAATCCAAATATTCAGCTCTGGACTCTTCATTGAGCCTCATCCTGCATTATTAGATTCTAACTGGACATTTCAAACTAGTTATCCCAAAGATATTCCAAATTACCAAACTCATTATCTTTTCCCCAAAATTTACTCCTATTCCAAACTTCCTTATTTCTGTTAAAGGCATTACCATTCTTCCAGGTGAATGTTAAAAAACCATGGCATTATCCCAGACTCCTTACTCAAATAGCCAATCAATTGCCAAACCCTGTCATTTCTCCCTCTATAACATCTCTTACTCAGGACCTTACCATGCTACTCAAACAGCTCCTTCCTGAGTTCATGCCCTCATCACCTCTTACCTAAACTATTGCAATGGCCACCTTCCTAATTAGTCACCTTACCTCTTCTTTTCCTATTCCAAACTATCCTCTACACACCTGCCAAAGTGATTTTTAACCTCCAGATTCAACCAACTCTCCTACTCAAAAAACTTCTTGGCTACCAAATACTTTTAAGGTCATATATAAACTCTTTTTTTTGGGAGGGGGGGCTTTCAAAGAACTTTACAACCTTGCCTCAGCCTATATTCCCAGACTCATGATTCATTCCTCTTCTCTATCTTTACATACAACATCCCATCCACCATCTCTATCTCCAGTGCTGGCCATCCCTCATGACTAAAATGGACCTTTTTATCACCATCTCTGACTTCAAGACACCAAGTTTTTGCATGAAGCCTTTCTTGTCCTCTTCCTTCCTCCATTGCTAGTGCCCACCTTTCCTAACTATCTTCTTTTAAACACTAATAGCCAGGAAAAAATAGCAAACATACCCTGGAAAAGAAAGTTTGAGATTAGGAACCTGCCCCAAGTAGAACTCTTGCTTTGAAGCTAAACTTACAAAGCTAGACAGAGATAACAAATATTTCACTTGAGTCAATAAAAACAAATAGATTTGGCATTGAGCATTAGATTGGCTATGGTAGGGAAGAGAAATAAGATTTGGTCTAATTGGCTCTATGGGCAGAACTACATATAAATGTACAGAAGCTTTAGGAAAACAGATTTAGGCTTGGAAAAATCTAACTATTCAATCTATCTAAAAGTAGAATGTGCTGCTTTAGAAGGCAGTGGGTTCCTCTTCTAAAATAAGAAAAAATTAAAGAAAAAAAAGATTACTGTTTTTAAAGGTGTATTCCCATCCAAATGCTTAGTTAGGCTGATTTATCACTCTGAGCTTTGTATTGTCTTTAGAAAGGTTAAAAATGGTGTGTAGCTAAAACACTGCCTGAACTTGTTTTTAGAAGACCACTGGTTAATCTTTTTTCAAATCCCAGAATGATGGTTCTTTTTATCTATTTGGATATCAGGAAATGATAAACCAAATTCTTGTTATCTTGGGCAACACATAATCTCCACTTTTCCAAAAAGGTAAAGGGCTAGCCAATTTTAAAACCACCATTTATTTCTAGGCATAATGCCTCTTCCATGACAGTCTTCTCTGGTGCAATACAGTAGTGGTGTCAAATTCAAATAGAAATGGATCCCTGGGGGCCATATATTGACTTGTTTCTGGTGTTGCAGTGGGGGAGGCTCTAGTCTAACTTATACCTACACAGGTATACTCTCTCCATCATTTCTGAAAAGTGTTATCCAGTCTTAGTTTAAAGATCTCCAATGACTGAAGATCCTTTACCTTAGATATAAATTCATACACCAAATCAAATTTGTTTATTTTTTATGCTAGGGAGTGAACAAGGAACTACCACCCGCTCTTAAGAGGGGGATAGGTAAAAATTGAGTCCTCTCAGATCTCATGAGCAGTATAAGCCTACTATTTGGGGAGCCTCTTGTACTTTTCCTATTGTTTTAGACGATTTCAGTCCACATCTTTGGGCCAGTGTGATCTGTAAAATTCAAGTTTTGATCTCCAACAGTCCCTTTCAACTCTTAAGTTTTTATGAGTCTAGAGTTTGAAGGGAGATTAATCTGGTGGAAATATAGGATGAATTTAGGATTGGGACAGTTAGCATTAGGAGGTAATTATAATCATCCAAAAGTGACATAATAAGGGCCTGAACTAGTTCTATAACAGCTAACTAATGAACCCAATACCATGGTTTCTGTGATATCTTTTGTAAATCAAAACTTTCATAAAGTTACTAATAATTCTTACCCAAAGGAAGAGGGGGCTTAGCCAGAAGATGAAAACTCCTAAACTCTTGGTAAAAATCAGAGATTAAATGGAAAACCACCTGCAAGGCTAATGTTTGGATGGCTGAAGTATAATTTATTTATTCTTTTTTTATAGGAACTTTGTGAACCTACAGTGCCTGTCCAATCAGATGTTAGCTTTCTGCACTCTTAACAAAGACTCCTTTGTTCCATATAGTGGAGCTGGCATGCTAAGTTTGATCAAGACAGTCTCTCTGATAAAATCACATTGGGATCTCAGGCCTCAGGTTGTCCACTATAAACAGCTCACTGCTCCCAGCTGGCGATAGGGCTGCTGCCATTCCACAACACACCCTACAGGAAGCAGTCCAGGAAAGACAGTTGATTGATACCCACAGCAGGGGTTGGGTATGTGCAGCAGGGCAGGGTGGGGTGGGGACTGGCCCATGGAGGGAATTCCTTATTTTATTTACTGAAATTGTTAGTTCACTAAGACTTCTGTTTAATTCTACGGAATTATCCAGGGAACACAATAACTTAACTTTAAAGTAACAGGAAAAGTCCTGGAGGTTCTTCAGAGCAAAAATTTTCATTAATAGTTCTTACTGTTTGGGGGGATGTGGAGAGGCTGTTATTTAATTTTCCATCTCTGCAAATGTGGGTTCTTCACAGAATTATATACAGAGCTAGAAAGGACCTTAAGTGTTTTCTACATTAATTCTCTCATTTTATGGTGTAAAAGTAAACCTAGGAAGGTGGAGAGAGTTGTTGAAGGTTTGGTTGATAGACGCACAGTTTGAATTCAGGTCCTTTCTGACTCCAAATCCACTTTTTCCACTGGACCAAAATTCACTACCCAGAATCAAAGATAAATGGTTTGGGTTGGGTGGGGCTCAGAAGGTAACCCTCATCTAACAAATTTCAAATTCACAATAAATGATCTGTAAGGCATTTTGAACTAGTAATATCTGGAAACAGACTCTGTTTTCTCCTGATTGACTCTACACAATTGGGCAAACCTAGCACTCAATTTCAGGGTCATCTTTGAGTACCATCCCTAGATACATACAAGTGACTCTCTATAAGGCTGCTTAATTAAGATCTTTTTTTCAGACAACAAATTCCCACATTTCATTACAGTTATTTTCAAAGTCATTCAGTTCTCCAAAGTCTCAAAACAAACTTTCCCTTTGCCTTGACCCTGGCTTTTCCATTTCCCCCCATGATTAAAAAACCCCCAACAAGCCAACCACATGAGTAATCATAATTAAGACACCCTCCAAAACTATTATCAACGAAAAAACCTGATATGTTTTCCATTGAGCTTAGACTGTCACTAAATCTCAGCTTAGGCAAGAGGGAAAAAAAATTCCCCCCAAAGAAGTTTTCACTGGGAGGTGCATGAGTTCTCTACAGGAACCAGCCTTTTATCCATAAATGCAGAGATCCTTACTCAAAGGGACATGTTGGGTAGTCCAACTAAAGAAAACCACCAACTTAAGAATTAGGAGCAATAAGACATTTTCAAAACACCTCCATGTGTTGCATTTTGGACTAGCTAAGCCTTAGAGAATGGGTTAATATTTGAAAAAAAAATTATTGGAGAGGACAAGTATCAGTAAAGATGGGGTAGGAACTGGGAGAGAACAACTTTCTTCCCATATCTGGGTTTTTCCAACCAGGGCAGCTGAGATCTGGGCCAAGTGATCTGACAGAAGATTTGGTGCAGTGACCTGCAATGACTTGTTTTCAGACTCAATTGTTCCTAGCGGATTACCCAACTGTGAAGACAGAGTGACCTCCACAATAACTAATAACAATTCTCAATGGCTTATGAGCCTTCTTCTCCAGTTCAGTGTTTATTGCTCATGTGGCAGCAGTTTGGCTTAAAAGTTACCAGAATACTCCTCTGAACTGCTCTGCCCACTCCATAGAGATTTAGTAGGAAGCATACTGGACTTGGAGACAGAAAGACTTGGGTTCAAATCCTGCCTCAAATGCTTACTCTCTCTGTGACTCTGGTCAAGTCACTTAGCCTCCTTGCACCTGGGGGATAGGAAATATAATTCAATAAGCCTCGATTTTCTTCATCTGAAAAGTGAGGGGTCAGACTATACTTTTCAAGTCCTCTCCAGCTCTAAATCTATGAATCCTCAGCTGTAGGCAGAGGTCAAAAATGAGTCACTATCATATTCAGAGAGAAATGGTCTTTCTTTTTTAAAAAAATATTGTCTTTTTTTTTTAAACCCTTATTTTCTTAGCATCAAATTTGATAAGGATCAGCTAATTGGGGTTAAGTATTTTGCCCAGGGTCACACAGCTAAGAAGAATCTGCCCAGATATGAGCCCATGTCCCCCTGACTGCTGGCAGCATTCACAGGGCCCACTGTGCTTTCTAGCTACCCCATTCTTTCTCTTTCTAGAAGTTAAATCCATCTGCATTTCTAATAAACTACCTACATCTAAAACATAGCTCATCAAATACAAGATTAGATATTTTACCAGGGACAAGACTAGATTTCTCCCTGCTGCTTCTAGGGCTGTGTACAGTCTGTCCCCCTTGCCTGGAACCCCCTCCCTCTACCCAATTCCACTTCTTACAATATGAACTTCCTTCAAAGGTATGGCACCTATTACTTTAGGTCTTTCCTCATTCCCCACTAGGGTTAGTGTTCTTGAAGCCCTAAAATTTCTTTGAATGCTTTCTGTATTTACTTGTCTTCAACACCCAGTAAAGGGGGCAGCTAGGTTGCACAGTGGATAGAAATCCAGGTCTGGAATCAGAAAGACCTGAGTTCATATCTGACTTAAGACACTTTTTAGCTGTGTGACCCTGGGCAAAACACTTCATCCTGTTTGCCTTGGTTTCCTCATATGTAAAATGAGCTGGAGAAGGAAATGGCAAACAATTCCACTATCTTTGCCAAGAAAACCTCAAACAGGGTCACAAAGAGTTGGACACAACTGAATAACAACAATCACACAGTAAAATGTAAACTTGTAGAGGGCAAGAATTATTTCATTGTTGCTTTTGAATCCCTGCACAGAACACATGTTTAGTGAATACTTGTTAAATGGAATTCAATGGTTAACTAATACATAGAATAAATTTCTCTAATCACTATCTATTCAGAGTTTCTTCATTCCTTTAAGGCTGCTCAAAACAGGTACAACCTCCTTTAAGAAGTCTTTCTGGCCTTCTATCAATTCTTCTGCCAATCCTCCACCCAGATGAAAGTGACTCTTCCTTCTCGAATTTCTCAAGATATTCTAGCTAAAACTTCCCACTTAATAGTACTTTCCTTTATATCCTAGTTATTTATGTACATGTACCCAATCCCCCATGAGATTATATAAACTGGCTGGGGGCAGGATCTGGTTGTACATATCTACACATATTGAGCTCCTAAGTAGAGTATTTTACGTATCACCTGGGCACTTAAATGTTGGTTGAATTTGAATTTCTTTTTTTCCGTATATAAAAACTACAGATCAGTGAATCTTAACTGCAATTGATAACCTCTCTAAACTTAAATTGTTCTTAATCTTTTCTTTATTACAGCTTGGGACATAGTTACTTAAATCTGTAAAAACTTTACCTTCCATCCAGTTTCCCAGACAGTGTTATAAGAAATCCATCAGGTTTTTTTTTTTTTTTGGGCAATCTAGCCTTTCATCCTGTTTGTTTCCCTTGGGTGGGGATTGGATAGAACTGATACCTTTAAGATGATGTAACAGCTGGAAGGATAGGCAATGTAACTTGTCTTGCTGTAGTTTTAAACTACAGCTGATACTACTTTAATCAGGTCTGGAAAGTGTTCAATGAAGAAAAACATCATCAAACTCCCTTAGACCTAGGTAGAAAGGGAGACTAAGGAAAGACATTGAAATTCTTTGGGGGTCACATAAAGGTTAAAAATACCATCAGCTGGATTGTGAGATCAGTTTGTAGTGGAGAACAACTGACAGACTGGTCCCTCCCATTAAAGGCACTGAACATGAGTACTCCTTGAAGTGTTTTCCACAGAGGAAGTTTTGTTTCTGCTCCACTAATCAAACATCAAGTAATCTATCAATGCTGGGGGAACTATTTTGAAGTTTCAGCTCTTTTGTCCTAGGTAATGCCAGAAAATACCAGCTGGGTAGGTAAGGTTACAGGATAATAGAATTTAGAGCTTTCTAGATCATCTAGTTGTTCATTTTTCAAGAGAAAAATGAAATCTAAAGAGGGGAAAGAATTCAACCAAAGTCACAAGTTATGTGGCAAAGTATGGATTAAAACCCAAACTCAAGGGGAACTTATAATTGTTTTTAAACCCTTACCTTCTGTCTTGGAATCAATACTGTGAATTGTTTCCAAGGCAGAAGAGTGGTAAGGGCTAGGTAATGAGGGTTAAAGTGATTTGCCCAGGGTCACACAGCTAGGAAGGGTCTGAGGCCAGATTTGAACCTAGGACTTCCTGTCTCTAGGCCTGGCTCTTAATCCAATGAGCCACCTAGCTGCCCCCAAATTTATAATTTTTTTAAGGAGACTCAGAGAAAGCAAAGAATTGAAGGCTCCTAAAGGCCTAGACTAACCTTGGACTCATGAACTTAAAGAGGGGTTATTGCTGATAAACAAGCTCATAATCAGATTATCAGTATTGTTTTTTTCTGTAAATATTTAATTTAATCCTCAAGCGCCTAATGATAGCAAATCCTCAAGTTTCTTCAATGTATGTGTAAAGTTTCTTCTTGGTAGAAGGCCAAATGGGCCAGATATCCTCTTGGCTGTCTTGGAAAAGAAGATTCCTTCTCTTGGTACCTCAGCCCATGGAGTTGGCAGTCAAAGGCTTCTGGCCCATGCAGATTAAAAACTCCCCTTCTTTTGGTTGCCAGAGCAGGAAATGCCTAGGCCTCTCATTATCTGATGATCACCACCAATTTACCATATCAATCTGTCCCTAAGGGAAAGGAAGAGAATGCTCATCTAATTTATTGCTCCCTGTGGACCTTCTGGTGGACAAGATGGCAAAAATGTTAATGAGTTAATAAATTCCTTTTAATTACTTGAAAGGCTGGATTAAATATCACTTGGCAAATGGGAGTGTTTGTCAATAATCCCATTTTTGTTAAGGTTCTAGCTTCAAAGAACACAGGAATGGGATTCGGGAATAAGGAATAGTGGGAAAACCCTATTCCCGGAAGTCAGGAAATCTGCCAAAATTAATGATTTACCAGTTGTGAGATCTTGGACAAGTTCTTTTCCTTCTCTGGGCCTTAGTTTCCTTGTACATAAAATGGAAAGGATGTACTCAAAGGAACTCTTCTGTGGATCTTAGGTTCTATGGCTTAACTACAGGAAAGGAAAATGAAGAGCTAAGTGTGACCAGGAATTTAGGTTTTAATGGAAAAGAGTTCAAAGATGTAAGTTTAACTGCTGGCTCTGATATTGCCTTTGTATATCAGGATACATCACTTCCTTTCACTCAGTCTCAGTTTCCTCATCTGTAAAGTAGGAACACTAGATTGAACTAGATGATCTCTAGGGTCTTGGCCAGTTCAAAAACCTTTGAAAGCAGATAATGATCCTCCTCAACAATTTGGTAGAACTCTGCCAGAGGCCAAACTGAGCCTTTCTTCATTTACTTTCATTGAGACAGAAATGCCTTCCATGGCATCTGACTGAGAGAACCAGGATATTTGATCCTGACCTTACTCACAAGTATTGGCCAGTAGACTGGAGTTCATAAGTATGACTGATTCAAAAGCTGTTAAAATGGTTACTGACTTGGAGGGCCTGATGGACCATGGGGTTGGGGGGCTGATATGAAGGATGATTCAAGCTCTAGACTAAGCAACGTCAGAATGGGGAAATTCCAGTGAGGAAAGCTCTTTTATTATTATACTTTGGCTCAATTTCTTCCACAAATCTGGAGTCTTTTCTCCACCCTTCTCAGGAAAAGTCAGCCTAGACATAATTCTTTTACCTAGCTGGGAGAAAATAAGATCTTCTCTGCTTGTTATTCTTTTTCTTCTGTATACTTAAAGTTCCTTTCCTTCACCAAGCTGTGATATGGAAATCACTTTAAAAGACTGATATATATTAATTTAAGGTCGCCAAGGAATTCAGCTATGTAATTCCTAAATGAAAACTCAAGTCAGCTGTCAATCTTTTTTTATGGTGTTTTAATTAGAAACAGGAGGAAGAAAAGTATTAGAGGGAGAGAGAGAGAGAGAGAGGGAAAGAGGAGAGAAGGAAATAGGGCTTAAATACCCGCTCTGCTAAAGCTGAGCCAAAGGCCCAAGGTCCTGGATAGCCAAGGCAAAGAAAAGAGATCAGTCCCTATCACTCACGTGACCAAAATGGAGAAACAAAGCCCAGAGGCTAGGCTTTCTACTTTTGTTGGGAAACAAATTCATTAATTGTTATTAATAGCTAACATTTATATAATACTTAATATGTGCCAGGAACTATGCTAAGAACTTTAAAAATATCTCATTTGATCCTCAAAACCATCTTTGGGAGGTAGGGGCAATTATTATCTTCATTTTACAGTAAAGAACCAAGGCAGGCAGAGGTTGAGTGACTTGTCCAGGGTCATAAAGTTGGTCAGTTATCTGAAGCTGAATTTGAAATCAGATCTTCCAGACTCCAGGCCCAACACTCTATTCACTGCACCGATTTATTTAGCTTTGGTGGCAGTATTTACAAGACTTTATGTTTGGAAATGGGGATACAAAGATAAAATTATAGTTTCTGCTTTTAGAGATCTATTAGTCTATTAAGGTGGGGATAAAATATAAATAAATATGATGCCAAGATAAAATATAATGAGACAAAGGAGAAATCAAGAGTACTATGAGAAATCTGGGGACAGAAAAATCACTTTCATTAAAAACTGAGCCATGTGAGGGTGATAAAAAGGGAAGCCAGTGAAGGCAAAGATGAGGCAGGAAATCTATTCCAGGGGCATGGAGGATGCTGTGCATGTCTGAATCAAAGCAAGAAAAGGAAAGACAAGAGAAGAGTACAGTCAGAAGTTTAATTTGGCTAGAGTACATGAAGGAGTGTCATATTAATTAATTCTGGGAAGGTGGTGTGGCGTCAAACTGCAGAGAACTCTAAATGCTGAACTAAGGAACTTTTTAAAATCACCTACACAAAGGGTGGCCACTAAGGGTATCTGAGCAAGGGAGCAATATGATCATTCAATTAGAAGATTATTTTGGAAGACGATACAAGAGAGAAACATTCCATATCTTTATTTGGGGGTTCCAAAATGGTGTTTTTATACTATTAACAACAGGTTGGCTTACAAGATGTAGGCCATGATAAGATCTGGTGGCTGTAGCCTATTCTAAGTGAAGGAAGCCTGTAGTTTAGGAGAAATGGCACTAGATTTGGAACCAAAGCCTGAGTCTGAATCCCCAATCTGTCACCCTGAACTTCATCTCTCTAGGATTCAGTTTTCATCATCTGTAACATGAGAGGATAGGGCTAGATGATGATCTCTGAGATCTCTTCAGACTATCAAAATTCTAGGCTACATTTCTTTCTCTTTTTAAACCCTTATCTTCTGTCTTAGAATTGATACTAAGTATCAGTTCCAAGGCAGAATAGGTGTTACGTGACTTGTGTAGGGTCACACAGCTAGGAAGTGTCTGAGACAAGATTGCAATCCAGAATTTCCTGTCTCCAGGCCTGGGACTCAATCTACTTAGTCACCCAGCTGTCTCAAACCTATGCTACATTTCACACCATGTAAATCTTCATGTGATATCAAGCTCCCAGTCATTATGCAGAAACAATGTGGGAAAATGCTCTTTTCAGGGATAATGACTTTTCAGTTTTCCTCTTGTCTCTGAAAAGGAAATAGTTCTTCCCATAGAACTCTTACGCTATATTATCTCCTTTGAGGGCTATTTCATGATTTGAGGGATTTATTAGCACTGCTCTCTGGTCCCAAAACAGTCCTGCAAGTATAGAGGGGTGCCAACAGGGAAGGGGAGGGGTATCCCCTGTCAAACAAGACTCCATCTATTCCAGACTGATTCCATATGGGGCCAATCTAGTAATCCTTAAACTCAGAGATTTGTGACCCAACATATATAGATTTTCTCTCATTTAAGACTAATTTAGCTCTGAGGTCCTGACCCTCATTAAATAAAATGTGTGTGTGTGTGTGTATAAAATCTCAAAACTAATTATACTTGATGTTTGTAGCCCAGCTCCATTCCATTTAAAAAAATTAATTAGAAATTGAAAGCAGGAATCATACTTCATGACCTTGGTATGGAGGAAGAATAGTCAGTCGCTGGACTAAAGTTTATTAACTAAAGAATGAAGACTTTCTTGTCATGAAAATGAATCATAACATTGTGACTCAGCTCTTAAAATGGGTCTAAAATGAACTTCCTTTCATTCATTCTCCAGGGCTCTGTGAGGATTAACATATGTATTCATCTTCCACCCCTCAATTGTTCTAACTTACCATGAGCCCAGTATAGACAAGGCAATGATGGGAGAAGCCTCAAAAACCTGTGGAGGCCTTAAATCCCTATTGGGTTTTAATTATTACTGATTTGCTTATTTACTGAAAAGATGTACCAGGAATAGTACCTTTATATTCACAGTCTTAAGACACCTCCATTCCTACTAAGGAGAAACTGTCCTCCTTTGCAGGGTTGTATCTTTGGCCTTGCCCAGTAAGACTGTATCTTCTGGCAGAATGGATATTCTAAACCTGGAAGTCAGGCCTGGTCTCAATCTGAACACTGACAAAGAGCTACCTTTCCTGCACCTTCATAGATAGCACTCTCTACCTCTGGAAATAACTGCTGGTAACATTAATACCCCAGAATATAGTTGTGAACCCAGAAATAAGGAGGAAAATTTTCTGAGCCTTGTCTGATTGTCATAGCACTTTTAAATGCATAAACTATGTTCTTCCCAAAAATCCTATGAGGAAAGGAGTTCAAATAACATCCACATTTTTGAGATGAGGAAACTCGGGCTTGGGGAGGTTAAATCACTTGTCTGGGGTTGCAAGGTGAATACACGAAAAGCTGGAACTTCAGCCCAGAAATCCTGCTCTATTGACTACAACATGGAAAAGCCTAAGAAGGGTCATGAAGCGATTATTATGGGGTACACCTTGACTCTGAATTTATAATGCTAATAGGATTGTTTCCTAGTTTTCCAGTCAGTTAGGAGGGGATGCAGCATGCCAGAGACACTAATGGCAGTAAGAAACAACAGTTGATAGCTTTCCTATGTGGGGGGAGGTAGAAAAACTAGAAAAGAGATAATAACTAGCTAAGCAGATGAAGGTTTTTGGTATAGGGTCTAGACAAGTCTGCCTATATACCTTTCTTACTCATGTAGATATTACTGCAATACAGCAAATGGCTCATTTTTATAGATTCACCCTTCAACAGAGATGGAAAGAATTTTACAAACCCATTTAATTCAATCCCCCTTGTTTGTTTGTTTGTTTTTTAAGAAATTGAGATCCATAGAGAAAAAGAAAGGTATCCCAGGGCATACAATTATTTAGTAACTGAGGGAGGACTGGCACTGAGGTCTTCCAACTTCTAATTCTGGGACCTTACCCACGATGCAAGGGAATGCTCAATCACCTCTATGGTTTCTAACAATGACTAAGCTTTTATAAAAAGGTAAATATATTTAGGCCTGGAAAGGCATCTAGTCCAAGCCCCTCATTTTACAGATGAGAAAACTGAGTCCCAGAAAGTATAAGTGACAATGTCAGAGAGAGAAAGCTGTAGGGATATGATTTGAATCTAGATCTGTTTACTCCAAATCCAGGTTAAACTGTGTTAAGTAGCCTTGTTTAAATAGGAGGAAAATGTGTAATGTATTTTATATATATTTCTAACTAAACAAGAAAAATTTCAGGAAGTTTAGGTTTTTAAAGGGGGGGTATATCTCATTATCTAGAAAATCTATGTGGAATATATCACTCTCCAAGGACAAAGTGGAGGTATTAGTGGGTAAAGGAAGGATTACTGAAGATAAGGTAAGACTTGTTTACAACTAAGATGGGGAGAAAAAGCACAGTATTTAAAGGGGAGAAGAAATAATCTGAAACACTTATGTCTGAAGTCCATGAGGCTGCTATATGAGGCTTCAAGGTCTTAAAGATTTCTGACCATCTAGGAGAACCAACCCCTGTTTCCAGCTGACTCAGATTTTGAGTCCTTTTAATCTCTTAATTTCTTTCTAATTCATCTCTTTTAGTTACTTACACATGCACGCTCACAAACATTTGCATAGCTTTCTATTAGTCTACTCTCCCAAGTCCAATTATCTCATGAGATAATTGAGAGGAGAGAGAGAGAGAGAGAGAGATGCTGCAATCAGGTATGAATAGATAAAGGCAGAGACATTCATAGGCCCAAAGTAAGGGTCTTTCTTTCTTTTCTTCTTTTCTACCCTTACCTTCCATCTTAGAATCTATATTGTGTATTGGTAAGAGTGATATGGTCTAGGCAATGGGGGTTAAGTGACTTGCCCTGGGTTACATAGCTTGGAACTGTCTGAATCCAGATTTGAACCCAGGACCTCCTATCTCTAGGCCTGGCTCTCAATCCACTGAGCAACTTAGCTGCCCCAGAAAGAGTATTTCTAGATTTCTGAAGGCCCCTGCCTTCTTGCATATTTACAGCAGTGTTAGTTAGGGACCAGTCTAATTTTCCTATCTATTCTCACTAAGAATTACAGTAAATTAGAGGTAGACATCCCAATCACAGAAGAGAACCAAAATGCTCAAGAAAACAATCATTTCTATTAGAAAACCAGCTGACTCTGTGTGTGTGTGTGTGTGTGTGTGTGTGTGTGTGTGTGTGTGTGTTGGCAAAACCCTGGAAATTGAGGGAACGTTCATCAATTGGGGAATGACTGAATAAAATGTGGTATATGATGGTGATGGAGTACTATTGTGCTCTAAAAAAATGATAAACAGGAGGATTTCAGAAAGAGCTGGAAAGACCTACATGAACTGATGCAGTGAAATAAGCAGAACCAGGAGAACATTATATACAGTAACAGCATTATTGTATGACAATCAACTGTGAAAGACTTAGCTATTCTCATAAAGGACAAATGAGAAAGAATGCTATCCACCTCCAGAGAAATAACTGTTCGAGTTCAAATACAGATCAAAGGATACTATTTTTCACATTATTTTATGCTTTTATTTTGGGGTTTTGGTTTTATATGAGTATTTTCTTACAATAATGACCAATATAGAAGTATGTTTTGCATAATACATGTATATCCCAGATCAAATGCCTACCATCTCTGAAAGGGGGGAGGAAAGGGAGGGAGACAACCTGGGTCTTATAAAGTGAAATGTATATTGAAAATCATTATAATATATAATTGGGAAAATAAAATATCTTTTAAAAAGAGAAAACCAGCTGACTTCTCATTTCAAGATAGAAAATCAAAAGACACGTCACTGACTTTAATAAGTAATCACTGAAATAAGAGATAAAAAAGAAAAAGAAAACCATAGAATGGCAGTCTCAAGAGTTGGAAAGAACCTTAGAGGCCATGCAGTCTAGCCCTTTCTTGAGCAACTCCATAAAGTCTTCCTACAGTTTTTGCAAGTCTCTAGTGAGACAGAAGCCAACAAATCCTGAAATAGCCAAATCTATTCTTTGATAGCCCTAGGTAGTTTAAACCAATCTCACTGCACTTTCTTTGGTCCTCTGAGGCCAAGCAGACCAAGTCAAATCCTCTTCCATGTGACAGCCCTTAAAATACTTGAAGGTAATATTTATATTCTTCCTCTTTGCTAGGCTAAAGATCTTGTCAGTTCCTTCAACTAACCCTCAGTGCTATGATCTTGAAAACCCTCACACTCCTGGTCATTCTTTTATGGATGATCTCTAGTTTATCAATCTCCTTCCTTAAATGCAGAGAATCCTCCAAACATGGCCTGATAGAATAGAAGACAGTGGAATTACCATCTCCCTTGGTCTAGGTACTATGCTTCTCTTAATACAAACTAAAACTATATGAAGTTTTTTGGCTTCCACATCCAATTATTGGCTCATATTGAGTTTCCAGTCTATAAAAACTCCCACCTTTCTCATGTACCACTTAAAATTCCAAGAGGAAGCCTAATCTTTTTAAAACCATGCATTGGTACCAAGAGGCAGGGAGAAGCAAAAGACCTTCCATACATTGTTCATTTTTTCATATAATCAGTTTCTAATTAGTATTAAGATCTGCTATAAGGTAGGACAGGATTGTTCAAAGAAAGAACCAAAAGATAAGACAAAAAAACCAAAACAAAAATAACTTACTTTAAAATCTGCCAACTGTTGGTTGATGGCGTCCACTTCAGTGCCCACCACCCACTGAAGGGCCTCTCCCTCCTCTGCTGCTGTGGTCATGTCATTCAGCTCTTTCATTTTGCTGTAGAAGTCTCCCACTCGAGCCAAGGTCAGTTCTAGTTGCTCCTGACGGGCTTTTCCCCTCTCGGTTAGTTTGCCACATTGTTTGCTCAGGGCTTCCAGTTCCCTCTTAAGTCCTAACAAGTCTAGACTTCCTTCTTCTTCTAGCATTTGTCGGCACTCTCCTTCAGAGGCCTTGATGTCCAATTTCAGGCTCTGGATTTTGCTAAGGAATAGACGAACATCTTCAATCTGGGACTGGAGGCTGTCAATGTCTCTGCCAATGGCACGCATGCTATCAAGTTCATCATCTAGGTCAGCTAGCTGAGAAAACATCTCTCGGACTCGACAATGGAACTGGCCAATCCCCTCAAGTTTATTTTCCATTGCCACACAGCTACTGTTCACTCTTTCTTTGACTTCCATAAAGTCTTGCTCAGTGACCTCAGCTTGGTGTTGAAGCTGGGAAGCATCAGAACCTTGTGGAGCATCTTCTACTAGGCCCTGAGTGAAGTTCTTGAGATAATCCACCTGTGGCTCCAGGGCCTGCAGCACTTCCTGTTGAGCTCGGAGCTTCTCTAGGTTCTTATTGCTGCAGGCTTGGGGACCTAGTGCATCAAAGATTTCAAGCTGATGTTTGGTCCCATCGAGCTTCTTTTCAATATTCTTATAGCTATCTTGGAACTCCTTGAGTCTCTGAGTCATTTCTTCAAGGGACTCTGTTTTGGCTTGTAGTTCTTCTGTAATGGCATCCATGTTCTGATTGATGCCTGCTTTCTCATCTCGGATATCATCTTCATCAGTCTGAGAAGAATTGATTAAGATGTCGGCAGTACTGTTCAACATTTCCAACAGGGATCGGCGCTTTTCCACATCAGTCAGCATGGCCTTTGACCTCAAGAGATGAGCCTCTAACTGGACCGGATCCAGGGTCACCTGTAAGTCAGACATCTTGGCCTTGCAGTCCTCAATCCATGGTATGAGGTCTTCCACATGCCACTGGTATTTCTGAGCCTTCTGCAAACAATCTTTGAGCCTGGACTGTCGGTCAGCAGCCTTTTTACTAAGCTCCTCCCAGTGGCTTTTGAGCTCAATCAGCTGGCTTTGCAAGGTCTTTTTCTCTTCCCCTGGATGCACAGAAAGAAGCAGAGATTCCCCTTCAATTATGATCACCTCATAAGAACCACTGCGCTGGTTCAGGCTCTTCTGGAATTCTTCTTGCTCCTGAAGCTGGCAGTGTAGCCGGTCTAACTTTGCAGAGATGGGTTGGGCCTTTGCTTGCTGGTTTTGTTTGTCATCTAGCCAGGTCCTCAGTTCATCAAACATTTGCTGAAATTGCTGGGTGCTGGCAAGAGCTGTCTGGAGTTTGTTCATGCGATCAGCTAAAAAGGAAAAAAAATGAAATTTAAATTAATCAAGGCTAATGAAGGCATTTAAATAAGTCTGCTGAATGTCAAAGTTTTAGTCTAATGAACTGAAGTAGAAGTCATGATCTTTTTCCAAGGAGAAAGCTGTGAGTTTAGAACAAAGTCCTTATTTCCATCTACAGCCCTACTACAGGCTAAAGATAAGAATTCCAGAGAAACTTTTCTATCTATCAGAGTGTAGGAGAGGAGACAAGATCATGTGGATGTGAGAGGAGGGCATGATGAACAGGCCTATGAGCACAGGTCTTTCATCTTTATTGCTAAAAGTGCATTTTTGGGATGATCAGATTTGGAAGTGGAAGAAACTTTAGAAATCAACTGACCTTGCAAAATTCTGTCTTGAAACATAAAAATAAAACACAAAACCTGAAGATAATGGAGAAGTTGTCTGTCTAAAGCAACATAAGTAGTCTATGTACCCAAGCTAGGATTCAAATTCAGAATTCTGATGATATGTCTATAAGGATTGTTTCTCTACTAATAATGATTCCTATTTGTACATAGTTTTAAGATTTGCAAAGATTTTTAGGGTCAATCTATACCCATAAATAGCCTCCTATTGTTGATAGACCTTAGGTTAAGGTAAAGTAACAATAGCAACTGTGTCATACCTGGGACAACTACAAGAAGATTGTTAGTTGATATTCCTTCAAAAGAAACTACCAGAAATTCAGAAAACACAAGAATCGCATAATTTCATATTTAAAAAGGACCTTAGGGGCCATTTAGTACAAAAATATTTGGGGAAGAATCCCTTCTATATTCTAGTAAGGAGGAGCATATTACTTTTTTTTTTTTAATAAACCCTTACCTTCTGTCTTGGAATCAATACTGTGTATTGGTTCCAAGGCAGAAGAGTGGTAAGGGCTAGGCAATGGGAGTCAAGTGACTTGCCCAGGGTCACACAGCTGGGAAGTGTCTGAGGCCAGATTTGAACCTAGGAACTCCCATCTCTAGGTCTGGCTCTCAATCCACTGAGCTCCCCAGCTGCCCCCTAGCATATTACTTTCTGAAGGAGTCCATTCCACTTTTGGATAGCTCTCATTGTGACAAAGCTGTTCCTTCTGTCCAGTCTCAACTCTGATGCTTTGTAAATTCTACTCATAATGAATAATATGGAAATAGGATATGAGTGATAATGTATGTATAATCCAATGAAATTGCTTATCAGCTTTGGGAGGGGGAGAAGAAAAGTGGAGGAAGAATACATGAATCATGTAACCATGGAAAAAATTAAAATAAACAAAAAATTAAATTAAATTAAAAAGTTCTATTCATTACTCCTAGTTCTTCCTTCTGAGTTTAAGCAGAATCAATCTAATCCTCTTCCTTGTGAAAGCCCTTTGAACACTTATAGACAGTTAAATTATATTCCCTACCCCTAAGGCTTCTCTTCCTCAGGTTAAACATCCCCTTCAACTGCTGCTCAAAGAACATTAGTATTGTTCTTGAAGTGATAAAGTGATGAAGTGATAAAGACCTGAGTTCAAATTTGGCCTCAGGTACTTAATAGCTTTGTGATCCTGGGAGAGTCACTTTACTACTACTACTACTACTACTACTACTACTACTACTACTACTACTACTACTACTACTACTACTACTATATGCCTCAGTTTCCTCATCTGTAAAATGAGGATAATAATGGCATCTACTTCTCAGAGTTGTTATGAAGATAAGATGTGATATTTTTTAAATGTTTAGCAAACTTTAAAGTGCTATATATAAATACTAGTTGCTCTTATTATCGTTATCATCATCATCATCATCATCATCACATATGATCTTGAGGACATCTACCATCTAGGTGGCCCTCCACTAGATGCTCTTCCACTTATAATAATGATGATAACTAACACTTATAGCACTTACTATGTGCCAGGTACTGTGCAATTAATATCTCATTTGATCCTCCAGGGGGTAGGAGCTATTATTATTCCCATTTTTCAGATAGAAACTGGAACAGAGATTAAGTGTATTACCCAGGGTCACACAACTAAGACATGTCTGAGGCTAGATTTGAACTCGAGTTTTCTTGCCACTAGGCCTGGCACTCTATCCACTGCACCACCTAGTGGCCTTAGTCAGAGGACCAGAGTTTAAATTGTGGTTTGCCACTTACTACTACTGTGATCCTGATCATGTCACTTAATCTCTGGATCTCAGATGCCTTATCTGTGAATGAGGGAGATGAAACACAGGACATCAAAGGTCTCTTCCAGCTCTATGATCTATGAGGCTATATGAGGATGTAAATCCAGCATTCTGGTCATGGATAAGAATTGCCCAAATGGAGGGAAATTTTATTTCAGAGATAAAGAAATCCCTTTCTGAAATTATAAATCCTCTATTGCTGGGACACTGAAAAGCACCTTCTTTGGCATCAGAAAGTGCTTTTCATATCATCTTACCTGCAAGGTCTTCTAAGCCCTTGAGAGGGAGGGCAACTGTCTCCAGCCGCTTCCTCAGCTCGTCTTTGAGGTACTGCTCCCCTATGAGTGTGGACAGCTCATCGCATAGTGCCTGGGCATCTGTGATTTCATGATCCAGCTGCTCCAAGTCAGACCGAATCTCACTCGTCTCTTCTAGCTGTTGTTTCACAGCAGCAGGCTGGGTGCTGATGGCTGATTGGCCATTCAGCTGCTGTCCAACAGCTTTGACCCTTTCAGATAAGTTCTGGAGGAGCTCCTGATACTGAGTGCTTTTGACAAGAGTTTGGTCAATTTGACTAGACCGAGAATTAAGCCTGTCTGTCAGTTCGATCCACTTGTTGTTGATGTTTTGGAGTTCTTCCTGTACCTGGCTAGCAGATGGAGAGCCATCTCCAGGGCCAGTCAGGATACCCTGAGCTGCCTGGTTCAGCTGCTCATGCTGTGGCTTGCGAGCTTCAAATTCCTTTAGCATAAACTGAAACAGAAATAACACCAAGTTGTTTAGATAGAGAAGATAGATCTAAAAACAGTGTCAAAACAAAAATGGTTTTAGGTCTTTCCAAATAATTGCCAATGTCTTTAGAAATATACCAGAAAACAATTGGGTCTGGGCTGCTGGGCTGGGGGAAAAGGAGAGCGTTGCTATTTATAAAAGCCTGTTTGGAAAAGTTCTTTCCTCTTATCCATTTCACTTCTCTTCCTTATCTGTTCTGCTCTGCTGAAAATCAATCACTAAGGGAGACATACAGAGAAGTGAAGAAGCTTATTCTCTGAAAGACTTGGAGATCTAATGAATTCTGGTCTCTGGGAGACAAAAATTCTTGGAGGGCTCAAGTCAGAGTCCGTGAATTTAAATCCTGACTTTGTCAATTACTACTTCTATGATCTTGGTCAAGTCACTTAATCTCTATACCTCAGTTTCCTTATCTGTGAAAGAGGGGAATAGAACATCAGACCTCAAAAGTCTCTTTATGCTCTAAGTCTATGACCCTATGAACTTTAAAGTCAGTATTCTGGTCTCAAACAAGAATCAAACACAAGGGAAACTTGATTTCAAAGATATATAGAGGGCTGAAAAAGCATGCTCTATGGATTAGTTCTCTCTTCAGTACTGGCACATGGTTCTATGAAAAGACAACTTAGGACATAGTATTGGGAATCAGGCTGCCTATTTTACCTGTATTACTGGCTAGGTTCACTAGTTAAATTCTCAAGACTTCAATTTTTTTCTAATTGAAGGTTGATGAGACATAGTGGCTAGGGTACTAGATGAAGTCAGGAAGGCCTGATTAAAAAATCCTGCCTCTGACACTTAGCAGCTACATAATCAGCAGCAAGAAACAACCTTCCTGATCCTTAGTCTCTTCATTTGTAAAATAAAAGATAATAATGCCTATTGTTATAACCTCCTAAGATTGTAGTGAGGCACAAATGAAATAATGTATATATAGGGCTTTGTAAACATTAAAGAGATAGGGATAGGTACTGGACCTGTGATTTCACAGGGTTGGGGAACTCCCAGGGAGTTTAGTGAGATTATCTCCAGCAATTCAAGTCAGTACATCCTCTTCAACTTGTAAATGTTAAAGCAACTGATAGATTAAGGTACCATATAAACAGCAGTTACAGTATAGGTTCCCCTCTTGAGTTCTTACAGCACTCATAATTGGAGCAAATTTAGCCATTAAATATACATAGGCCATCTCATACTGATGGGTTTATATTCTAAAAGTCATTT